>NC_057731.1:15073057-15152015 GCF_004010195.1 Chiloscyllium plagiosum
CTTCTGTTCTCAACTGTACCAGTCTCAGATTGATCTCTTTCCTCACTATCTCCCTGGGTCCTCCCGAGCAGCTACAGCTAATCTCCTTGCCAATATATTAGTCCCCTTCCAATTTAGGTGCAATCCGTCCTTCTTGTACAGGTCACTTCTACCCCAAAAGAGATTCCAATGATCCAAAAATGTGAATCCTTCTCCCATACACCAGCTCCTCAGCCATACATTCATCTGCTCTATCCTCCTGTTCCTGCCCTCACTAGCTCGTAGCACTGGGAGTAATCTAGATATTACTACCCTTGAGGACCACCTTTTTAAAATTCTACCTAACTCTGTAATCTCCCTTCAGAGTCTCAACCTTTTTCCTTCCATTGACCTCCTGCTGGCCCCTCTCCCCCGTGAGAACATTCTGCACCCTCTCTGAGACATTCTTGATGTCTGTCATCAAAGGAAATGGTGTAAAATGCTAATACTGACCTCCTTCACAATGATTCTTCATCTTGTGTTAGTGCTTAATTCCAATATTATGAGGAACAGTGGAGTTGTTTCTGGATCTTGTAGTTCAAAGATTTTTAAGTTTTGTCTCCACATTTTATTTGTTGGCCAATAACATTAAAAACTGGCCTGGAGTTTCCACTTTGGATTCATTTGATCTGTCTGGAAAGCCAGCCTGTTTTGAGAAGTTTTTTAAATGTTTCTGCTTGAACTTATTTGAGCACATGTTATAATCCAAGTAAAACAAATAGCCCTTGATTATACTTAATGGTGGTAGCTTGATGTTTTGATTCATCCTGAAATCCTGGCTGGTTTTGTGTATAAGGCTTGCTTTTAACACTATTTTTAAGTTAATTCAAAGTTCTGGAAACTCACTTTCCTTTGAAATTAATTTGTGCTTAAAATCTGACAACCTTTTGCCCTGTTCAACTTCAGGAGAGCTGCTATGTGGACAAGAAAAATTAGAGATAAGACTATGCAGTCAGTAGCCTGAAATAATATTTCCTTCATCTGACTTTTGAAGAGATTTAATTTTATTAAGCAAGATTAGAGTAGTAATATTATTTTTCTACATAATTGACACGGTGTTATTGGCAAAGCAAACGTTTTCCAATTCTGAATACCGTTGAATAGGTTGTTGTCCATATACAATATAGGTGCGTCCACATGCTGTAAGGAAGTGAGTTCTAGATTCTTGAACTAGTGACTGCTGCTGCTTCACTTTATAATTCCAAGCCGGGGTTGGGTGTGGTTTAGGGAAGAACTTTTGTAGTTGAAGGTATTCCCATTGTCTATTGCCCTTCTAGGTGCTGAAGGTTATTGGTTTGGCAAGTTCTATTGGCAGAGCTTCGTGAGGTGCTGGCTTTCAGAATGTTGAATGCTGTCCAACTTTGTAAAACTCCTGTACAAAACCTTTGTGAGTACATTGATAGACTAATGCAAGACTGCCAGGGAATGTGGGTTTGCTGTATGCAGCAGCTTAAATTCAGTAGTTACTGACAAACATATGATGAACATGGTAAATTATAAATGGGCTTAGATCATTTGAACCTACCCTGTCATCAAAAAATATCATATTTTATCTGATTTTCTACATGCCTGCTAGCCCCCGATTGCTTATCAAGAATCTATCTGCTTCACCTTAAAACGAAAAATCCCAGAAAATTCAAGGACACTTTTTTCTTCTCAAAGTGATAGAAACAGAGTTTCAAAGACTCATGACTCCATGCGAGAAAAACACTATCCTTATGTATAAAATGGGGACACTGTTTTGAAACCGTGACTGCTACTTATATTCTCTCAAAAAAGGAAAGGTTTCCACATATACACTATCAAGATCCTTTGGGATCTAACATCAGTAATGTCGACTGTTATTCTTCTACACTCCAGGTGTGCAAGGCTAGCCTGTTCAATTTTTCCATATGGGTCAATCAGCCTGTTCCAGGTATTAGTCGAGCAAACCTTGCCTAACCTAATTTTGTTTATGGGCCTTCATTTTTTTTTTTGAATTTGAATATGTTGCTTATGTCTTGTTGTGACATTATTGTTTGCACCACAAGGATCATAATCTAGTGAAATGGAAATGTTCCTACCTCTGGGCCAGGAGGCTTGGATTCAAGTCTCATCTGCTCCAGAGGTGAATGATATAATCTCTGAGCAGACTGATGTAAAACAAAAATCTGTTTTTAACCACATGGAAGTCCAAATTGTGCAAGAGCAAGAAACCAGTGGTCAGTGAAGAGCTCAGGTTTGGGTGACTTTGGGTGAATATTGTTTTGGTCATGTTTTATCAGAATCTAAATTCTACATTTAAATGTTGCTGAATAGTTAAAATGGATGATACAGGTTTAACATTTTAATGTTGATTTATTTTGTTCTGAAGACAATTTGGAATGTAACTTCAGCTTAACATCTAAAGGAATTAGTTTTATTTAAAATAGATTTATTGAATATTGATATTTTGAAGTACGCAGTCACATCTTTCTAAGAACTTCCAAGAAACTAATGGAGCAATTACTGACTGGGTTGAATTTGTCCTTTTTTTAATGGACATTAATGGCCAAGCAATTTTTGACACTGTCCAGTAAATGCCACTGTAGCTGTATTGGAATGTTCCATTTCTGCTTTCTTGAGAGATTCACAACATCACTGAGACCAGTGTTAGCCAATTCAAGCCACTCCAACAGAGCATGGAGACTTAAGGATAATGTATCTTTTCAATAGTCCAAAGATGCAGGTAATATTCTGGGTACACTAGTTGAAATCTGGAACATCTTGCATCAAGGTGTGGCTAAAACTGCAGATAAGGCACAAGTGAGTGGAATGGAATACTTTCCATTTTCCTGGACAGAAGCACTTCCCACATAATCAAGAAGCTTGACATCATCCAAGACAAAAGCTTGCTTGATTAGCACCATATCTGCAAACATTCACTTCCTACACCACTGATGCTTGTAGCAGCAATGTGTATCGTCTACAAGACGTCGTGGTTCACCAACGCTACTTAGCACGTTCCAAGCCCATGACCACTACTATCTAGAAGGACAATGGCAACAGATACGTGGGAACACCACCACCTGCAAGTTCCTTTCTAAGCTACTCACTATCTAAATTGGCAATATATTGCCATTTCTTTAATGTCACAAAGTTAAAGTCATGGAACTCCATGGTGGTATTGTTGCTTATTTGTATCAAATGGACTGCTGCAGTTCAAGAAGGTATCTCTCCACTGCCTCGGTATCTAGTTGAAAATCGCCAGGTTTATTTGAAAATACAAGCTTTTGGAGCACTGCTCATCTGTCGGGTAACTAGTGGGGCAGGATACATAGAATTTATAAGTAAAACATCAAAGTGTCATACAACTGATACGATGTATTAGACAAACCTAGTCTTTAATCTTAGTTAAATCTTTAATCACTTCGAATGGGGATGCAGGTTTTGATTGTGTAGATCCCAGAATTTCTTTCAAGTCACTGCCCCGAGATAACTTAGTCTTATCAGTATTTGAAAAAAAGTGACATCTCAGCTCAGGCAATGCATTAAAGGTGTGAGGTTAGAGTCTGTCTGTGTCCCAATCTGAAGTCAGACTGGTTTTATTTCCAAAGTAGGAAATTTATAAAATGTCATTTATAAAATGCTAGAGGGAAAGTATGTATGTGATGGCAAGATAGTGTGAGAGAGATTATTTGAGCTGAGATGTCACTTTTTTTAATATATATTGATAAAACCTTGTTATCTTGGGGCAGTGACTTGAAATTCTGGGATTTACATATTAATCTGTTGACACCTGCATTCCCGTACAAAGTAATTAAAGACTTATAGAATACATCAGATGTATGACTCTTGATCTTTTATAAATTGTGTCCTGCGTATCCTGTCCCACTAGCTACCTAATGAAGGAGCAGAGCTCTAAATGTTTGTATTTTCAAATAAACTTTAGGACTAAACCTGTTTTTTTTGTGATTTTCAATTTCGTCCACCCCAGTCCAACACCGGTGCCTCCAAATCAGGATATTTAAGGTGGGCAATAAATTACACAAATGGTGCAATTTATTGAATGTTAAAGAATATTTAAAAGAGATATTTTGCACATAAGCAACCCATTTGTCGTCATGTGCTCCATTCCTTCCTCTTCAAGCAGTTGGTTAACTGAGCCACACTCGAAGAATTAGCAAGTGAAAACTAAATCTTCATTTTTCAAATTTCACTGACCTTGGCGGGAAGTGTTCTGTTGGGGAAACCATTCTGAAGTGATTTTCTATGCTGTTAGTAGTTAGTTATGAGTCATTTCTGGATTCCCATTTGGTGCTTTAGTATCTCTTGTAAAGGATAAAACTTCATCTTTATTGAAATTAATCAAGGAACCATGGAAGAAACTATAAGGTAATTGATTGTAAGTTTAGGTTACAGCAGTATCAATATAATTCGTCCGGAATGAAGGCCCACATTGGTTTGGGTTCATTTTATTTATAGCTACCTCCACTGCCAATCATTAGATACTGGAACCATGTTGCATAAACTTCTACCTTTGAACTTTGGTTGCAAATCTCCAGATACTAGCAGAACATGAATTTAATATCAACAAATCATCCTCAACTCTTAGTTATTAGATTACTTAGTGTGGAAACAGGCCACAGGCCACTTCGGCCCAACAAGTCCACACCGACCTGCCGAAATGCAACCCACCCATTCCACCCATTCCCCTACATTTACCCCTTCACCTAACACTACGGGTAATTTAGCATGGCCAATTCACCTGATCTGCACATCTTTGGATTGTGAGAGGAAACAGGAGCACCCAGAGGAAACCCACGCAGACACTGGGAGAATGTGTAGACTCCACACAGTCGCCTGAGGCGGGAATTGAACCCGGGTCTCTGGCGCCATGAGGCAGCTGTGCTAACCACTGTGCCACCGTGCCGTCCGCCTTTATTATTCAGTAAAGGCAACATACAGCTTATTCAATAGACTTATAGATTTTGTTTCTTTGAATTCCCACCAACAGCTGGTGCCACCTACTTCTCATGGCTCTATCATTTGATGCCAGGTTAAAAAACCAGATGACCAAAACTCTACAGTTGCCTTGATTATAACATACATAGCAATTCTGTATATATAAAACATGACATGAGAACACTTACTTCATCTAAAGTATAGTGAGATATACCTAAACTATATATAAACCTGATAAGAAAAACTGGAAGAATGCAACATGTTTATTTGTTTTCTGAGTGAGGCCTAGTTTCTATTAGCAACTTTTGCAAACTTGTTACACTATAACACTTAAAAGTTCTTTTAATTGGCAATGTTTATCACCTGCAATGTAAATATATTTTGAACTTTAATATATGATCTGAGCATAAACACATTTAACTGTTGAAGCAGTTGTACTTTAGGCACATTACACATCTAGAATGACAACTTATACCAGAATTTCTCAGTGACCTGCAGGCAGGTCTTTGAATCAGCCCTCTGGACCAACTTTCAATGCAAAACTAAGTTTGCAACTGCTTTAAAACACAATTTTTGGGGGGACTTGGTTGCTTTCAAATTCCATTTGCAATTGTTTAGTTAGATTTTCTTTGCTTCATTTCAGCAATAAATGAATTAGAGCTTTCAGACTGTGAAAATGCAGTGGATTGACAACTACTTGAAATGACAGCAAGATAGAAAATTCCCAACAGTAAATCTGACTTTTGTGCAAGTTAAGTTTAATTGGTGTCCCTTAGAGTAGTGCATTATCCTACAGCAATCTTTAGTTCATTTAGCTGATTGAACATAAAGGTGTAAGCTTACATTGAAGCATTAGGGCCTAAGTTCAAGTCCTACCTGCTCCAGAGGTAATAACTTTTCTGAGCCGGTTGCTTCAGAAATATCTACATCTGTATTTATTTTTGATTGCCTTTGCAAAGGTGCTTGAACTCAAGCAGATAAAGAACATTTCACGTGCCTTTGCATATGCTAGTATTGACCCCTCAGCTGTAGAAAATTGTATTGAGGTCAAACTGGAAAAAGGTGAAAAGTTTATTTTGAGTATCTTTTCAAAATTTAAGGCCACAAGACATAAGAGCCGAATTAGGCAATTCAGCCCATTGAGTCTGCTCTGCCATTTATTCATGGCTGATAAGTTTCTCAACCCCATTTTCCTGCTTTCTCCCCGTAACCCTGGATCCCCTTGATACTCAAGAACTTATTTACCTGAGTCATAAATCTACACAATGACCTGACCTCCACACCCTTCTGCAGCAATGAATTCCATAGATCCACTATTGTCTGGCCGAGAAGTTTCTCCTTGTCTGCTTTCTAAAAGGTGTTCCCTTTACTCTAAGGCTATGTCCTTGTGTCCTAGTCTCTCCTACCGTTAGAACCATCTTGCCAACATCGACTTGTCTAGGCCATTCAGTATTCTGTATGTTTCAGTTAGATTCCATCCTCACCCTTCTAAACTCTATTGTGTGTAAACCCAGAGTTCTCAAACGTTCCTCAATGTTAAGCTTGTTGTTCCTGGGACCATTCAGATAAACCTCCTCTGAACACACTCCAGGGTCAGTACATCTTTCCTAAGGTATGGGGCTCAAAACTGCAGACAATACTCCAAATGTTGTCTAATCAGAGTCTTTAAGAGCCTCGGTAGTATATTTCTGCTTTTATGTTCATGACCTCTTAAAATAAATGCCATCATTGCATTTGCCTTCCTAACTACTGACTAAACCGGCAAGTTTATCTTGAGAGAATCCTGGACTAAAACACACAAGTCTCTCTGCACTTCCGACTTCTGAATTTTCTCTCCATTTAGAAAATAGTCCATGCCTCTCTTCTTCCTATCGAAGTGCATGGCCTCACACTTTCCCATGTAATACTCCACCTGCCACTCCTTTGCCCATTCTCCTAACCTGTCCAAATCCTTCTGCAGCCTCTCTGCCTCCTCAATGCTACCTGTTCCTTTACTTATCTCCATATCGTCTGCGAAAATTCCCTTCAGTTCCTTCATCTAAATTGGTTAATATATAAAGTGAAAAACTGTGGTCCCTGTACTGAGCCTTGCAGAACGCCACTTGTCACTGGCTACCATCCTGAGAAGGACCCTTTTATCACCACTCTCTGCTTTCATCCAGACAGTCAAGCTTCTATTTGTGCTAGCACCTTGCCTCTGACATCATGGGCCATTATCTTAATCAGTAGCCTCCGTGCGGCACCTTGTCAAATGCCTTCTTGAAGTCCAGGTAGATAACATCCATTTCTTCTGCTTGGTCTAACCTGCTCATTACTTCCTCAAAGAATTCTAGCAGATTTGTCATGGTTTCATCAAGGGGAGGTCATCCATGTTGACTTTGCTCTATTTTACTGTACACCACCAAATATTCAGAAATCTCATCCTTCACAATGGATTCCAGCATCTTACTCACGACTGAGGCTAGGCTAATTGGTCCGTAATTATCTGTCTTTTGCCTTTCCCTCTTTAGAGGGATATCACGCTAGTGATTTTCCAGTCCTCTGGGTCCCTCCCTAATTGTAGCGATTCCTGAAAGATCACCACTAATGCCTCCCACTATCTCCAGCTATCTCCCTTTTAGAATTCTAAAGTATAGTTCATCTGGTCCAGATGATTTATTCACCTTCAGGCCATTCAGTTTTTCTAGCACCACCTTCTTGGGGATGGCCACCATAGTCAGCTCTGCCCACTCACACTCTTGAATTTTTGGGATGTTATTCATGTCGTTCACCATGAAGACTCAAAGTAATTATACAGTTCCTCAGCCATTTCCTTGTTCCCATTACCATCTCTCCAGTATAATTTTCCAGTGGCCCTATGTTCACTTTTGCTTCTCTTTTGCCTTTTATACAACTAAAGTCTTACAGTCTTCTTTTATATTACTGGCTAGCTTAGCCTCATTAAATCATCTTTCCCCTCATTTCTTTTTTAGTTGCCCTCTGTTGGTCTTTAAGCTTCCCAATCCTCTGGTTTCCCACTGCCCTTCACCACATTGTGCATTTTTCTTTTGCTTTTATACTATCCCTGACTTCCCTAGTTGGTCATGGATGCCTCATTCTCTCTGTACCATGCTGCTTTTTCGTCAGGATAAATCTCTGCTGTCTCCCCTGAATTACTCCTGGAAACTCTTGCCATTGCTATTCCACTGTTGTTCCTGCTAGGCTCCTCTCCCAGTCAGTTCTACCCAGCTCCTCCCTGATGCCTCTGTAGTTGCCTTTATTTAGCTGTAATACCGTTACTTCTGATTCTATCTTCTCCCTTTCAAATTGCAGAGTAAATTCAATCATTGCGATCACTGCTTCCTAAGGGTTCCTTCACCCATAAGCTCCCTCATCAATTCTGCCTAGTTGTACAATACTAAATCCAGTATTGTCTGTTCCCTAGTGGGTTCCACCACAAGCTGCACCAAAATGGCATTCCACAAATTTCATTTCTTGCAATCCACTACCAACCTGATTTTCCCAGTTTGACTGCATATTGAAATCCATAATCACTAACTTTGCCTTTCCTACACATCGTTTCTGCCTCTTGGTGCATCTTGCGCCCCAGCTCTTGACTAGGTTTGGAGGCCAAACCGTTGTCAAGATAACTCTAGCTATGTTATTTTCACCTTTTGCGGTTCCTCAATTCTACCCACTCAGATTCTATACCACCTGACCTTACTTCGTTTCTTTCTTTTGATTTAATTTCATTTCTTGTAATAAGGCAACCCTAACCCCCTGCCCGTCTCGTATCTTTTTGACAGGATGTAAAACCTTGAATATTCAGCTTCCAATCCTGATCCCCCCCCCCTCCCCCCTTGCAGCTACATCTGTGATGCCCCCCACATCACACCTGCCAATTTTGATCTGCGCCACAAGCTCATTCAGATGTAACACCTTCATTCTTGTAATAATTGTCCCTCTTCTCATTGTGATTTATTTGTCCAGTGTGCTTGAAGTTTGATTGCTAACCCTTTCCATGCACTCTATCCTATTTTTATCTGTGCTTGAGATTTTAATAACCTCCCCTGAGTTCTGCACCCCCTGTTATCTCCTCCTATAATTTGGGATTTCTAATTTTCCTATAACTGGAGCCATCCCCATCATTTACTTTAAAGTCTGAGCTTTAATGTCTGAGCTACATGCCTGAAATTTTCAAGTTGACTGTATAATTAAACTTGAGAGAGATCTTGCATGTGTGAATATTTTTGAACTCCTTGGAGAAGAGAAGTTAAGAGGAAATTAAATGTTTTCAAGATCATGAGGGGTCTAGGGGTAGATAGAGAAAATTCACATCGGCAGGAGGCTAAGGAATCATGACACTGATGTTACGATGGACAAAATGTCAGTGACAATATGGTCAAGGTTTCATGGTGTGTGGTAACAATGTTGTATGCATTGCATAAAAAGGTGCAGGGGTTGGGGGGAGGCAAATTCAGTTATGGCTTTCAGAAGACATTGGAAAAGCACCTGAAGAGGAACTATTTACAGAGCTATGGGTTAGGATGTGGGAGTGGGTCTAGCTGAATTGTTCTGTACAGAGAATGGATCAATGGGATAAATTATCATGTCTGACCTATAACACTCTGGTTGTGTCTTATTTAGAGATGGAAATGTGTTGCTGGAGAAGCGCAGCAGGTCAGGCAGCATCTAGGGAACAGGAGAACAAATTTTTGCACCACTCGCAACAACCTCCTGCATTCCTGAAGAAGGGCTAATGCCCGAAACGTCTATTCTCCTGTTCCCTAGATGCTGCCTGACCTGCTGCGCTTCTCCAGCAACACATTTCCATCTCTGATCTCCAGCATCTGCAGACCTCATTTTCTCTTGTGTCTTATTTAGCCTGGCAGGGGTATGCTGTGAATAATAACATTTTACCTGTTTGTCTTCTGGCCCATTTGATGCATAGCTTCCCTATGTCCGTTGAAAATACAGAATCACAAAGAGCAGCAGCTAAAATAGTGTCATGACCACATACAAGGCATTTCAGACAGTTGTCTGCACTAAGAATTTGGATAATTAATTTATATAATCCTTTTAAATTCCGTGTCGGTAGCTGTTTTATAACGTGATGGTTGTGTTCTTGAACAGCGCTTAGCATTGCCTTTGTAATCACGTAACGGCCAACACACATTTTAAAAGTTCGCACTTTATAAACAGTGTCTCCAATTCATCAATCACGTTACGGTGAATTATTGTTAATGAAAAGCATGTTATGTCAGAAAGACCTCTTTTTTGCATTAAAATAATAACATTTTATTATAAAGATGTGGAAATTCTATTTGACGAGAAGATAATGAGGTCAATAGGATAACTGAATTACTTTGACATTAAGATGATGTCTTTGGAAAATTGGAATAAATTAGTTGTATACTTGCATCAAAAAGCACAGATGAAACCAAGATGAAGCAGTTCCACCACTGCGTTGAGGGCACAGTTGAATTATCAGCAAAATAGTTGATATGTCAGGATTGTTGTCAGAATAAATCGTTACATGAATGAGCCGAGTAGGAGAGAGGATAATGTTCAATGGAATTAATTGAGCAAAAACCAGAGCACATGCTATCAAGTGACAAGCCAATTTGAGTAATTAACTGGTAATCAGTATAATTGTTATATTGTAATCTGTGTGTAATTGTGGGTAGAATCTGAAGATGTCTATTGCATTGAAAGGATGCCTCTAATGTTAGCAGCATGACCACCAGTAAAATAGCCATACCTTTCACCAGCAACACATTTTCACCAGTAAAGTAGCCATACCACATTCAGCCCTGCATTCATGTATGTGCACAACACTAAGCTAAAGTTTTGGTGTGACCATTTTAAACATGTCATGGCACCTTCCACATTTATGCATAATTCTGCATATCCTTTATCCTAATTTCCCAAGATTGTTCATTGGGCATCTAATACAATGTTACCTTTGTGTTTTTAAAAACAAGGCTTGGCGTTTGTAGAGATGGCTAAAGCAGACAAAGTACTGAAAGTTACGCTGGTTTGGTTAGATATTGCTAACTTCAGGAGGGCACGCAGCGACCACTCTCTGCTGGACGTTGGCTCCCCCACGACATCATGAAGAGGACCAAATTTCTTGGTGTCCACTTGGCAGTGAATCACACTTGGTCCTTCAATACCAGCTTTGTAGCCAAGAAAGTCCAGCAGCATCACTACTTTCTGCAAGAGTTGAGGAAAGCCCATCTCACCCCCATCCTCACCACATTCTACAGAGGGTTCATTGAGAGTATCCTGAGCAACTGCATCATTGCCTGGTTCGGGGATTGCTCCATCTTAGATTGTAAGACCCTACAACGGGTAGTAAGGACAGCTGAGAACCCTCTTTACACCACATGCTGCACCTGAAAGGCTAACAGCATTTTGGATGACCCCACACATCCCTCATTCAAACTCTTCTCCCTCCTGCCATCTAGCAGAAGATACCAGAGCATTGGACCTCCCACAGCCAGTCTGTGCAACAGATTTTTCCCCCAAACCAACAGGCTCCTTAACACTATGATCAAACTCTATTCCATCTGCAATTCTTTGAATGACTTTTCGAATTGTTGCTAAAACAATGGTTTATCAATATCATTCATTATTATACTGTAATTTGTCCACCACTGTGCCTTTTGTCTTGTCTTGACAGGAATTACTGTGCTGTCTAGTTTTGGACTTGTCTTATGGATTTCATGCTGCCCTGTGTATGACTGTGTACACTCATGTAATTCCTGTTGTCAGTGTAACACCTTGGTCTTGGAGGAATGCTGTCTTGTTTTTAGTGTATCAATTTTATATGGTAGAAATGACAAAGCTACTCTTGGTGAGTTGTGCTTGTTTCACCTTGCTGGACAAATTACAGAAATTGCTGGAAAAGCTCGGAGGGTCACTGGACCTGAAACATTAACTATTAATTCTCTCCACAGATGCTGCCAGACCTGCTGAGCTTTTCCAGCAATTTCTGCTTTTGTTCCTGATTTACAGTATCCACAGTCCTTTTGGTTTTTAAATGATTTGTTGGACAGTGACTATGGTAGCAATTCAGAGTTGGTAATTTTCAGTGTTATTAGTAAAGCTTGTAATGATCATGTTGGCAAGATGCAGTTAGCAGTTTGAGATATGTGGCCTTGTTATGGATCATATCTTTCACCCCAGGTTTGACTTATACTGGCCAATTTTCTTCGAATGCGATCATCAAGACGTACCTGGTGTTAGTGTGTATGCAAACAAACATACTTAACCATCTTAGCTATCAGCATAGCGCACAATAATAGGCAACATTCTTACTAGAAATTGTTTGACACTGTTTCACATTCATTGCTGTCATGGTTTCTTGCACATTGATGTATTTAATTTATTTCTAATATTACATTAAGCTGAGAGAATGAATCTAAGAAAGAAAACAAAAGGAATTGTTTTAAAAATATTGCAAAGATAATCACTTTAGAGCTCAGTAATTATCATAGAATCCCTACAGTGTGGAAGTAGGCCATTTTTCATAAAGCAAGTGTTCATAAATTTGGAACTGCTCACTTGTATTGAGTTGTTACTTTTACATAAAGTGCATGATTACTGCCTTGATTCTGTTGGTCTGTATCTCACTTGATTTAGCAACTCATGAGTCAAGGTTTTGTTTGGAAGCACTGATTTGTGTTCTCATGAAAAGCAAAATGTTCTCCCAGCCAACCCAAAAAAGTTGTCCTGTAACAGTGGCATTGTTAGCAAATCTCTACTCTCACTATCACTTTTTCTCTCTCGTGCGTGTGCTTCCCCTCTCCTTTTTTCCCTCACTTCATGACAGTCTGGTGGATTATTTGAGATTCTAATTTGAAAATCCAGTTTAGGTGAGCTGATGTTTATTTGCTTATGTCTATTCTCTGGACATGTTAAAAAAAAACATTTCCAGAATTATAACTTATTCATAAAGTAGGAATCTTAAGTTTGATGTTCTCATTCTGTGATCGAGACAATAGTAGAATCCATTGGTAGCAAGGTAGAAGGCAATAAGTATATTTAAATAAGTAGGGTGTTGTACCTAATATCTATTATCAACCTCAATAGAATAAGTTTGGGATGTGAAGGCCCATGATTGACCTTGCTGCCCACTGCTGACTTGAAGCCCTAAAGTGGCCAGTGAAGATCCTCTTAAAGGCCTCGTTCTAGCAACTGTGATTAAGCCATCTACAAATGGGTGCCCTGGCATGATCTGGCAACAACCTTAGCTCACTACTTGGTACTGAGTGTAGGAGCTGATTGCAGAATGTCTATGCCTGTGGGCCTACTTCCAGAGGACTGCCTGTTGATATTCTTGCATTGACAGAAGACCCTTCCTTCGAAGAGCAGTACAGGATCTCTTGCTGGCTCTATAGGTGGCAGGTGAGATCCACGTTACAAAGACAAGATTCTAGCCCTTTTGGGCTTTCAGGAAAAGCTGTTTGAGTCTATGTGCTTCAAAATTGTTGTTTAGATTTGGCTGATTTGGGCTGAATCGGATGGGGATTAAAGTCATAAAAGAAACCACTGAAAGTAAAGTTGTAAAGGTATTTTAATTATGTATTTATGGCTGTATTGAGAATTCTTTTTATGGCTCGGTCATTCATTTTTGTACTGAGTCATCCTATTGTAAAATTGCCTGATAATTCTTATGGATTTTAAAGAACGGTTGCAGCTTTAAAATTTTTGTCTATCTCTGTTGTCAATGACTAAAGTTGGACTCTGTTTCTTTCATCAGGACAGCTATGGTTGCAATCTTGCGTCAGTGTCTGCACCTAATTTGTTCAGTACAGGGGTATGAAATTACTACATTTCCTTCCAGTCAATTTTAAACTCCTGCATGACACTACTGTGGACCTGTGTTTGTCATTCACTTGCACATCTTTATTTGAGCATGATGAGCACAACTCATATTACTGTACTGGCATTAGAATATTGAAACATCCATTTGAATGCAATAAGGGAATGCATTTGAACTCGTCTTTAATCCCTAAAATGCCATTTACTCCAATCATTTAAGCACTTCACATTCATAGCACAATACCGGGCAAGGTATTCCAATGAAATTTTAATTTTTAAAAAAAGTTTATTTTTCCTCAATGTTTTTAAAGAAACATTAACTCAGATGACTTGTTCTGTTATCCATAACTATTATGAACGGAATTGAAATCATCCAAACTTATTTACTGGCTTTATTTGGAGTACTGGTGCAAATGTGTTTAGGAATTTTCATATTTCAATCTGTGCATTTTAGGTATTTCGATATCTGATGAGACTTTTTTGATTCAGCAACAGCTCAAGTTTTGATTATCTGTTGTATGAAAATATCTTCATGCATGCATGATCAAAATTTAGTAATATTCTAGTAGGAATATTGTGTAGAATCACGTCCCCATTAGACAGTGTAAGGAGACTTCCATAGAATCATAGAAGAATCGCAATGCAGAAAGAGGCCATTCGGCCCAGCAATTTTGAGCTGACACTCTGAAGAGCGTTCCACCCAGACCCAGCCCCCTACCCTATCCCTGTAACCCCACATTTACCATGACTAATCTACCTAATCTGCACATCCCCTGATATTATGGCCAATTTAACACTGCTAATCTACCTAACCTGCACATGTTTGGACTGGAGGAGGAAACCAGAGCACCCAGAGGAAGCCTGTGCAGACCTGGAGTATGTACTAACTCCACACAGTCACCTGACGGTGGAATTAAACATGTGTCCCTAGTGCTGTGAGGCAGCAGTGTTAACTGCTGAACCACGGTGCCACCTCTTATTAGATTAGATTACATTACATTACAGTGTGGAAACAGGCCCTTCGGCCCAACAAGTCCACACCGACCCGCCGAAGCGCAACCCACCCATACCTCTACATTTACCCCTTACCTAACACTACGGGCAATTTAGTATGGCCAATTCACCTGACCTGCACATCTTTGGACTGTGGGAGGAAACCGGAGCACCCGGAGGAAACCCACGCAGACACGGGGAGAACGTGCAAACTCCACACAGTCAGTCGCCCGAGGCAGGAATTGAACCCCGGACTCTGGCGCTGTGAAGCAGCAGTGCTAACTACTCTTATCTCATTAGTTTGCAGCATTTGAACCCTGGTTTCAGAAATGGCAGCCCACTTTCTAACCCAGAGCTTTTTTTATCTTGTATGATAGATGAAGATTTGAGATAGGATAATGCAGTCAGGTTGACACTAACGTTAGTTCAGTTAACTGGATGGCTGGTTTGTGATGCAGTGACTCCAACAGTGTGGTTTCAGTTCCTGCACTGGCTGAGGTTACCATGAAGGACTCTTTTTCAATCTCGCCTGCAATGGTAACCCTTTGGTTAAACCACCACCAGTCATGCGTCCCTAATGAGAGAGCAGCCCTATGGTCGTAGGGCTTTGACTTTACCCTTGACTGAAGTCCACTTGCATTTTGTAACCGTGCTGTTGTAAAGGGCTTGCATGTTTTCTCAGTTCTGTGATACTGTATCTGAAGTTTAACTTTAGAAAAAGGTTTTTAAAACAAAAAAACCGTGATAAAACTGTTCATGCAATAATGTCAGATATCCAATTGAAGAAATTTTATGACAGACCATTAAACGTAGCTATTAGCAGGGCAGGTAAACTATTTCAATATTTATGACCTGCTAATTTATGACCTGTTTTTTTTGTGTGGAATAAAAATAGGGAATGTGTTTGTGGCGTTTAATAACAAATCTTGTTTAATAATTGTGGTTCTTTGTTAAGGATTAATTATCTTTGGCTGCTCATCAACTTTGGTTTCAATGCTATTGAGTATTAATATTTATAACCTGTAATTCGATGCCATAAAGTTTATTTTGCTTTTGAATTGTTCCAAATTTGAATGTTGAAGCACAGTATTAAAACTGTATTTTTAATATAATTAGTATTTAAAGTTATTAGCTAACATTTAAAATAGGAAAAAGTGAGCATTGCAGATACTGGAGAGTCAGAGTTGTCAAGTGTGGTGCTGGAAAAGCACAGCAGGTCAGGCAGCATCTGAAGAGCAGGAGAGTTGACATTTCGGGCACAACGGGGGGAAGGGGGCTGAGAGAGAAATTGGGGTTATGGAAGGGGGCTGAGAGAAATTGGGGTGATGGGTGGTGATGGATGGATGGGGAGAGTGGAACAGATAGGTGGGAAGAAAGATTGCCAGGTGGGACAGGTCAAGAGGGCAGTGCTGAGTTAGAGGGTTGAATCTGGGATGAGGTGGATAGAGGGGAGATTTTGAAACTGGTGAAGTCAATGTTGATGCCTTGTAGGGTTCTGAAGCATTCTTCTTCCAGTTGGTGGGTGGCTTTGAATTGGTTGTGGAGATGGCCCAGGGGTTGCATGCCCTTATGGGAGGGGGAGTCTGTTGGAAAGATACCTGGCATACAATAGTTTTAGGTGACCTCTGTTGAAGGTTACTGACCCAAGCAACACCTTTTCTGTTCTTCTACATTCCCTCCCCCATCCTCTTTCCCCCTCTCCCTCCTCCCCTGGTGTGGAGGGTTGTTTTTCAGACTATAGGCCTGTGACCAGTGGAGTGCCACAAGGATCGGAGCTGGGTCCACTACTTTTTGATATTTATATAAATGATTTGGATGTGAGCATAAGAGATATAGTTAGTAAGTTTGCTGATAACACCACAATTGGAGGTGTAGTGGACAGCGAAGAAGGTTACCTCAGATTACAACCGGATCTTGATCGGGTAGGCCAGTAGGCTGAGAAGTAGCAAATGGAGTTTAATTTAGATAAGTGTGAGGTGCTGCATTTTGGGAAAGCAAATCTTAACATGACTTATGCACTTAATGGTAAGACCCGAGGGAGTGTTGCTGAACAAAGAGACCTTGGAATGCAGGTTCATAGCTCCTTGAAAGTGGAGTCGCAGGTAGATGGGATAATAATGAAGGCAGTTGGTATGCTTTCCTTTATTGGTCAGAGTATTGATTACAAGAGTTGGGAGGTCATGGTGTGGCTGTACAGGACATTGACAGGACATTGGTTAGGCCACTATTGGAATATTGCGTGCAATTCTAGTCTCCTTCCTATCGGAAGGATGTTGTGAAACTTGAAAGGGTTCAGAAAAGATTTACAAGGATGTTGCCAGGGTTGGAGGATTTGAGCTATAGGGAGAGGTTGACTAGGCTAGGGCTGTTTTCTCTGGAGCATCGGAGGCTGAGGGGTGACCTTATAGAGGTTTATAAAATCATGAGGGAAATGGATAGGATCAATAGCCAGGAATGGGGAGTCCAGAACTAGAGGGCATAGGTTTAGGGTGAGGGGGAAAAGATGAAAAAGACTGAAGGAGCAACTGTTTAATGCAGAGGGTGGTATATGTATGGGATGAGCTGCAAGAGGAAGTGGTGGAGGCTAGTGCATTGCAACACTTAAAAGGCAACTGGATGGGTATATAAGTAGGAAGGGTTTGGAGGGATATGGGCCAGGTGCTGGCCGATGGGACTAGATTAGGTTGGGATATCTGGTCGGCATGGACAAGTTGGAGCAAAGGGTCTGTTTCCATGTTGTACATCTGTGACTAAGTTTTATTACTCATCTCTGTTCATGCCTCAGCTTGTCCCTAGCTTCCATTTCCTGTTCTCGTGTCTTAATTTGGCTTTACAACATAAGTATTTCGACTATTGCACTTCACTTCTAAGCAGATATTACAAAAGTTTCTCTCCCCAGGCTTAATGGCATGCCTTTCTAAAATATAATTACAATTTTCCTCAAAAACATCTGACATGCCACTGCCCCCATCTAAAATCTCCTTTTCCTCCCAAACCCTTAAATATCTGTCACCTTCCACCTTTTGTGCCATTCTCTTGTTTGAGCCTCTTCCACAAAGTTTTCATCCATATCTTGAGCTATAACATGTTTATTTGCAATACCTTCTTCCATAGCATATCTTTCAATACCTTTCCTCTTTGTTTGCTCAGTTGACTACATTTGCTTGATTCTATTCTTAGCTATTCCTACCCTTTCACCATTATGTCTGGAACCAAGGATATATTTATCTTTAGATCTGATAAAGCTTTTAGTCACTTTTCTTAATATCTCCCCTTTTGGCTCTGTCAATTTTTGACTAGTCTCACTTTTGTATAGTGCCACAGAACATGGTTCTATATTAAAGTTTTCTAAAATGTATGTTGCATTCTGCCATCTTCGGACCAATTTTATAACTTTCATCATATAGCCATTATTCCTAAACTTCAGAGCCAAATAAAGTCTAATGTGACTATATCATAGATATTAGGTTAAGCTTTGCTAAATGATGTACTAATTTCCTCTATAGGATGATAATGTTATATAGCAAATTCCAATGGAGAATGGTGCACCATCTCGATGCTACTGAAATTATGCCATTATGTAAATAAGTGACCTTGATTTCATTCCTTTAGTGATGTTTTTGTGTGAAGTCAACTGCTTCAGATAGATAATAGATCACAGATGTTTGTTGAAATACTGTGGTAGCAGCTGTCCATTTGTTGTATTTAGTGGTTTCTCTTCCCTAAATGGACTTCTGACATTTAATAGGCTTCAGATCAAGGACTATATTTTAAAGTGTAATTGTAAATGCTGTGGTGTTATAAATTGAATGGAAATGAATAATAAGCACCAGCTGTTTATTAACTGACTGGCTCCATATATCTAACGTGACTAAAACATTGTGCCTTTGTTCAGAAGGCTATTTAAACCATCAAAATCAGGCTCTGTTTTTAATTGTATTTTAATTATTCACTGAGAATACCTATTGGCTTTTTTGATGTACATCAGAATGGAGAGCAGATGCTACTCCTACACTTTTTCAGTATCTTGACTTTGTTCCCTGAAGAGCTTACACTTATGTTAATTGTTTAACACTAATTTATAATTAATGTCTAATGTATAATTTCTCTGTGCTTATTGTGTAAAATAACTCAAAACCATTTTTGTATGTGATACTTCAGTAGAAATGCACCTAGATGTTTCATAGAATAATTCAATTTTAAACTATAGTTGCCCTGGAGAGAGAGAGAAAACAGTTGCTCATGTGCACAGAGACATGATTTCTGTCTTCTCGCTTGAACAGTAGTTGAATTATATAGTCATTTTACAGGAAAGAAAATACAGGTTATTTTAAAGTATGTTCTCCAAATTAAACTTCCCAAATAAAACATTTGGAATTACATTGGCAACTTTGGTAGAGATGAACATTCTTTGGCTCCCTTCATGTCGCAAATTCAATGAAGTCTTAAGAATAATTAACAGAACTGAAACAGCTCAGCCTCAAGTTCTAATATTCTCAAAAAATCTTAACAAAACATCAAACTCAAAATGTACCCTTTGTGAGAGCTACCTTAAAAACGCAGCCGCAAAGATATTTTAATACAATACTCTCATCTGGCTAAAGCATGACAACTGACCCAAATTTTTTTAAACAGGCATTGTAGAATTTTGAACAAACCAGGGGCTCAAGTCACTCGATTTGTTTTAAGATTGCAAGTTTGATCAATTTAAAAAGGACATAATATTGTACAAATTAAGTGTAAATTGCCCACAAAACACACTGAATTGAGATCCTGATTCAAACAAGGCAAAACAGTTACTTCACAGGATTTTCTGAACTAGTATTTTAACAAACCAAATTTTTAACATCAAACACACTCAGCATGGCACAATTTACATTGAAACTTTCCTTTTTCAACCCAATCTATTAGTACAACCCTAATTTCAGTGTTTCTCGTTGTTTTGGCATCCTCTCACTGAAAGAGAAAACCCTCGCAGTGGACCACATGGCGCTGCAATCCAAGCCACACTCTTTCCCCCAGAACAAAGTTATGGATCGTAGAATGTTCTACCCCAGAAGACACAGGATGCTCAGGAACTTAAAACATTCCTGTCAGAGATTTAAATGTTAACAAATCTGGGAAAAATGCCAAAGATGGAGTGGAGGTAGATCCTCATTAGTGTATTGATTGACAAAGCAGGCTTGAGCAGCTGATTGATGTATTTCTCCCAATAATTGTATAACTTATTACAATGTAGTGTTACAAACGTGTGAAAATGGTTTGGTTCTCTGTCATTAATCTAGCTTTTGAACAGAGATGTTCTAACACTTAGAAGCAATATTAATTTGCTAACATATACTATGCTTCATAAAGAAATGATTGGTGACAGTGGAATGGCGAATAGATGGGTTAAAGTTCAAATGAAGCATAATCTAGCTTTTGAACAGAGATGCTACTTCTCAACTAAACATGTCACATTTGAAACTACTGTCACTGTTTGCAGTGATAGAAAGAGGCTTACAATTGTAGCCATCCTGAGAACAACCCAATGTATTTGATTGACTGACTAATATCAGAACAGTATTTGGAAATATTAACTTTTAGTTGTCCATGTCTGTTCTTTGTTCCCCTTAATGGTTATAAACTGATTTGGGGTTGTCTTAAATTGTTTTCTGACTACCTCTGTCATTTATCAATCTTTTCACAGATTTACCCCAGTTTAATCTGGGAAGTTTTTCATTACGTTGAGGTCAACCTTGTATAAATCTATAAAACTTTAGTAATTTCTCCCTTTCAATCAATATTTTGCTCTGGTCATATTTTGATCTTTGTTGATAAGAGTTCAAATACCAATTGGTATTTAAATAAATCTCCCTCAGTATTCAATACTCGAGTGTGCCCTGTGCCTTCTGTGATCTTTGTTGCAGAAAACTATCCAACCTAACTCCAGAAACTTAATATCTTTCTGACATAGACTAGTCTGATTTCCTTAATACATTTGAAAGTTAAAATCCTCATTAAATCCACAGACTTTGCCACATGCTTCTTTAATTTTAGCTTTTATGTGTTATGCCATTTCTCACCTGCTCGACCTGTACTCCATTCCCACTGCAGTCTTAGATGTTTTTAATTCTATTTCTTAATTGTACCTGTAAGGTTTGCAGCTACTTCAAAATTGATGGGCTAGAAATGACTAAACAATCTAGATCTGTCCAGATCTGCAACACAAACCTAGAAATCCAACAATATTTTTCATCATTAAAAATATCAAATTCAGTATATTTTGCATTCATTTTGAGGAAATACTAAACATAGAGTTAAGCTTTTACTTCATTCATGGCCCTTGTCACAGCTTGTATCGCACTCTTACTGTGCGAGTAGTCTGCATGGCAAGCGATGGCTCTAACTTCTCGGTTTATTGGATTCCTTATCTTACATATGGAATCCAATAAGCCTGCATGACTATTCAGATCACAGGAATTGCATTATGGTTGTGGTTGGCCTGATGTAACAGTAATTGTTTTTTAAACAAATGCAGAAATATAACTTTCACTAATGTTTGAATATCCTTTTGTAAGCCTTTCTTATTGAATGCCACTCATTTTAAAAAGTGGCAATAGAGCTAAAGCAGTTTATAAATGTCTACTCAATATCTTTTGTTTTTATGAATCTGCAACATTCTGATCATCTCTTCTCCATGGGAAGAATGCTTGTTGTCATCAAATTAATCCTTGTCAAAGTAATGCTTGCATGTTTTTCCTCATTCCTCTGCTTGTATTTCCAGTTTTTCCATTTTCCCTGTTGACATATTTTGCTAAAACTATTGGGTAGTTAAATGTTATAAGAGATGTAAGTGACTATACAAAGTAACATCTTGCATTGTGTATTATAGGTAATTTTCTCAAAAATGTGACTTCATGCACAAGTATTGGAAAATAAGTACTCAAATCTGTAAAAACTGTCCATAAATTTATGCGCATGTCAACAAACGTGCTCTTGATTTTTGAAAAGGCTTTTTTTTTATAAAGTACTTGTCAATTTCATATCCCCAACCTAAAACGAAATGGCAAGGTAACAGTGCTAAAAAGCACTTGATTCAAGGTTACTTAACTCTAACAAGATGGACAGTGGTCCATATTTGTAATATAGCACAAACTTGACTATAAGCAACATATTTTACGAATCATGTTCAATGGATCAGATTATTTTCTGTTTTTAAATTATCCCCCAAAAAACAATAAGTTCCCTGTTTTAAAAAAAAGTCTGAGCACCATTTTACTCAGTGTGATCTTGTAACCATCCAAAACACTGTTGTGCTGTAGATAATCAGGGGAATGAAGCCCAGCATTGGGATTTGGGAAGGCAATGGCCTAGTGGTATTATTATTGGACTGTTAATATAGAGATGGAAATGTGTTGCTGGAAAAGCGCAGCAGGTCAGGCAGCATCCAGGGAACAGGAGAATCGACGTTTCGGGCATAAGCCCTTCTTCAGGAAAAGGGCTGCGCTTTTCCAGCAACACATTTCCAGCTCTGATCTCCAGCATCTGCAGACCTCACTTTCTCCTGTTAATATAGAGACCCAGGTAATGTTCTGGGGGCCTGGGATCAAATCCAACCATGACAGATGGTGGAATTGGTTTTTGATAAAAATGTGGAATTAAGTCTAATAATGACCGTGCAATCATTGTAGTTGTCAGAAAAACCCATTAGATTCTCTTGCGCCATTTAAGGAAGGAAACTGTTAAGTTTACCTGGTCTGGCCCACATGTGATTCCAGACCCACACCAACGTAATTGACTCCCAAATGCTGGTGTAGCTAACGAGGTCCTCATCCTATGAGTGAATAAAATAGGAACACAGTTGTACTTAACTGGGAAAACATAGTTACTCGCAGAAAATTTGGGGGAGGGAAATGGAGTGCTGCTGGTGAGTTAGAGAAGTGTATAATCTAAATTAGCCTAGAGATTGTTGCTGTCCTACCTTAAATTGGATATTTTATACTTTACAATAAATCTGTATTAATGCATTTTAACAATTTGAAGATTCTTATTTATCAATCAGTCCTGTTACT
The DNA here is from genome assembly GCF_004010195.1 of Chiloscyllium plagiosum. Taxonomy (NCBI): domain Eukaryota; kingdom Metazoa; phylum Chordata; class Chondrichthyes; order Orectolobiformes; family Hemiscylliidae; genus Chiloscyllium; species Chiloscyllium plagiosum. The sequence continues at coordinate 15,095,854 of NC_057731.1, forward strand.
GAAAGAATGTGTCTTCAGACAAAACTGCAGAAGTAATTAGTTCCTTTGACAATGATCAGAAATTACTGGTTAAACCTTTGGCCAATTTTCCAAGTCCTTTATATTGTTATTTCCTTTGGCTTTGAGGGAAACAAAATCTTTGATCAATTTAAATCAATTCAATTTGCAATGTGTTGATTTCTTCTTTCTGCTGAAAATAGGAATATGAAGCCCGAACTGGTCGAATAACCAAAACCTCACTCCAGCCTGTACGGCGACGTAATCTTGAGTTTGAGCCCCTGTCTACTACAGCCCTGATCCTAGAAGATCGACCAGCGTATGTAAAAATTTGTTATACAGTTTACAAAGAATACTAGTACAAATCCCTGCTTATGTTTTTTTCCTTGTTGTAATGCACTGTGCTAATGGTATGTATTTTAAAGACTTCTATCATCATTGTATCTATTTCTTCAATATCGCTTTTCTCAGTGTATCCACTATTGTAAATCCCAAACTCAACATTGCCAAGAAAAGTTGGCTGTTTTTGTGGCATTTGAGAGATTCTCTTATAGTTAAATTTAGAGAGACAAGCTCCATTTTAACCAGTTGACTTGTGGAAAATATAATTTTAATTATATTTAGCCCTTTGGATTTTTTTTACACCATGTACTCACCCTGACCACCACATAAACTCATTCAGACTTGCTATGTTATGGCTAAGAACTTTCTGCCAAATTGCATATGTTCTCTCAACTTTGTGCACAGTGCTCAATCTGAAATGCCTACTACAATGAATATCAAGCCTAATGAGCAATCGTTTCTGCAGATCATTTATATAAATCATATAATGCATGATACCTTGGTAATTAGACCCAATTAATGTTGAAATATAATTCTGTTTTGGTTGCCTATATTTTAAAAACATAGATGGAACTAATTTGCATTTATTGTCTGTGCATTTTGATCAAGAATTGAACTAAAATAAACAATTATAACAGATTACTTAAAAAGCTAATTTAGCAGATTTACCAACAGTCTGCAAATGCTTTGACTTTATAAGTTGAACCAGTTTATTATTAAAATGTTCTCCAACTATTTCTTGGGTTACTCCTATAATGACTGAACTTTGAATTATGCACCATCTCTGGCATGTCAGGACATTTGGAAGCTATTCTCTAGCTACTGAATTTCGTAGAGTATTAGTATTTAGTTAATTCTGGCAGTTTGCCTTCTCCAAGAGACCTTTCCCATGAACTTGGGAATAGATAAGCCCTGGCCAGTAGCTTATAATTATTGCTATAAACCTTTTATTTTTATGACAAATTATTCTATTGTTTAATCAATGCAACTTTAAACATTTTTCCACTTACTCACATGCCCAAGGGATAGGAATTATGTAGTCTCTCACCTTGCTTAAGGCTTTTTGGTTTTATACTTGGTCTCCCTAGTCTTGCCTCTGCAAAAAATAAATTCCAAGGTGCCTACTTGAGTTGTATTAACAATGGTTGCCAACGTTTTTAAACATGTTCAGTTAGTAGTATTTCCTCCAAAGAAAAGCATTGAATGTTGTAAATTATCCCATTAATGTACAGCTATTTGTAAACCATGAGTTTACCTTCTCCTCCTTTGCACCTTCTCCAGTTCTTCATTATTTTGACAATAGGGTATCCAAAATTGCGCACTAAATGAGGCCCCAAGGACTTTTTGCAAGATTGGCTAAATGTTCAAACATATTTCATTAACAGCACCCATGTGTTCACGCAGGCAAATGTATCTCTTTTAACCTCCTCACCAGTGATGCATAGATCATTTGGCTTCACCAATAGACATCCCTTGGTTTAGTCTTGTGCTTTGTTTTGAGAAGAACTTATTCACATTTGTCATTCAAATACAAAAATTAATAAACCTAATAACTGGTCTAGATCTTATTCTTTTTGAAGTAATGTTACATGGTAGAGGGTTGCAAATATAATATGTTGTTTTAGAAAAGTAGTAGGTACAGTTATGCAATGTTTTGGTGAGACAGATGCTGGTTTTTCTCTTCCTTGGCTTTACATTCCTCCCACCACCATTGTTGAGGATTATTTGACATTGTAGTAGTGCGCAGACTTTCAATCTTTGAATGAAATTCACAACACAATAATTGCAACATTTCTGCATTTTCTGTAGTAGACGACTTCTGTCAATGATTATACAAAATGTACAGCTTGTTTGAAAACACTTCATACAGTGAAGTTCCCACATTTAAGTGATCAACCAGAGATGTTAAATTGAAGATGTTGAGTGGCAGAATATGTGCATCATTAAGAAAAGATGTGCTTTGCAATTTTTATTACAGCTAACAAATTCGAGACTGAGCAGCTCTAGACAAAGAAAATTAGAATGAATGGATTTGAAATATATTTAGCTCCATTATATGCAAAATAATGTAATGTTATCTTGTGGAAGTTTCAGATATTTCACAAGATGTTTCCACTTGTGGGAATTGAGTTGTCATAAAGATAGTGTCACCAATAAATCTACCAAGGACCTCAAGGCGACAACTTGAATCAGTGCCAGGAATTTGCAATGTTGTATAACAGTGTTATTAGAATGAATGGTATTGTTATATTAAGAGGGAGCTGGTTAATTCACAGGAGATTTGAAGAATATATAGATGCATTGAGATGAAGCAGGGTGTGAGGATCTTGGGAAGTGTTACTACAGATTACTTAGGTTAAATAGCTTATTTTTGTGCTGTAAATTCCATATAAAGGAAGGAAGGTGGACTGACAGGATTTGGGCACTCTCGGCCGGGCCTGGCCCGGGCCCCCTCGGCTGGGCCTGGCCCCCTCTATCCATCAACACTAAAACCAAGCTACTGGCCAAAGTCATTACCAAGAGTTTGTGCTGATCTCTCCAGGCAGTTTGTCGTCCATCTGCAGGTGCTGCCTGATAGTGATTGATATGAAGGATATAGTATATGATGAATATCTAATCAACAGGACAGTCATTAATTAACTGAAGGTCACAGCTTTTCCATGATGCAACATTAAGGTTAAAGGGATATGGGACTAGATTAATTTAGAACAACTGGTTGGCAAGAATGAGTTGGACAGAAGGGTCTATTTCCTTGCTGTATGTCTCTATGACTGTAAGTTGACAACCATATTGTTCGTTCTTGATCAAAATTCTCATATTCCACCTACCCTCACTGTAAGAGAATATTTACCCCACAGATTCAACTGTTCAAGAATGCACACCACCTCTTAAACCCACACTGGTGGGCAGTAAATTATGGCCTTGCCAGTCTAATCCAAATCCCACCAAAAACTGCAGTGGCTGGAAAATGTTGCTACCGACCTGAGCCAATCTCCTGATATGTATGCAGCTCAATGGTATTTTCTGCAAATGATATCAAGCTTATCTTGGAGCAGCAACAAACAGATTAAACTGTTAACTGCCAAAATTGGGAAAAATTGAATGAAACTGAAACCGCTCAAATATTAAGTCACCAACCAAATGCTGATATGTTAATTTGTAGGGGTTTGTTTAGATTTTGCTTACTGTAATATGGGAGTTAGGAAATTAACCTGATGTAAGTATATTGTGATGAAGCTGCTCCTTTGACAAGGCTATGCTGTCCTTGGCTTTTTTTTAACCTCAAGGCCGTAAATGACATGGACTCCAAAAAGTGTTAAGGTGATGGGTTTTAGGGCCAATTTGGTAATAGCTAAAAGAGACTGCCTCAGGCAGAAGACTTACAATTTTAAAAAAAGACTTGTGCAATGAAAGGGGAGTGGCCTGTTCTCCCAGCTCAGCTTTACTCTGGCTTTTTTAAGCAGTAAAAGGAAGGCTGCTGGACTCAAAGAAGCAGATCCAGGCTGGTACACTCTCCCTGACTTCTATTCTGTAAGAACTTATGTTTGATTTTTATCTTTTGTGACAAGGGGTATTTATGGGGATTGTTGGAAGTATTCACAATAGCCTCATTAAGTTGGGATAGTCTATTGGGTTATCAGATAGGATAAGTTATTTGGTATTCTGTTTTCTATTTGTGTTTCATTCAGTAATCTTGTAAATAAATTCTGTTTTGTTTGAAACAAAGTAGTTTGACCAGCTGATTCTCTCCTGGAATATCCACTTTACACCTGCTTGAAACAGCTAGCAAAATTAGGGTCTAGGCTCCCTTCTTGAAATGTTTTGAGGGGTATGGCCTGGTTCATAACTGTATGTGTGTGTGTATGAATAAATAAATAAATAAAGTATTTAATCAAACCACCAATATTCAGTATGCAGCTTTTATATATTGTGGAAATTAGTCCTGTTCCAAAGGGGTGCGAGTTTCAGATACTAATTTAAAATGCAGCTCAATCGGTTACTGTTTATTTGCATCTCTCATCATATTTGTTAATACGTGTGTCACAGTGCCAGGGGAGAAAACAATATAAATGTCCTTCAGGTAATGGATGAGCATATGAGAGAGAATGGGATTCAAACAAAAAACAAGTGGAAAGAATCAGTTAGTTGAACCAATCCAAATCTGCCATTCCTGCCATTGTCAGCTGTAAGAGTATGGCCTTACTGGGAGATTGGTGTTGTTTCCCTGAACTCTTATGAAGTTGAATTGAAGCAAAATTGTTTTGAGGTGTTATCCAACTTACTGAAATAGTGCCCAAGTGAGATTGTCAAGCCGAATGACACATGAATGCAGTTTTATGCTGAGGATGTATTAAAGTAACCCTCCTATTGTGCCTAACCACTACTTCAAAAGCTCAGTTTTTCAGATTGAAGCAAGGGCGTAGGGAGGCACATGTGACATATGCAAATACATCCTTATTATGTGACCATGAAGTCTGGAATCTTTGGCCACACCAGAAAACTGAAGTATTAAATGAAAATACATGTACATTTCAATCATGCACCAAGCACTAGTATATTCAGTCTGAAGGCTGAAAGTTGGTTGATGCTGATTGGTCTGATAATCAAATTAATTCTTAATGAGTCATGTTCATGTTTAATGACTTTGGGTTAATGTCCACATTGTAATGAAATCATTTGGTGAAAATGACTTGTATCATTTCAAAAAGTCTGTTTCTGTTTAAGTATTATAAGTTAGATGGATCAGAGATTATGTTGGAAAATAACACAAACATTATGGTTTCAAAATAGCCATTTATTAAACTAAGTTCTTAGCCAATAAATTCTTGGATTTACTTGTAACAAAAAAAAAGTAAAAGTACAGTAATAAAAATTGCAACCACTCATGTCGATTTGAGATTAAAGCCAGTTTTACTAGTTGACATCTTAATGCTAACCATAACCACTACTATTAATGTAATACTGATAAATTCTAGAAATTTAGGACCATAAATTTTCCTTAGTGATAAAAGCAGCAACCATTGCATCTTAGAAATAAATTTAATCAATTCGAGCATGTGTATCTCAATACTTGATAAATTTATTCTGCTGGGTTTGCTAATATTTCACCTTTGAGATAAAATTCACAAATTAAGGGAAGTCTTTGTGTCATTAAGTCCCTATCCAAGTTCAAGTCCCAAGTGAAAGAAGATGAAAATGAAGGATTGTGCTATCTTTTAAATTAATCTTTGGAAAACATTTTGCACCACCATCACCACCCACAACAAAAATATGTCAGTAACATAGTAGTGGAAGTGCACACATTACTTTGCCTCCCTTATAAAGTTCTGGGTTTGAAACAGGTACTGTTCCAGTAAATGCTTTCATAACTTATAGCGTGTAGAGGCAAAGCCAGATTTTGGATGCCAAGGCCAGTGTTGAATTAAAAAATGTCGTATCCTGAGCAAGTTTTAAATAACCGGCTAATAGAAATCTGAATGTATTTTGAATGGAGAAATTACTCTGTTTGCACATAGTCAAGTTTTCATTCTAATGTTTGATATTAAAACGTCCCTCCAATATTTATCAGAAAAATTTCTGTTGCAGCCATTTACCTGCAAAGTCAGCAGAGGAGGCTCAGCGGCACAGACAAGAATACGATGAGATGGTGGCAGAGGCAAAGAAGCGAGGTACTGAGCATGATATAGTGAGATATGTGAAATAGACTGAGATTCAATATCTACAATTAAACACTATCATGCAAAAGGAATCTTATGATTCTATCATTTACGGAGTTAACTTATTTATACTTTTTAATACTGTAGGGTGCCAATAGTCAGTAGCTTGGAAGAATAAAATGCAAATTCAGTTCCTGAACCTAACCACATTATGCCTCATGGAGGCAACAACCTTGCTGTGCTTGTGTAGAGAGAGAATAGAAGTGGAAAGCTTGAAAGAGATGGTGACTGGAAAGCACAATCATACAGAGCTGTCTTTGCAGGATAGCTTCAAGTTTCATCACAGATGGTCAATGATGTACAGTTACAGCTCTGAAAACAAATTGTAATCCTTCAAGGGAGGAATTCTACCTAGAATTTTGCACTAATTATTTGCCACTTGTGAACAGTAATCAATGTTCTTGGGAATTTTTAATTTGATTCAGAAATTAAAGAAGCACAACGAAGGAAAAGAATTATGAAGGAACGATTCAAACAAGAAGAGAGCATTGCTCATGCTATGATTATTTGGAATACAGATATTCTTCCCAACTGGGAGACCATGTAAGTAGGCTTTTATTTAAAAACAATACCTCTTTAATGGTGACAGTTGTGCAAGTCTAATATCCTTTTGTTTCTCCTACTTAGTCGAAATACACGGAAGGTGCGTGAATTATGGTGGCAGGGTATTCCACCAAGTGTCCGAGGGAAAGTATGGAGTTTGGCTGTTGGTAATGAACTGAATATAACTCATGGTATGTACACTCTGAATCTTTTATATAATTACTCTGCATCTTGAAAAAGAAAAGAAATATATTGTACTTTCAACACAGTGTAGCAAATGTATTGTTTTGACAGCCCTCTTGTATTATCTGAGTATTTTGTGCTTAAGTGGCTCTGGTTAGTGGATTTAAAGACAGGTGATTGACTTTGATTCCTGTGCACTAAAGATCAGAGGTTAGACCAGGAAAAGGAACTCTTGATGGTTTTCCCCAGTAGTATCCAAGATCTGACCTCAATTATAATCCTACTGCTATCCCAACTGAGCTGCTCTATAACTGCAGATTATGGTTGAACTTACAACCTAATTGTATGCCTCTGATTCATAGATGCAAGCTTATGAATTCATTGATCTTATTTAATTCAATTATTAAATAAATGGTCAGTGTTGTGATGTTGCTAGTTATGTCATTATACTTGCAGGTAATTGTGTTTAAGAAAATGGAGTAAATGTTATATCAGTCATGTTAGTGTTACAGGATATTGTTGTGCAGCATATCATAGATTTCAAAGTTTGTGCGAAGATTTGTAGCTCGGGTGCTCGTTGTTGTGGTTCTGTTCACCGAGCTGGAAGTTTTTGTTGCAAACGTTTCGTCCCCTGGCTAGGCGACATCATCAGTGCTTGGGAGCCTCCTGCGAAGCGCTTCTTTGATGTTTCCTCCGGTGTTTATAGTGGTCTGTCCCTGCCGCTTCCGGTTGTCAGTTTCAGCTGTCCGCTGTAGTGGTTGGTATATTGGGTCCAGGTCGATGTGTTTGTTGATGGAGTTTGTGGATGAATGCCATGCCTCTAGCAACATGAATTCGACTGGGACAACACTACTATCATAGGGCAAGCCAGACAGAGAACAGCCAGGGAATTCCTAGAGGCATGGCATTCATCCACAAACTCCATCAACAAACACATCGACCTGGACCCAATATACCAACCACTACAGCGGACAGCTGAAACTGACAACCGGAAGCGGCAGAGACAGACCACTATAAACACTGGAGGAAACATCAAAGAAGCGCTTCGCAGGAGGCTCCCAAGCACTGATGATGTCGCCTAGCCAGGGGACGAAACGTTTGCAACAAAAACTTCCAGCTCGGCGAACAGAACCACAACAATATCATAGAATCCCTATAGTGCGGTCCACAGAGTCTGCTCCGACCCTCCAAAGAGCATTCCACCTAAACCAGCACTGTGGCTAATCCATCTAGCCTGCACATCCCTGGACACTACGGGGCAATTTAGCATGGCCAATCCATCTAACCTGCACATCTTTGAACTGAGAGGAAACCAGAGCACCCAGAGGAAACACTCTCAGACGTGGGAGAATGTGCAAATACGCAGACAATTGCCAGGGAGTGGAATTGAATCCTCGTCCCAGGCGCTGTGAAGCAGCATTGCCAACCACTGAGCTACTATGTAGCGACATAATTTCTGGATTGTTAGATAAATTATCCCAGCTATACTAAATCTAATTTTAGCTTATTTCTAAGTACCACTAGTTATCCCTGTGTTAAGGGAATGAAGTTCTTTCGAACAACCAGATTTGGAAATAATTTAGCACTTCCTTCACAATATTCATGATTTGGAGATGCCGGTGTTGGGCTGGGGTGTACAAAGTTTAAAAAAAAAAATCTCATCACCAGGTTATTGTCCAACAGGTTTAATTGGAAGCACACTAGCTTTCAGCACGCTGCTCCTTCAGGTGATTCACCTGATGAAGGAGCAGCGCTCTGAAAGCTAGTGTGCTTCCAATTAAATCCGTTGGTCTATAACCTGGTGGTGTTATTTTTTATCTTCACAATATTTGAATTTTTCACTGAAACGGCAAATAGAAAAGCACAAATTTTGTTTTGTATCCACGTTCCCTCATGCGACTAGCTCTTGAATTCAATAATTCTGCTGAGAAGAAAGTAAATAGGACAGTATGGCTTCCAAAAGGGGCCAGCACTGAACCACAGTGTCACACCCTGCCTGTAGAAACGGTTTTTAAAATGGTTTTGTCTGGTGCCCTGGATATGGTTGACTCAGTCCCAAAGGTGTAGAAATTAACTTGTTAAAAATTGGCCTTAATTGTTTATAGTGTGTTTCCATTTCATAGAGCTTTATGAAATCTTCCTGTCTAGAGCGAAGGAACGTTGGAAAAACTTCAATGATGTCGGATCAGAGAATGAAACTGAAGGTAAGTTAACTCCTGAAGTATCTCTTAGAAATAAATTAACAAATTGTCAATTTAGAGTAGCAAAATAGTCCTCTTTGCTGTTGTGTCCTTCCATTATTTATAGATCACCCTAAGCTGCATACAGCAGCAGTGACGTTTATGATTTGTGGTTTGCTCCTCAAATGCTGAGCATTTTGTTTTCTTGCTTTATTAGACCTTTGAATCTGCTACTATTGACCTCTTATTTCTGCTCTGGTGACCAAGTCAGACTAATCCACTTTTATATTCAATTGAAAATGGTTATATTATACATGCTTGAATCCTGTTCGGGCTATCAGCTTTCACTGAAATATTTTTAAATTCAGAATAAGCATGAGAGGTCATCAATATGGTTAAAACAGTGCAAAATACAGTTTTATTTTATAAAGTGTTTCATTTAGCTTTAACTTAAGTAAAACAAATTTAAGGTTAATGATGAAAAGCTTGTGTAATTTTTAGAAAATTAATGAACCTTGAGCACTTCAAAAGTAACAGCTGAAATCTCTGCATGACCAGTTACAATTAATAGTAGTTCAGTACAGCATAGTCAGGAATTATGTGCACAAATCTTGCTGATAGGTAACTGAACACTTGGAGATTCCTCATTAGATGTACTGAAACTAACACAGACAATATGGCTCCATGCCCTTCCACATATCTCAAACCATTGCAAGAAAAGCAGCAATAATCAGAATATTACCAGGCCCAAGCAATTTGTATTTGAATATCGATGATGCTCCTGATATTCTACCATTTGCCTTAGAACCTTGGATGGAATAGAGGCTATTGTGATTTTACTCTCAACTTCCAAGGTTGCAGTGGAGAAAATGGGAAATCGTCGGAGTAAAGACTCAAGATCCTATTTTGAAAGCTGTGGATTAATCACTTAGCCTCATGATTCAGTGTAATGCAGGGGACCCAGAACCATATCGTAATTTCAAATGGGTGCTACAACCACCAGCTGTCTAAAAAGGAGACTGAAATTACCTAAGGCTGGAGAATTTATCCAATCCCTGGAGTGACTTGGGCACTAATGATGGCTAAGATACTGCCCTACAAGAATAACTACTTCTCACTCCTTGACACCTGAAACCTTAGTGAATGACCAACTTGAATGTCAGCAATGAACTTGCTTTTTAGTCTGCAAAATTAAGTACAGCATTTGGGCCTTTATATTTGAAGTTTGCTATCAGTGTAGGCTGGAGCATGTGCGATTTTTATTTTTTATTGTTTTCTTCCTGCTATTTGAGAGAATTGTTAATGTTGCAGTCCAAGCATTTGTTTCCAAATGGCAGATGCTGGAACTACGAGAAATCTCACTACGTCAATATAAAGCTGTAACCTTAGTAAACATTTTGTTCAGCATTGTTGCCATAAGTATGAGAAGGTAATTCATACACCTGGGAAATTGTGCATATTTAGTTTGTATTGTGCAAGTACTCAATCAAGGCATTTTCAAAGTTCATTTGGAAAAAGACCATCACAAAAAACTCAATTCTCTTGTCAGTTAAGACAATGTAAACTTCAGTTGACATTGCACCTTTCAGAAATGATTTGTTTCTGTTGGTTTCCAGAATCTGGAGCATCAAGGGCTGATCGAGAGGCCAGTCTTGAACTGATAAAGCTGGATATATCCCGTACATTCCCTTCACTCTACATTTTCCAAAAGGTTTGTAATTATACTAAGTATTCACAAATCAAAAGAGCAGTCAAAGTTTTAATCATGGCTGTTGTAACACAGAAAAAGACCATTTGGCCCTTCAAATTGTTGCCAGAATTTTTGTCAAAATAACCATCCAGGCCTACTCACCTTTTTGTTTGCTTTCTAAGCTGTACGTTATTCTTGTTAGGTTAAAATATTTTAAACTAAGCCTTACATATTTGTAGCTTCCAAAAGACCAAGTTGACTGGATTTTCTTTTAACATTATAACAAAATACCACTCAGTTTCTTGTAGATCTGTACATAAATAATTGACTACCTTTCAGGTAAAGCAGAAAGGTGAGGGAGTGGAGGAGGAAGAATGGAAGAGCAGTACATGAATTGTTCAATGTATTCTTTCTCTTTCTGCAAATTCCTTGCAGTTAGTTTGGCGGTGTCAATGCCTGCAGATGAATAGGACACAGATGAGGTTACTGGAAGAAATTTAATTCTGTGATCGTGGTTTGAATCAACCATTAGGAAATGTAGTATCAGTCAGTTTCAGGGAGGGCAGGTGGGGAAATATTACAATGAAAAATGTGTATTTTTCTGTAATTTATGTTGTTAAGACTTGAATGCCCTCCTGTATTGTATTCAAAGGGTGGACCATATCACGATCTTTTGCATAGTGTCCTTGGAGCATATACCTGCTACAGGCCTGATGTGGGATATGTAAGTCCTTAATCTTTCATGATTAAGTAATTTGCAAACAAAATTTTACAAGTAGTGTTCCTATTTGCTAGAATTGTTTTAGGGAACCACTTATATTGGTATGCATATATTTTATATTTTGAGGCCAAATGCAGGCATGAAGGTGATACTTGTAAAGCAGCTTTTACAGGATTGAAATTCAGAAATAGTGCAAAAATTTTGATATTTTTGGTCTATTGTCCACATCCTTTATAGTTCCATGGGTTTTGTAATGCCTCCATGATTTATCTTAAGTTTAGAATCCTGCCAGTACACAAGTTAGAGATTTATTGTTTACCCTGCCTTGTGTACAGAGGCACTAGCTACCTGCTGTATGTGGTCCCGGTCTGCTGCTTTATAAACTAACCTTGTAGTCTGAAGTCGACTCATCTGCTTGTATAATATTTTTACAAAGGGATTCTATCAATACTTACCTCTTGACGTGGAAAGTAGATATTATAAACTTGAATGAATTCTTTTAATGTTTTAAAGTGCAAAACTTTATTTTTGGGGCGGGGGGGAAATGGCTGATAGTTGTTACTTTCTATCCTGAGAGCATTGAGCTTTTGTAATAATATAGGACTGGAATCGTGTGTAGGTTTATCCTGGAAATGTAGGTTCCTTCTCTAAAGAACATTACATTAATCTATCTTTTGTTTTGGTGAATTGTTTCCAGTGCTAATCCACAAATCACCATGATTATTGAATAGCGTTTGATCATTTCGAGTTGGACACAAACTCACCATGTTTAAGTTGCCAGTGTAATAGTGTAACTATATAGTTGTCACCTTGCCATATCTTGAAGAACATTATTATGAAACTAACCTGTTGATAAGTCAAAAAACTGATTCATTTTGAATGAAAATAAGTAGCACTTCAAGCAACAATTTCAGTAAGAAAGCAACAGCACTCCAGACTATCTTTAGGTGCAGGTGAAGTATTCAGTTTTTAATTTTATTTCTTCAGGTCAGTTGCATCTAAATTTCCAAATAAACCAAGATTTGCCATTAAAGCATTTGTTAAACTTGTCTGACCCTGGACGTAGCTTTGTAATAGTCAATATAGTCAGAGTCATCAAGATGCACAGCACGGAAACAGACCCTTCGCTCCAACTCGTCCATGCTGACCAGATATCCCAACATAATCTAGACTCATTTGCCAGCACTTGGTCCTAAACCCTTCCTATTCATATGCCTATCCAGATGCCTTTTAAATGTTGCAATTGTACCAACCTCCTCCACTTCCTTTGGCAGCTCATTCCATACACACACCACCCTCCACGTCAAAAAGTTGCCGCTTAGATTCTTTTTAGATCCTGCCCCTCTCACTCTAAACATTTGCCCTCTAGTTCTGGACTCCCCTTCCCCAGGGAAAAGAGACTTTGTCTATTTATCCTATCCATGCTCCTCATTACTTTATAAACTTTACTTTAGGGTGGCACGGTGGCACAGTGGTTAGCACTGCTGCCTCACGGCGCCAGAGACCCGGGTTCAATTCCCACCTCAGGCGACTGACTGTGTGGAGTTTGCACATTCTCCCCGTGTCTGCGTGGGTTTCCTCCGAGTGCTTCGGTTTCCTCCCACAGTCCAAAGATGTGCAGGTCAGGTGAATTGGCCATGCTAAATTGCCCCTAGTGTTAGGTAAGGGGTAAATGTGGGGATATGGGTGGGTTGCGCTTCGGCGGGTCGGTGTGGACTTGTTGGGCCGAAGGGCCTGTTTCCACACAGTAAGTAAGTAATCTAAGTAATCTTAAAAAAAACCTACATGAGGTCACCCCTCTGCCTCAGACACTCCAGAGAAAACCGCCTCAGCCTATTTAGCCTCACCCTGTAGCTCAAATCTTCCAACCCTCCAATCCTTGTAAATCTTTTCTGAACCCTTTTAAGTCTCAAAGGAGCTGAAATATTCTGTGATCATGAAAGATAATTACTGCCCTCCAATCTATTACTCTAGTTGTGTTTCCCAAAGGTTAAAGAAAACAGATTCTTGGCTCCCTGTTGCTGGAACAGATTTTGAAAAAAAGTTAAAGGGGCAATGCAGGTTATAAAACCTATAAAAAGGACGTGGTGACTGTGGATGAAATTCTGCATGCTTGGATTCAGCACTATTCAGCCAGATCATAATTTCATTTGAACAAATCAATTAATTATAACCATGCCATTTCCTGCAGGTCCAAGGAATGTCTTTCGTTGCTGCAGTGCTCATCCTCAATTTGGAAGAAGCAGATGCATTTATAGCCTTTGCCAACCTATTAAACAAACCTTGTCAGCTGGCATTTTTCCGTGTGGATCATAGCATGGTAAAGTTATTGTACAGTGCAGATATTTGGAATATGTTGTTTCTATTGTATGTGGGAGGGCTAATGCCACCTAAAATCAGTGGAGCTACTGACAATAGAATTAGGTTTGTTTCACAATATACTGTAGGAAAAATGACTGTTTAAGCCATAAATCTTAATAGTCGGATATATATTTGGCTAAGTTTAAATGGCAAATTATGCATTAGTGCCTATTCCTTCCGTGAAAAGTTTACACTCCTGTTTGTCCATTTCACCGATACAGGAAATATTTTAAAATAGTCGGTGTGCGAGTCCAGAGAAATCAGACAGCACTAGTTTGTGATTCAGACGAATTTAGTATAATACAGTACTTCAAAAAGAATTGCCTGTTTAAAAAAAACAAGCGCTCACTCCTCTGAGTCAAAAAATTGTGCATTTATTTTTCTGCTCCTGCTCCCTCCATGAGGGAAAAGGAATGTAAATCATCTTGCTACTTAATCCCACTGACATGATTGAGGACGCATGGCCTGGGAAAATCCACCTACAAACACATCATCTATTCCATAACACATGTGTTGAATATCATTCAAATATTAATGTATTCACCATCTTCCTTTTTAAAAAGAAATACCAGCTATAATGTGGAGGATAGGTTGATATTGATTGCAGCAAACGCTAATTAAAAAATGTGAGGAAATAATCTTCACCCTGAAGGAATATGATCTCCTTGAGGACTAGTAAGTAAGTATGACACGTTATAGTAATGACCCATTAGAATCTGTAAACTCTCACCTAATTCCTTGGTTCATCTTTGTTAGCAGCTGTTAAACTACTACAAAAATGAGGGCTGTGTAATGACCTTCAACCCTGGGCAAGTGGGAGTCGATCTGTTTTTCTTTTGCTATTTCTTGGTCTCCCCTTGGAATTTGACTTTGTGCTTCAAGTGAGATTATAGTGGATTTGACTATAATCCTTCCAACAAGTCAAATAACATGACATACTTGTGTATGTTCCAATACAAATTGGGCAGGGCAACACTTTCATACAGATACATCAGAGGGTGAGCATTTTCCTTGGCAGGAGGAGAAAAACTGGAGGAAAAAATCGAAGTTATATTCCAGGGAACATTTGTAACTGAATCATGCTGCTATTCTTTTCCAGTGTGAAATCTGTTCACTTAATGAAATGGACTGCCCACTGGGGTTTCAATATGTCATACGGTAACTGCTTAGATGAATTCATCTTCACGATGAACCTAGTAGCCAGTATTCTTATGTATGTTTTCTAATATCAGTCTTGTTGGAATCATCCCAATCTTAATATAATTGTAGTTAAAAGCGAAATACAGAGAAATATTCAGACTTTGCTTAATGCAAGCTAACTGAGTTATTCTCTTTGAGAGAGATCATTTTCAAAAGCTTGTTTATTATGGCAAATTATAAAATTGTTTGAAAGATGTTTTAAAAATGTGTCAATAACTTAAATATTTTTTAAAAATACTCTTCTCAGATGCTGAAATATTTTGCATCATTTGAAGTGTTTTTTGAAGAAAATCTTCCAAAACTCTCTTCACATTTCATGAAAAATAATTTGACTCCAGATATCTACCTTATAGACTGGTAAGTGCAATGTTCATATCTTTGCATTTTAAATTTCCAGTAATAATGCAGTTAAGAGTTAGGGTGTAGTAAATATGCTAACAAATAGATTTCCAGTGTAAGAGTTTAACCCTTTAAAATAGTTGAGTGAATCTGACAAGTTAAATTTCATTTCTTACATGAATGTGTACACAATTTGAAATGCATAAAAGAAGTCTCATTATACATTTAAGAATTGTGACTACAGCCATTGTATTCATTTCGATTATTGTCCTCTTTAAATTGTAGGATATTTACACTATATAGTAAGTCACTGCCTCTGGATCTAGCTTGTCGAGTCTGGGATGTATTTTGCCGAGATGGAGAAGAGTTTCTTTTTCGGACAGCATTAGGCATCCTCAAATTGTATGAGGACATTTTAGTGCAAATGGACTTTATTCATATAGCTCAATTCCTTACCAAACTGCCTGAAGACATCACATCAGAAAAACTTTTTGCTTGCATCACTACTGTTCAAATGCACAGCAGCAACAAAAAATGGACACAGGTGAGGAAATGCATAGTTAAGGAATAGAATATTAAGTTTAAAACTATTACTGGCATAGAATGCATTATTAATGTGGAAAATGTTTGAAATGTAAAGGCCTACAGTTAACAGCAACATAGGCTTTATGTCTCACCAATTAAGTCACTTATAACAAACTACAAGAGTGAAGCTTGAACAATTAATTTACATATACTTGAGCACAAGAGTTGTTTCTCCTTTGAAATATAAATTAGTGTTCCCTATGGATCAGACACCAAAGATTTTATTTGTAGTGACATCTATTTTGTTCTTGCTTCACTTGTGATGAATATTAGTGGGACAACTTCGATCACTTTTATGCTCCTTAAGGCTTTGTTACCTATAATATTTATTTTATCTTTTGATATTGTTTAGACTCCTTTTTACTTCTGTTCAATTGATTGAAGAAGGTGATTAAATTTCATTTGTTATATGATAAGTTAATTGCCATAAATAGAAATAAGTGGATATGGTAGCATTAGCATACTTGGTTGCAAGGTGACCAAGGCTCCAAACTGAATATTTGGTTTTGTGAAAAATAGCATGGGTAGGCCATTCACTGGAGTTGAGAAGAATGAGAGGTGACCTTATTGAAATATAAGATTTTAAGGGTAAACGAAAAGAGGATGTCCTCTTTTCCTCATGTCCTCGTTCCATTGTCTTTCCCTTAGGCATCTGATGATGAAATTGCTTGGGTATCCATTTTTGGCGAATACATTGTATAGGTGTTCTTCTTCCTCTCTTTGCAGTTCTGGTGTACTGCAGTGTGTTGAGGCCCTTTTTGAATAGTGTCTTGATGCAACTACTTTTGTGTGTGTTGGGGTGGTTGCTTTCGTAGTTCATGACGCAACCCAAAGGACTAGCCACACTACCATACATCAAGAGCATTTCCGAACTGACAGCCAAACTACTGCGACCGCTAGGACTCATAACAGCACACAAACCAACAGCCACTCTCAGACAACAACCCACCAGGACGAAGGACCCGAAACCCAGCATGAGCAAAACCAATGTAGTGTACAAAATCCCATGCAAGGACTGCACAAAACACTACATAGGACAAACAGGAAGACAGCTAACGATCCGCATCCATGAACACCAACTAATCACGAAACGACATGACCAGCTATCCTTGGTAGCCACACACTCAGATGACAAGCAACATGAGTTCGACTGGGACAACACTACTATTATAGGACAAGCCAAATGGAGAACAACCAGGGAATTCCTAGAGGCATGGCATTCATCCACAGATTCAATCAATAAGCACATCGACCTGGACCCAATATACCGACCACTGCAACGGACAGCTGGAACTGACAACCGGAAGCGGCAGATACAAATCACTATAAATGCCGGAGGAAACATCACAGAAGCGCTTCACAGGAGGCTCCCAAGCACTGAGGATATCACCTAGACAGGGGACGAAACGTCTGCAACACAAATTTCCAGCTCGGCGAACAGAACCATGACAACGAGCACCTGAGCTACAAATCTTCTCTCAAACTTTGGGTAATGGTATATATTTCAAGGCTGAGTTTAATAGACATTTTGATTGACAATGGAGTTAAGGTCACATCAGATCAGTCAAATCTTTTTGACTGCAGGAACAAGCTAAATGCCTAATCCTACTCCTATTTGTGAGGTTCACGTGTTTCATAACGTGTTCAATACCGGACTTCAGTCCAAATAAAGGAGATATTAGGATAAGTAACCAGAGCATAGTCAAAGAAATGGTTCCTATGAGGTGTTGTCAAGGAGGGGAGAGGAGCTTAGAATTTCTCAGTTGAATTCCAAAGCTTAGTTGTGACAATACTATGGCTTAAGAGAAGTATTTTGTCCTCTTTTGATATGAAGAATGGTTGAGAGAGGTGATGACCAGTCTGCTTCAGTCATAAAGTAAACAGCTTGTGAGGCCTTGAGTTTTTAAACAAATGTTGGAACAGTAGAACTAGCCTGAATAGGTGGAGTCAAACTCCCATGAGAGCAGGTTTGTTTTTAGTTTTAGCCTTCAGTAGCAGTTGATGTTGGGAAGCTAGATGAAGAAGCTCCTATTCCTCCCTCCCCTTAGAGCTAAAAGTAGGGTCCTCCTGCTAGAGTTGCAAGTTACACAATCTATTTTACTGACTTTGCCTTTGCCAAGGATGTGTTATGGGATGTTACTATATTGAAACAGTTAATTAGTAGTTCATATATACATTGTTACAGTCAAAACGTTAAATAATCAGACCAATTATTTTATTTTATCTTTCTTTATTCATACGCTATAATTAAAATATGTTTTGTTTCAGTTTGACCAGTTGAATTTCAGAATGCCTTACACTTATTTTTACATAATAAATTAGGTTCTAGGCTGTTTTCATATATTGAGGGGATTTGGTCTGGTCCATAAGAGTGCAGGACAGCTGGAAAGCATGTTCACCAATAGTGGCTGAAAGACCACTTTTGTGGATAAGGGACTAGAGTTGAAAGAATGCAGAGTTCTTAGCTGTAGACTGTTTGTTTGGGGATAGACACCAGGTCATAGGCGATTCTAAGCACTAATAATAAAATTGAAACATCGGTGGGTCATGGATGCTGAATGCAGATGAAGATATGGCTTCCAGAGTTTTGGATGAGCCCAATTTTTATGGATGTTGAAAGATGGGTTGATAGTCAGGAGTGCAATATAGTTAAGTCTGGAAGTAATAAGAGCATGGGTGAAAGTTTCAGCAGTATTTCAATTTGCCTAACAGAGGCAAAGAAGGATATTACAATGTGGTGTACATCTTGGTGATGGAAAAGTATGGACTTGGAAGCTATGCATTTCATCATCCAGTTCTGTTCTAAGAGCATTATTCAAAGGTATTAATTCAGATTCTCCTTCTATTGATGCCTGATCTGTGTTTTATGCATTTTATTTTGTTTTCCTTTCAGAAATCCGTTATATTCAATACTTTTTGTTCTAACAGTACTGGTTGTGGATAAAGATAATTTTATAACGTAAAATATTGTTTAACTGGAAATTTATTGGTATCAGTGAGTGTTTAATTTGTAAATTAAACTTTTATCAACACCTCCCATCAAAGGAATTAGATTGTGGTTGGTCAGGATGAATCAGAACAATTGTTTTTACTTCAACTATAATGTAAAGTCAAAAACAAATTTGGTGAGGAAAATGGTCTTGCAGTTGACTCTGGCTGCTGAAAGCACAAATAATCCTGTCTCGGTTAGTCCTGGAATACTAACTTGAAAATTAGAAATTATTTTTGCTCATGATGCAAGTGAAAGAACATTCCAAAAGCCAAAGGGAGAGCACCTCTAGGAAATTTGCATTTCAGTTATCCTCCTGTAGTCATGGGAGAGTTTAAAGCCACAAGGGGGAAAAGATATATGAAGCTCTGCTGACTGAGGTTTGGGGTGATGCAAAGTTTTGAAATGCAATCATTAGTAATGGATTAAGCAGTAACAACTCTTGTGCTAATCTGGTGAAGGTGTTGTAGCTGTACATAATGCATCTAGGGTAGTTTCTAGCATTGGTATATGTTTCTCATTAAGTTCACAATTTTGTTTGAGTTTGCTGAATTTGGATTGTAGAAAAAGTTTTACCTTCTGTTTTGAGTCCTTCATTATTACTGATGCTATTAATACTGCAGTGAACCTGTCTTCAGATTAATTTGAATATCAGATTGAGGGAGTTGGGTCATTTGTGAACAAAGTCTCATTTTTTCTTTTATAATCCACAGGTGTTTGCTTCACTGATGAAGGAAAATAAGGAAGTTGAGAAAAATCACTGTCCTGCCTTGAAAAGTTAATATTCCTTCGTGAACATTGACTGCCCCAACATCAAATGAGCTGGAATTTGTTGGAGTTAATGGTGTAGCAATACTTTATGGAAATTTCTTCAGTGCATCTCCTTTAAAGTGGATGTCTGTTGGAGGTAAAGGACTGAATATTGTTGGACTGCGAATGACCCAAAGATCTGTCTATCTTATCCCTGTTGATGGGAAAAGTATTATGGTGCAGTTGATCCTTTCGTGGCTTATGTCCAACAAAATGAAATGTTTACACTAGTGTCAGTATTAAAGGAAAAATTGAGTCCTGTGCAAAGTAATTCATTTAGCAGATTGAAAACTGATAGTAATATTTCTGAGCACTTAAGAGACCAATCACCTTGCTGTACCGTGTTTATGGTACACAAAGTACCTCCGAAGCCAGCCGATTCCCAGAAACTACCTAATATGGACCAAATGGATTTTGAATTGTTTTTTCCTCCATTGTGTGTAGCGTTTTAGTGATAGTCTTATTTGGGAAGTAGCTGGTTTTTATTCTTTAATGTGGTTATTTTACTTTCTAAGATTTTGAAGTAAAAGGACAAAGCTGAGAGAACATCAAAAGCAGTAATGTCCTACTTTACAGAACCACAAGTTTTGTAAGCAGCCTTCAAGTTCTTGGGGTTGAAATATTTCACAGCGTCCTCTTTAATATTTTCAAGCATTTTCTGTTTCTTGTAAACCTGAGAAAGATCTTTTATATTCAATTACTGAACTGTGGCATTTTCTATTCAACTACTGAATTGTACTATGAATATTTTTATTGACCTTTGTTTCAGTAATTAGCTGCTTTTCTGGTGCTTTCAACAATGGAACTAGGGATATTGTATCATTTCCAGGCCTGCAAGGTGGTCAACAAACAGATGGTAGAATGTCAAAATTAAACTTCTAAATATTGTACTATGACAGTTAAAAGTCAGTATCTCTCAGCTGATGAAGGCTTTATGATTGTCCTCAGACAGGTGCTGTGGGCTTGACTTTCATAACTGTGTATGTTTTATGATGTGCAATATATAAAAAAAGCTCCAAAATGGCATAGTGCTTTGCACACGTCTTGGAATGTAACCATGATAACATTCAGTAACTTTTATTTCAAATCAGGTGATGAAAACTGCTGACAGCTACAAGCTGTAGCAATGTAAACATTGCTCAGATCTCTTGTCTGCTCACAATGGGGGGGAAAGAAAGTGAGATTATTTGTCAGTAATCACAAAAGGGTAGAGGGCTAATTATCAGGCTTTTTTCTAACCTGACTTGTAATTTCTGCAATGAATTTGGTGACATATTTGTGTAAATTTAATATTTGTTTTGTGTGCAAATTGCAAAGTATACTTTCTTACACTTCTGTTTTTTTTATTTGAAAGACTTTGTACTTTATTTTCTTGTATTCTTTAAATAAACAGTCCCTGTAGAATTCATCTTATTGGAGTATAAATATGAATTGTGTAGGAATTTTTACCTTCTAATTTGTTTTAAAGTTTCTTAAAGGAAATGGCATGTTACGTAAATAGTGTACTACAGATTGAGTGCAAAATATTTTGAATTATACATTTTTTATTTATATATCCTTTCAGTTAAATGAAATTCTTATTTTGCTTTCTATTGTACAGATTTTCATACTGACTACAGATGTAATGTATATGAAAACTAATTGTAAATAGAAGGAAACAGTCCACAGCCTAATACCACTAGATCCCAGTTTCAGATGTAAATAAAGTATGAAGTCAAGTGCCTTCAAATGTGTGCTTTTTCAGTTTTACATAATTTTCGCATAACTAACGCCATTTTGATGGGTCATCAACCTGAAATGTTACTGTTTTTCTTTCCACAGATGTTGCTTGACTTCAGTTTTTGCAGCATTTTTTGTTTGTTTCAAATATCTAGCATTCACAACACTTCACATTATTTTCAGTCTGGTCTCCAAAACTTGATCTCCATTAGGACATTTAGCATCTTGTGGCTAACTGTTCAAAATGAGTTCCTGAGAAATAATTTTTTTTGAAAAGTTGTCATCAATTTTGTTTTTTTTTTTAAGGTCACATAGAAGTCTGGAATATTACATCACTAGACCCAGAGTGTCATACAGCTGCATTCTGAGAGAAGTGGTGGTTTAACCTGAGGGTGTTCACACCTCGGCTAAGGTTGGGAAGTCTGGATTATCATGGTAACCTCAACCAGCGGGGAATTGAACACCAGCTGTTGTCCATTCTGCTTTGCAAACCAACCGTCCAGCCAACTGAGCTTTGTGCCAATCAGTCCTGTGTCGACTTAGAAAGTCAAACCAGACTAGAATCATGAAATCTCGTGTGGAAAGATACCTTTTCAGTCTAGCGAGTCTGCACCGACCCTCCAAAAAGCATCCCACCAAACCCAGCTCCTTACCCTATCCCATAACCCTGTTTTTATTATGGCTAATATGAGCCTCCACATCCCTGGTCACTACAGGACAATTTAACGACTGATCTATCTCACCTGCACATCTCTTGGACTGTAAAAGGAAACTAGAGCACCTGGCAGAAATCTATGTAGGCATGTGGAGAACATGCAAACGCCATGCAGACATTAGGCCATTAGGCCAAGATATAAATTATTACTGCAGTCACTGATCATCTTTTTGTTGACAACACTTCTTCCACAGGATGACAGTTGCAGCAAACTATCTGTTGACACTATTCTTCCAAATCAAAAATAAAAATTAAGGTAAGGACGATTGCACCCAGATCACTTCTCCAATCTTTCTCTCTGTCAACTCTTTTTTTTGCCATGTCCATTTCAAAATCGCAACTGTCTAATCTTTAATTCTCTATTCACATTGCCTCCATTTAGTTACTTGCTCAGCAAAATTCTTGTCTTCAAATTTGATATGTCAATCCCCTTTCTTGACAAATTACTTGACTCTTCAACTTACAAATAATCACCCAGTTCCAACCTTACTTTACTCTCAACTCCAATGTGTTCCCTATTAAATCCATATGTGTATCTGCATGTTGAATTGCCTCCAGTCTGGTTTCCAGCCATTTTATGGTCTCAACAGTTTCAGTCACAACTGATATCCTGTGACTGAAAACGCTGAGATATCACTTTTCCTTTTCATGCTGTTTGCAGCCCTTGACGTATTTGACAATGCCTTCCTCCCCCAATCTGTCTCCACTGTTGGCCAGCTTAGGTGAGACTATACTCAACTGGTTCTATTCTTAGCTATCAGTTAGGAAATCATCAGCAATTCTTCTGTACCATTAACTCTGCTATCCCTATAAGGATCTATCTATCCTTTCTCATCTCTCATTTGTCCTTCAGCAACATCATCTCCAATCATGTTAGTTTCCAAATGTACACTGACAATACCCAACTGTACCTCACTTCTATAATCTCTCAATTGCCAGAGTATTTGACTGAAGAACAGAAATGTCCTCCAATTAAATATTGGCAAGACTGAAGCAACCGTCTTTAATCTTCGCTATAAGTCCCCTAGGCATTTTTATCTCTGTCCTTCTCAGCTATTTAAAGCTAAACCCTGCTATATGCAATTGTGGTCTAACATTCAAACCTAACTACATGCAATCCCCAAGACTACCAAGTTCTAACTAAGGTAACATTTTCCAACTTCACACCTGCCTATCTTCATCTGCTTTTATAGATTCAGCTGCTCTGCAGACAAGCTCAGGCTAGACTTCAAGGTGTTTCTTTAAACAGTATCTATTAACAATACATGATATACTACTGGCATACTTGCATAGAGTTGCTTTAATTCCACCCTTCTAGTACAGCCACCGTCAAAAGGTTAGTGTTAGTGTTCCTCAGTGGCTTATCTGCACATTCATTAAATTTTATCTCTGTCTTCCCGTAAGTGTATTCTCAGTTTCCAGCATTATTAACTTGGAAGCATTTTCTTAATATTTTAATTGAAATTATTCCTATTTAGTTCTATACCCAACCTTACCAACTTCACCAATTGACCTTCAAACTGTAAGATTTTATTTTAGGACTGTTGGAACTATGCCTGTAGTTGCAATTAACCATTTTGCATGGGATGAATTTTATCCTTGGAAATTGCATTCCCAGAAAGTTAGATGAGGTCAAAGAATCCTGCGGTTCTGATACGAAAGCAAAGGCCTCAAACTACTGAACGATCTTCCTAAGTACAAAGCCTGATATCTTTAATTGCCCATGATTCACAAGATTCCACCAAACATCAATCTGTTTGTTGCCAGCTAATAGATTATTATGACCAATTTTAGTGTTGAAATTTTTAATTTTGAAATTTTAATTGCATCGGTAGCTGCATGAGTGCTGCTTCAATGCTGTTTTGTCTCAAACTGAAGGTAGAAGAGAGAAATTGTTTGTCTTGATCTGAGGGACAAAGTCAAAAAGGACTTGACCTACTGCATCAATGTCTGAAGAACCACCACCTTAATGCAAAAATTGGGCCTGATTATCTCCAAGTAATATTGGTATAGAAGTATCATGAAGTCAACCGAAGTCTTAGAAAAGCTGAGGTACTTGACAGATTTATTCAATTCTTAGTATGAAGGACCAGTTGTTTGGAAAGGTTGGGATAAATATTGGCAAAGAGTACAATGACTTGTATGTGTCTCTTCGTGCAAGTGTAAGTACCTGGAAAACAGAAATCAATAAACAACAAATCTTGACAGACCGAGCCAACCATTACACCAATTTTTGTCTCTGAGCACATGCCTGTGTGTGGAGGGAAGGGGATAGGCTTAAAGGGGGTAGTTATAATTAATTAGTGGTTACATTTCAACAGTTCATAGCATTTACCTGTTGCTAATATTTATTTGTAACGAATAGTAATTTTTGGGTTCACAAACCTGGCTTCACCTTCACTATCTCTCGAACTTTCCTTCAGACCGATACCACTGGCAGCCATGGTTTCAGCTATCAATGCCCTAAGCTCTGAAATTTCAATCTACACACTCCTCCTCCTTTCCCTCCACCACCCATTCCTATTTTTTACTTTCCTTTCGTCTTGCAAGACACCTTAACACCAAACTTTTCTTTTTCCTTAATCTTTTATTAAATAGCTGACAATCGAACCTTACAGAAACAGATATGTTCATTGATAATTATTTTCATCATTGATTTTAATGCTGGTGGAAAAAATCTTATTTTACTTGACAAATATTGTACTCCTGCCACAATTCATTTTACAAAAACAGTTACTGCCAGCTTCAGAACTGTGATTTCAAACACAACCTAGCATTTCTTGAAAAACAAAAATGGTTTAAGTATTGACATTTGCACTTCTGCGCTCAATCTGTACAGTTTATAACCCAGGAAAATTACCAGAAAATGTCAATTATCAAATTGCTTTATTTCTTTGAATGGAAGACACAGGTGCTTGCTTTTTAAGTAGCTATCATGCGAAAGATAGTATTGAAAGTCATAAAATTGTGGTGATTTATGCATTGGAAAATTTGATAAAGAAATTTTGAGTTGGTGCCATAATTTGAAAGACATGCTTTTGTTTGCCACCTATGTGATGCTGCTGAGTGTTCATAAAATAATTGTCTCACAAACCATTTTGGTGGTGTAGACAGCTGTGTGGACGTGTGGTGATTTGGTGATAATGAAACTTGGCTCAAAAAGGACATATGAAATTTGTCTGGAAACAAGGTGTTCAAAATATGGTAAGAAAGGAAGTGGAGCAGCCGTACTAGTTATGGAGACACACTCTGTTCTAAAAGAATCAAAGACAGAAATTTTGGATAAACCTAAGCACCAATGTGGATGATTCATATGGAGTACCGTTCAGATTGCTCCAAGAAATACAGACTTGTGAACATGGCAGACTTTCTTGCTATCTCTAATTATATTAGAATAATTTATGTATATAGGAAAAGGGTTTATCTTAAAACTTTTCTAGATGAGTATGTTCTTGGCCCAACTCGTTCTAGGAAATGAGGTAGGTCAGTTGCATTCAATGTCAGTAGGGGACAACTTCAGGAAGAGTGATCTTAGTTTCATGAGCTTTATGTTAGCTACGGAAAAGAACAAGGAGCAATCCAGGGGAAAAATATAAGGCATGAGGTGGACAAGGTCGCATGACATGAGGTTATAGTCCAACAGGTTTATTTGAAATCAAAGCCTCTGCAGTGCTGCTCCTTCATCAGGTGAAGTCTGAAAGCATGAGAATAGATTTCCCAGAGTAAATTGGAATGAAAGATTGGATAACAAATTTGCAAATGTTCAGAAGGATATCTTTGAAGAGTAGATAATTTGAGTACAGTTGAGGTACATTCCCCTAAGGAGACAAAAGCGATAGAGTAAAATAGAGTACGGGTAAGGTGGATAATGAGAATTGAGTTGAATATTGAAAATACAAATCAAAAAGGAAATGGTAAAGATAGCATATGAGAAGAGACTCCAAGTAACATAAAATGGAATCCAAATCTTCTAGAGGCAGGTAAAAGTGGGGTTGGTTAGAAATCAAACGCAATTTATACATGAAGGTATAAGATATGGCTCAGATACTAAATGATTACTTTCCATTTGTCTTTATCAAGGAAGAAAATGCCACATAGGTCATGGTGAAGGTGAAGATAGTTCAGACATTGAACAATTTAAAATTGATAAGGAATAGATATTGGATAGGCAGTCTATACTTAAGTTGATAAGTCACCAAAACTGGATGATGTACATCCAAAGATACTGAGGGAGAAGGATGGAATTTGTAGAGGCATTGGCTATAATCTTCCAAACAACTTTTAATACACAGATAGTGTCAGAGAATTGAAGATGGTAATGTTACAACCTTTTTCAAAAGCGATGCAAAGAGAAATTCAGTGATAACCAGGTAGTTGGTTTAACTTTAGGAGGAGATGTTTAGAAATTGTAATTTATAACAAAATTAACAGTAACTCAACCTGACTCCTGGGTTCAGGAAAAGATGTGACAAACCATGCACCAGGGTTGTGAGCAAAATTATTCCATGGGTTTTAAAGGAACATAAATGGAAGCATGGATATAAAATTGGCTGAGTGACACAGACATTATACAGTTTTTTTTTGGACTGGTGCAAAATACATAGTGGGATTCTCTAGTGGATAGTATTAAGACCAATATTTTTCTTGACCTGTATTGATGACCATGACTTGGATGTAGAAGGTTCAATTTCAAAATTTGCATATGACTTAAAACATGGACATATTGTGAACTGTGTTGGGGGGGCTATTGATAAGCTTCAAGAAGACTTGGGCGAATTAGAATTGGGACAAATTGATGACATTTAATGCTAAGAAATAGTGTTTTGTTTTTTAGTAGAAAGAGCAATGAGAGCCAAAATTAAGATACAATTCTGAAGGTGATTTAGAAGCAAAGGTTTTAGCGAGTTTTGAGAAGATTTGTAGCTCAGGTTGAGGTTCTGGATGTAGGTTTGTTTGCTAAGCTGGAAGGTACATTTCCAGACATTTCATCACCCTATTCGGTAACACCTTCAGTGGGCCTCCGAGTGAAGCATGGCATTCCAATCAGATCTCTATCAACAAACACATCGAGTTAGACCCCATCTACCATCCCCTGAGGGGAAAAAAACTGGAAATGACATCACCAATCCAAAGAAACCCATACATAGAAAGCAGGAATTATCAGCAGTGCTTTGCCTGGAGGCCCACTGAAGATGTTACCTAGTAGGGTGACAAAACATCTGGAAATGAACCTTGTTGCTCAGCGAGCAAACCTACATCCAGGACCTGAGGTTATATGTGCATAAATCATTGAAGGTGGCAGGGCCATTTGGAAAAGTGATCAATATTGCATATGGGCTCTTGGGTTTTGTAGGTTAGGATAAAAAGTACAAAAGCAAAGATGTTATGAATCTGTATGAAAATTGGTTCCACGATTTTGGAACTTATGCTACTTTTAGTTCTACTATGTTACTGGTGAATCTGTTACGTGAATGTTGAGAAAAATGCCACAATGTCCAAACTGATGGTTCATCAGCACAGCGCTGTGAAATTGCAAGGAACATTCTGCTCTTGGCAGGAGAGGATATTTCAAAACAAGGTTTTGCAACTGTTGTAGAGCCAGGAAAAACTACTCTGACCTTTCAAAGTGCTCAGTTCAAAATTTTCAATATTCATGGGTGGAAATAGATGCATATTTAAATTGTATATTAAATGTTGAGTTCAGGGTTGCTATCAGGTATTTCTAGGAATAGTAAGGAATAATTTTCTGGCAGCCATAATTGTTGCAATATTAATGACATCTCAAATATTGGCAAAGAAGGTTCTATTTTATGCCTAATCTATAGACAAAAGTGCACAAGAATTTATTTTGATAGCACTGTATAACGTTATTGGGAAATTTGATTGTAGACCGTACCAAAACCATAATCTATTTTATGAAGGTAAATGTTTAAGATTAGAAAGTACCTTGGAACAGTGAACTAAAGACACTGAAAACAAATACTTTCTTGAAAACAATTAAATAAGGAGCAGGATTCCGGCAGTGTTAAATTATTACATTTACAAAGCTGAAGTTTTATGAAAGGTAGAGAAAATAAACCATCGGCCACTAATAATTTGTGTTCAGTTTAGGGGAACATTTTCACCCTAGTAGAAGGGCAAGTTAGTTTTGTGAAGTCTCCAAGCTGAGCTTGTCGAAGTTTTCAAGTTGGCAGAAAAGGAATCAAAGCTCTCAGAACAGGAACAAAGTCTTAAGACTATCAAAACTAATAAGTAATTAAGAGTTAAGAAAAGAGTGACACCAGCTGGGTTGAATATCTGCAAAGGATGTTGGCTGGGGAAAATTTTGAAGCTTTCTTTGCTCTTTGTAAATTTATTTTATTTTGTGTAACAAACTTGTGTTCTTCTGTTAAAGAACACCGGTGGCTTTGAGTGAATAGGTTCAATGAGTAACAACAGAAAACAATTGGAAAAAGATAAATCCATGATCTACTAAGTCCGGTTTCACTCTAGGATATGGCTTGTCCAGTATTATCATTTGCTGGGATCACGATCATAAAAGACCATAAGACATAGGAGCAGAAATTAGGCCATTCAATCATATACTTCTCTCCAAATAATATTTGCTGAATGTGACCAATGGCAAAAGGATTTGTGAGCAACACAAAGAGGTTCTTTAAACAATTAGATCAATGAATTCTCATTGAGGCACATGAAGGCTAAACCAGGAAATGCAAATTATATTTTAATTGTATAGGATTAAGAGAGAAGATGTATGAATTTTGATCAAACAGGAAGTGCTGGAGAAATTCACCAAGTCTGCCAGCATCTGTGTATAGAAAACTGTTAACAGTTTGAGTCCAGTGACCTCCTTCAGAACTTGAATGGAAGTCCTGTCAGAGGGAGGTGCAGAACTTCTTAAAGGGGGCCATACTGGAAGAGAAATGACCGTGAATGTAATACTAAAATAAAACAAAGAATTGTGAATGATGAAGATTCGAAGCAAGCAAAATCAGAAATTAGACTTGCTGAGTTTCTCCAGCAATTTCTGCTTCTGTTTGTTTCAGATCTCCAACACCCACAATTCTTTGCTTTACATTATTTGAATTTCTTACAAGGCTAACCTCTGAAAGAATAAGATCCCACACTTATAAAATTAAATTATCAAGGGTAGAGGTTATTATGCAGTATTATTTATCTCACGATTAGAAATTCACTAATTCATGCATTACCCAAAATTTTTTGCCATCTTTATTGGGATTCTAGCAGGCAAATTGCTTAAGTTCATAATCATTTCAATGACAAGTTTAACAGAGAGAACTACAGCAATACCCTTTTGAGGGAGCAAGACATTTGACAAATCCTTGAATTTCAATAATTAACTACAAAAGTTTGGATGCCACAAGTTGTTATCCAATGTGCCTGTTATAATGATGACAGCTGTTAGCCTCACCTTAATTTTCCATGCAAGATCCATTTCAAAAAATGGGAGAAATTCAGCAGGTCAAGAGAAGGATGCTGCCATCTTGGAACAAACAAGACATCACAGCAGCATAACTTTATAAGGTAGATTGTGATCTGTGACTTTTCCCAAGAGTTCATATCCTGATGAAAGAGCTCTCTTCTGGGGTAAGGTATACTCATGTGAAAAACTTTGGATCTCATTCTAAAATTCTAGGTCCATCTTGCATTAGCTCTAATCTGCTTTCCAAATGGTTCTAGCAACATGTAGTCGTTTTGGTGCCTTTTGTGTCGGGGCTTTAAGATCCTGCAGCAAATTTGTGATGGTCAACGAGCTGCAGATCCCCCTTAGTGGCCCACATTGTGTTTCACGGGCTTTGCATGTAGATTAATCATTGGAAAATACAGGTTATTTGCCTGGGTTGGTTAATAGATTTTAAAAAGCACCAGGTGTGATTTGGCGATGGAAGAAAAATGCTCGAGAGCTGAACATCACTCAGTGGGTTGAATTAGAACACAATTATACACTCTGGAAGAAGAAATTAAGCTATAATGCTTATTCTGATTGAGAAAGTCTTAAGAGCCTATGTATTTGCATGCACAAAGAAGATAAGGTCAAAAATCACATGACACCAGTTTATAGCCCAACAGGTTGAAAGCACAAGCTTTCAGAACCTCATTCCTCCTCCTTCATGTGTTGATGCCGAGGCTCCGAAAGCTTGTGATTTCAAATAAACCTGTTGGAATATAACCTGATAGAGTCATAGAGATGTACAGCATGGAAACAGACCCTTCGGTCCAACCTGTCCACGCTGACCAGATATCCCAACCCAATCTAGTCTCACCTGTCAGTACCCGGCCCATATCCCTCCAAACCCTTCCTATTCATATACCCATCCAAATGCCTCTTAAATGTTGCAATTGTACCAGCCTCCACCATATCCTCGGGCAGGTCTTTCCATACACGTACCACCCTCTGTGAAAAAGTTGCCCCTTAGGTCTCTTTTTTTTTCCTGTTTATTTATATTTTATTAAACAAATTACAAACAAAACAGTTTACAAAAAACATTTACAGCTGTACATAAGAGACAGCAATGTTACAAGGGAGAGGAGCAGCAAAGCTAGGTCTCTTTTATATCTTTCCCTCTCACCCTAAACCTATGGCCTCTCGTTCTGGACTCCCCAATCCCAGGAAAAAGACTTTGCCTATTTACCCTATCCATGCCTCTCATAATTTTGTAAACCTCTAAAAGGTCTCCCCTCAACCTCTGACACTCCAGGGAAAACAGCCCCAGCCTGTTCAGCCTCTCCCTGTAGCTCACATCCTCCAACCCTGGTGGTGTAGCCCACTTTCTATTTATAGGTTTGGGTTTCCTGGGGTTGGTAATGCCATTTCCTGCGGTGACTTTAAAGTTAATTGGAAGACGGTTCTTAACTTTCTCTTCTCGACCTGTGGCGTCGCCCACTTTGGTATCACTCCATAGGACAAAAAATTCCTTTAGTTTTGTTTGTTTTCAGATGCTTTAAAACACCACTTTGGTTTATCTTTTGGAACGTTGTTCGCTCTTTCAAATTACAAGTTTCTAACCCGTTGATCTTAAGACGCCATCGCCGTCGGTCCTCCAATGAGCGAGGCATCTGTCCTCCAGTAGGGGGAGGAGGAGGGAGAAGACTTTGAGGCCCGCGCCGCTCTTGGACAGGCTGGGTGTTGTTGGCATCTCCATGGAGCCGGCGGCACGTGTGACTTAGATTCGGGAGCGTTTACAGTCTCAACCCCCAGTGTGTCCAACTGTCAGAGAAAGAACGGTCACCGCCTTCCCCCGAAAAGCTTCTGTCAGACCCACCCACCCCCAGGGCCGGGCCGGGCTGGGCCGGAGGAAGGCCCCGGCTGCCAGTGTTTGCGGTTTTGGAATCCGGTCGATCGAGGAGAGTCGGTGGATCATGGGGCCGGTAAGAGGATCGGGCGCTCGGCCTGGGCCTGCAGCTCGGTGGGGGCCGCGGAACCCCGTGCGAAACGGTACCGAATGCGGGGCTGTTCACGGGCTGCTCACATCCTGAAGAAGGGCTCCTGCCCGAAACGTCTATTCTCCTGTTCCTTGGAAGCTGCCTGACCTGCTGCGCTTTTCCAGCAACACATTTTCTGCTCACGGGCTTTAACAGGTTCCTGCTGAGAGCGGGCTCGGGGGCGGCTTGACCCACACGTACGTGGCTGATGGTTGTCATTGTCCTAGCCAGCACTCCTGGCTAATCGCTCACTGTTTCCAAATTAACCGCACTTTAATATTTATCGAACTGTATTCCCAGAGGTCCTCTCAATTGGCGAATGCTTGCTGAGGAGGCTTACACCAGAAATATCCTTTATTCGTTAAAATGATTTTTTAAAGTAAATATCAGATCTTTCACAAGTTTAACATACCTTGTAACAAAGTTGTAGCATCAATTTATTAGCACATCACATTTTGAACATCGCTTCTTAGAATCATCTGATCATAATTGTATCAGATTTAATAGACAATATGACTATTAATATATTGCTTTATGCAGATTTTGCTGTGCAGTGATTGTAATCTACACCGGCAAGAGCTGTTTCTTTTTTCTCCATGTTGCTCGGCCTCGGGAGCTAAAGCTGAGGGAAGTGCTCTTTTCAAGGCAACAAAAAAGCTCTCACCTTGTGGATTCATAGAATGATACGGAGGGGCTACAACACACATGGCAGCTTTTTGTGATCATATCCACTATGGCAATTCACCTGCCACTACTTGGAGGAGAAAGTGAGGTCTGCAGATGCTGGAGATCAGGGCTGAAAATGTGTTGCTGGAGAAGCACAGCAGGTCAGGCAGCATCCAGGGAACAGGAGAATCGACGTTTCGGGCATAAGCCCTGAAGAAGAAACGTCGATTCTCCTGTTCCCTGGATGCTGCCTGACCTGCTGTGCTTCTCCAGCAACACATTTTCAGACCTGTCACTACTTGCCCATCTTCTCCAAGACATCTACAATTCTGTTTTCAGTTAATAATCCAGTTTCCTTTTGCATGTTTTAATTGAATCTGCCTCCATCACACTTTCAAATGTAGCATTCCAGATCCTAAGCACATGCTGTACAAAAATCTTTTCTTCACGTTGCCATTGTTTCTCTTCCTAAATATCTTAAATCTGTGTCCTGTTGTTCTCGAATCCTATGTTAATGGGTAATTTCTCTCTATTTACTATGATTTTCTATCATTTACTATGATTTACTATCAAACTTCTTGACTGTCTGTTCCCAAAGGGGAATGATTCCACCTTCTCTAACCTAACTAAGAACAGAAGTCCTTCATACCTGGAACCATTCTCGTGGATTTTTCATTCTATGTACCCTCTCTAATGCCTTCATTTCCTTCCGATAGCGCCCAGAAATGATCCCGTTGAGGCCAAACTTGTTTCCTACAAGTTTATCATAATTTCTTTGCTTTTGTACTTTATGATCTTATTAATAAAACACAAGATGTCTTGACCTGCAACCTTCACTGATTTATGCACGTATGCAACGAGGTCCCTCTGTTCATTCACCTCTTTTATAATTTTACCCTTTATACTGTCACGATACCTTTTCCACCAAGTTACTCACTAGCACTTGGAGCCATAAAGATGTGTGTTAAATTTAATCTGTCACTTCTCTTCCCATTTCACTAACCTTTCTATGTCCTTTTGAATTTACATAGTATCTTCCTCACAATTTGCAATGTTTCTAAATTTTGTCATCTGTAATATTTGAAATTATGCTCTGCATACCAAGATATAGATCAGGAAGAGCACAAAATCGCTGAGGAAATCCAGGAAAAACTTTCTTCCAATCTGAAAGCCAACTACTGGCCAATATTTATGTTGCTATTGTCCGTTTTATTCCACGAGATCTGTTTTGCTTACATCTCCATCTGTGGCCCTTCATCAGATATCATTTGGAAGTATGAGTACATCATCGCATTATCCTCATCAACATACTCTGTTCCATTACCTAAACACTGAAGCAAGTTAGATCAATGTAATTTGCCCTTAACAAATTTGTGCCGGCTTTCATTAATTAACCCACATTTTCCCAAAAAAAAACAATTAATTTTGACTTGAATTATTGTTTCTCAAAGCCACCAAGAATGAACTGACTGGTCTCTAGTTGCTGGGCTTACCTTCGCATTTTTTTGAAATGTCTCCAAAACATGTCATATGAAGGAATGTTTTATTCTCAATCCTGTCATTATTTGAACCAGTTACCACTATGTCACTCATTTCTATGTTACAAGACTTACATGTATTTGGAAAGGCAAGGATTGATTAGGGATAGTCAGTGTGTCTTTGTGCATGGGCAATCATGTCTGACAAACTTGATTGAGTTTTTGAAGGAATAACAAAGAGGATTGATGAGGGCAGAGTGATGGGACATGATTTATATGGACATAAGGCATTCACAAGGTTCCTCATGGTAGTATGGTTAGATTTGTACGGTTAGAACAAGCTATTTGAATACAGAACTGGCTTGAAGGTAGGAGGCAGAGGATAATGGTGGAGGGTTGCTTTTTAAGTGCAGGCTCATAGTTCCTTGAAAGTGGAATCCCAGGTAGATAGGATAGTGCAGGCAGTGTTTGGTATGCTTTCCTTTATTGGTCACAGTATTGAGTACAGGAGTTGCGAACCTATGTTGCGGCTGTACTGGACATTAGGCCACTTTTGGAATACCATATGCAATTCTGGTCTCCCTGCTCTAGAAAGGATGTTGTGAAACTTGAAAGGGTTCAGAAAACATTTGCAAGGATGTTGCCAGGGTTGGAGGGTTTGATCTATAGGGAGAGGCTGAATAGGCTGGAGTTATTTTCCCTGGAGCATCGGAAGCTGAGGGGTGATCTTTGAGAGGTTCGTAGAAACATAAGGGCCATGAATAGGATAAATAGACAAGGTCTTTTCCCTGAGGTGGGGGAATTCAGAACTAGAGGGCATAGGTTTAGGGTGAGAGGGGAAAGTTTTAAAAGGGACCTAAAGGACAACTTTTTCGTGCAGGTGTGTGGAATGAGCTGCCAGAGGAAGTGATGGAAGCTGGTACAGTTACAACATTTAAAAGGCATCTGGATGGGTTTACGAATGGGAAGGGTTTAGAGGGATATGTCCAATGCTGACAAATGGGACTAGATTAATTTAGGATAACTCGTTGGCATGGATGAGTTGGATCAAAGGGTCTGTTTTTGTATTGTAATATCTATGACTCTATTTGCAGCCAGAGATCAACAATTTTCTTCACACTGATTCACATAAATGTACTGTAACCTAATTTAGACTTCATTATTTTCCCACTTCACTGAAACCACCTACTACCTTCATATTTTCTATTTAGTGATATTCTAACATTTCAACATATGGTCAAATGGATAATTAAAGCTGGGACAATGCTAATGCGTCACAGGCATTAATTTTAGTGTTTTTTTTGTTAATTATTTGAAGTTGCTGGATATTTGCTCTGGATGGTTCCATGTTGATATACCACAAGCAAGATTATTCACGTGTGGATTTGGCAGTTATTCGATTTCAGCAAGCATCAGAACCAAACCCAATGTATATGTCAGACAGCACCCAGCAGGAGTCACTGAATAATGGTTACAAACCTGAAGTCTGGCTCATTTTTCCTTTATACATCAGGCACTGTATTTGCTGCAACCTGTTAACCGCACAAGATGAATTCTTCTTGATCTGTGTGATTACTGACTGAATAAGCTTGCTAAGACATCAGAAGGTATGTCTTATTTATAGTCTTGGATCTTAACATCTATCTTCTGTTTCAGAGAAAAAATACAAAGAGAGTTCCGAATTTTCGTAAGCTGCTGAAGACTAGCAATGTGAAGCTTGCAAATAAATTGAAGAATAAACAATACAAACATCAAAGTGCAGCAAAGAAATATAAGAAAGAGCAGAGACAACTTCGACAAGCTGCTCGAGATGTTTCAGCAAAAGAAGCAAAACCATTGGATCAATTGAAAAGGAAAAGACCAGGCAAGTTCTGTTGTCCCATGTTGACATGTAGCCAGGGAAACATCCTGCGTGCATTTCCTTTGTTTATCCTTGTCAATGTTTTGTAAGTTTCACTGAGGTCACCCCTCATACTTTGAAACTCTAGAACATACAGGCACAGGTTGTCCAATTTCTTCATAGGTCTCTATAGGAGCAAGTCCAATGAATCTTTGTTGTACTTGGTACATGACATTAAAATACCTGAGATAAGGAGACCAAAACTGCACAGATTATTCCAGGTATAGTCAACCAAGCTCCTTTACAATTGAAGCAAGACCTCACTATTTATGGTTGAGTTAAAATCCTGCTTTAATTACTGATTAAACAGGGTTTTACTACTGATTTGGAGATATTATTCCATGATTTCAAACATATGTCCATTTAAAAAAGCATACATTGAACAACTATTATCGTTGTTCATTTGAGTCAAATAGGTATTTTTGTTTAAAATTGCTAGTTTCATTCACCTGAGGATTAAATTCAATCAGATCATGTTCTTTAGTAGGGACAGTAACATTGTGCCATACTATGACAGCACTGTTCTCAATTCTTTATCACAAAGTGATTGCTCCACAAACCTATTTGCTATAAATTGAGTTAGGCACCTCCTGTAGGAGGAGTTAATAGGTGTTTGTCTTTTAAATGCTGCATATTGGCATTCTATTAAAAAAAAAATCATGAGTTCAGTGAATAGAATTAAAGAGAATTCTATACTTGGTATAATCGTCATATCATATAGTATCGAAGAGGCCTTTCAGCCTACGAGTCTGTATTGCCAAAAATATACTACAACTGCACTGTGCCCATAGCCTTGAATGTTTTGACACTTCAGATGTGCATCTAGGTACATTTTAAGGTTGAGGTTTCCTGCCTCCACTACCCTCCCAGGTGGTACATTCCAGACTCTCAGCACCCTCAGGGTGAAAACATTTTTCTTCAAATCGCCTCTAAACCTTACACTTTAAATAATGCCTCCTCGTTATTGACCCTTCAACTAAGGGAACAGTTGCTTTCTATTCACCACGTCTGTGCTTGTTATAATCTTAAACACCTCTAATAGGTATTTCCACCCCACCCCCCAATCTTCTCTGTTTTAAAGAAAGCTGCCTGAGCTTATCCAACCTCTCTTCATAGCTCAAATGTTCCATCCCCAGCAACATACAAGTGAATCTCCTTTGCAACCTCCAGTGCAGTGCAGTCACATCCTTACCACAGTGTGATGATCAGAACTACACATAACACTCCAGCTGTGGCCTAACCAAACTCCTGTACAGATTGAACATGATCCCTCTGCTCTTACAATCTATTCCATGATTGATAAAGGCAATCACCCATTTGCTGCCTTAACTACCCTCTAAACCTGTCCTGCCACCTTCAGGGATCTCTGGACAAACTCTCCAAGATCCCTCTGTTTCTCTGAGCTTCCTAGTGTATTGCCACCTTTGAGTACACCTTTGCCTCATTCCTTCTTCCAAAGTGCATCATCTGATGTCTATCCGGGTTAAATTCCATCTATCGCTGATCTGCCACCTGACCAACAGTTTATATCCTCCTGTAACCTAACACATTCCTCCTCCCTGTCAACCACCTGGCCAATCTTAATGTCAGTTGCAAACTTATTTACCATTCTCCCATATTCCCACCTATATCATTTATAAATATTGCAACTAATAAGGGACCCACAGGTTTAATTGGAAGCACACTATCTTTCGGCGCGACGCTCCTTCATCAGGTGACAATCATCTGATGAAGGAGCGTCGCTCCGAAAGCTAGTGTGCTTCCAATTAAACCTGTTGGACTATAACCTGGTGTTGTGTGATTTTTAACTTTGTACACCCCAGTCCAACACCGGCATCTCCGAATAAGGGACCCAGCACTGATCTGTGTGTTATGCTACTGCACACTAGGCTTCAGTCACATAAACAGCTTTCTACCACCACCCTCTACCTGCTATCACTAAGCCAGTTTGGATCCTTTTACCACATCGCCCTCGATCCCATGAGCTTTTACCCCTTTTCTTAAAAATCAGTTTCCTACATGCGACCTTGTCAAAGCCCTATTTGAAATCCATATAAACTGCCCTCCTCTCATCCAAACACTTAGTCACTTTCTTGAAAAATTCCACCAAATTTATTAGGCATGATCTCCCTCTGAAAAAGCCAATCGGATGATCCCTGATCAAACCTTATCTCTCTGAGTGGAGACTAACTTTCTCTTTTACTATTTTCTCAAATAAGTTCTCTACCACTGATGATAGACTAGGGAACTGTCAACCACCGAGTCTATCTCTGCCACCCTTCTTGTAAAGCAGAACCACATTAGCTCTCCTTGAGTCCTCTGGCATCTACCCTGTGGCCAGAGAAATTTTTAAAATTTGGGTCAGGACCCCTGAAATTGCCTTCCTCAACTCCCACCACAGCCTGGGCTACAACTCATCCAAACCTGGGGATTTGTCCACTTTTAAATCCTCCAACTTCTTATTTCTGCTCAAGGGTGTCGTAGTCCATCTTATTAAATTCTGTGATTGTATACTGTTTCCAAGTAAAAAATAGCTGTGAAATACTTATTGAACGCTCTACCAATGTCCTTCACGCACAGATTTCCCCCTTGGTCCCGAATAGATTGTACTCTTACCCTGGATATTCTCTTACCCTTGATAGAATATCAAGGATTCTCACTAATCCTTGACTGCTAGCATTTTCTCATGCCCTCTCTTTTTCTCCTAATTGCTTTCTTGAAGTCTTCCCTGCACTTCCAATCCTCCTTGCAGACCTCTGATATTCTGATCCCTTCGTTCCTGTTGTATATGACTCTCTCTTACTTTTTGTCCAGTCCTGACTATCCCTACACATCAATGGTTCTCTGGGCTTGTTGCTCCTACATTTCACCTGAAAGGAAATGTGTTGGGTCTGTACTCCCTCCAGTATCTTTCTGTATGTCTCTTACTGTTCTGTTATAGATTTACCTTTAAGTAGCTGTATCCTGTCTATGTTGGCCAGATCCTGCCTTATTTTAATAAAATCTGCCAATCCAAAACCCTGTTTGCAGACAATCTTTCTCCTCTTCCATCACAAAATGTTTATTGTTGTGGCTGCTATCACTGAAATGTTCTTCCACTGTCACCTTGAGCATGTGTTCAGCTTCATTCCCAAGCATTAGGTCCAGCACTGCACTGACCCTGAAGGACCATCTACATGTTGGTGTAGCGAACTCTCATATACACATTTCAATAAAAATGCCAACTTTGAACTCTATATACTATGATTATCCCAATTAATATTAGGGTAGTTGAAATCCCCTAATATAGTTACCCTATTATTGTTTTTATGGACCTTAGTGAATTTACTCAATTGCCTGCTGACTGTTCAGGGCCTCTCACACAGAATGATGTTAAAGTTATTAATTGGTCAGTATTTTGAAGTCAGCATTGAAGAAATAGGACTGCTTCTCCAGCATGTTCACTGATGCCCAATGGCTTGCAGCAATCTTCTTTGTGACATCTTGCTGCATTGGGCAGCTTATCCAGTGTATTACCTCTGCAGGTTATCTGTGGCACATGTAAACAGGGCATGATTAGATATTTATTATCACCTCTGCTACAGTCATCTTCCATTCCAGACTAACCTGTCATGATTAGATATTTAGCTATTCCATCTATCACAATAGTCTCCTGTCTCAAGCTGACTGTACTAACTATTAATTAGACATTTAATTTCATGTTCCAAATATTTATGGTCCCAATCTTGTCATCATGATACTTAACAGGGAGACTACCTCTACTAACTATTATCTCATCTCGCTATAGTGACCTTTCAGCCTCAACCTTATTCTGCTAATTAGCATAAGAGCATTCCACTATTCTTATCCCATCTTGCCTTCCATAGACCACAGACTGCCAGTGGTCTTCATGCTTTAATCCTTCCCATGCTTTCATGCTCTTTATTTTCTATAACAGCAACATGACTCTTCATCCAATTACATTTTAAAAATCCTTCCTAAGCCAAAGAATCTAAGTTGGGAAGTAGAAATTAAAACTTTTTATTTCATTTTAGATAATGTACAGAAGAAATATAGAAAGATTAGATTAAGGGAGAGATGAAATAAAAAAGAAATGAAAATAAATTAACATTTCAAGAATATCCAACAATTAAATTTTGTCAGAATGACACCCAAAGCTTGTTTAAAAATACGTTTTAATTGCAGGAGAGTGTGGTTGGTAGTTATTAAGATCTATCATGCTGTTTAAAAATTAATTTAACCCTTGAATTAGCTCTTGCTTTATTTTACCACAGTAGATAATGCAGAACGTTACAACGCCCTTCAGCCCTCGATGCTGCATCGACCTGTGGAACCAATCTGAAGCCTATCTATCCTACACTATTCCATTTTCATCCATATGTTTATCCAGTGACCATTTAAATGTCCTTAAAAGTTGGCGAGTCTGTCGTAGGGCAGTGCGTTCCATGCACCATCTACTCTCTGAGTAAAGGAACTACCATTGACATCTCTTCTATACCTATCACCCCTCAATTTAAAGCTTTGTTCCCTCATGCTAGCCAGCACCATCTGAGGAAATAGGTACACTATCCAAAGAGATAAATACAGTAACTTTGCTTAACGTTTAATGCCAAATCTATCAATAAAGCACTGATGGGGCAAAGTTTGTAGAAAAGCAGGATAAATCAGCAACTTCAGCATTTAACTATGTATGTACAGACTTTGAAAGCTTATCTGGAAGGTTTACACCATACTAACATTAGCCGAATTATTACTACTGCATGATCCATGCCACAGCCTTTTATGCATTGTTCCTGCAAAAAGTATCATGTGATTCTGCAAATTATTGATCTGTTTTGTTGTTCACATATACAAATAGATGAAGAAGAGGAAGAAGTGGAAGAGGATGTTCTACCTTTGGATATGCTGGATGATGATGACTTGGAATATATGCAAAGCATGGGTCAGAGGCCATTATTTCTTACCAGGGATCTTCATTCCAGGTAAGATTTTCATCGTTTACAAGTATTGTTGCATTATAATGTCACAGTCCATTATTCACTATTCCTGCAGTCATGACAGATGTCGAGCTTTAATGATAGTACTATAAATTCAAGTTTGCCTCTAACTTATCCTGGATAAAAGCAAAGCACACCCAAGTTCATTCAGCAGCAATATAAAATAAATTCTTTTTTTGTAATTTTAACAAGAGCAGTAAAATAACAGGATTTCTAATTTATACTTTAGCCCTTTAAATATTTGCATAAACAAGCACCCACCCCCCACACAAATATTACAGGGGAGGGGAAAATAATGTCAGAACACAGTTCTGAATCACCATTCTAGCATCACAAAATAGATAATTTAGCTCCACAGTTCTTTTGATTTTTTGATAACTGATGTGCCAGTAAACATCAGTTATCAGTTTTTAGTTCATTAGTAGCTTGGTTGTACTCGAGGTTATTTCTTGTGATCTTTAACATTCTTCCTCTGAGCGACTCTGTCAAAACAGCAGGGAAAATTACATTCGGAGAGTTGGAGATGGCAGTTTTTCAGAGCAAGGGAAAAGAGAAATGTTGATGCTGCAAGCATATAGAGCCTTTATTTCACTCCCCTCAGAATCTGTGTAAAACTGCAACCTGGTCAAACAGAGACCTGTTACTGATGCTGAGCTTTCCTGAACCCAACACAAACAGTGTCAATTAAAAAGCCAATCAAAAGACTGTATCTAGGAGTATTGCCCTGAAAGCACACAGGTGGCTTGATTTAGTTATAGTCATAGAGATATACAGCACAGAAACAGACCCTTCGGTCCAACTTGTCCCTGCCGACCAGATATTCCAACCCAGTCTAGTTCCACCTACCAGCACCTGGCCCATATCCCTCCAAACCCTTCCTATTCATATACCCATCCAAATGCCTTTTAAATATTACAATTGTACTAGCCTCCTCCACTTCCTCTGGCAGCTCATTCCATACATGTACCACCCTCTGCATGAAAAAGTTACCCCTTGGGTCTCTTTTAAATTTTTCCCCTCACCCTAGACCTATGCCCCCAGGGAAAAGATTTTGTCTATTTATCCTCTCCATGCCTTTCATGATTTTATTAACTTCTATAAGGTCACCCCTCAGCCTCCGACGCTCCAGGGAAAACAGACCTAGCCTATTCAAACTCTCCCTGTAGCTCAAATCCTACAATCCTAGCAACATCCTCATAAATCTTTTCGGAGCCCTTTCAAGTTTCACAAGATCCTTCCAATAGGAAGGAGACCAGAATTGCATGCAATATTCCAACAGTCCTGTACAGCCATACCATGACTTCCCAACTCTTGTACTCAATACTCTAACCGATAAAGGAAAGCATACCAAACGCCTTCTTCACTATCCTATCTACCTGTGAATCTAGTTTCAAGGAACTATGAACCTGCACTCCAAGGTTTCTTTGTTCAGCAACACTCCCTAGATCTTACTATTAAGTGTATAAGACCTGCTAAGATTTGCTTTCCCAAAATGCAACACCTCACATTTATCTGAATTAAACTTCATCTGCCACTTCTCAGCCCATTGGCCCACCTGATCAACATCCTGTTGTAATCTGAGGTAACCACCTTCACTGGCCACGACACCTCCAATTTTGGTGTCATCTACAACTTACTGATGTTACCTCTTATGCTCACATCCAAATCATTTATATAAATGATGAAAAGTAGTGGACTCAGCCCCTTATGAAAAACGTCTTTGAACCCAGATCCCTGGCGCTGTGAGGATTAGTACTAACCACAAAGCCACTGTGCCATTAAATTATGCTGAATCTTGACACCCACTTCCAGATCCAGGAATTCTGCCTCAATAATCGTAAATCCCAAAAATCACACTTGAATTGTAGCCTAATCCCAGAATTATCACCAATGTTTGCATCACAAGTGCTTTTCAATGCTACCAAATCTGAGAATCCTTTCCCTTTGGCCTTATCTCAAAACTTACACAAATGGTGTTACTCCACTATTTGGATTTCAGTGGTTCAAGAAGGCAGTTCACCACCATGTTCTCAAGACCAGTTAGAGATGGGCAACAATATTTGACCTCCCAGGAAAGCCTACATCCCCTAAATTAATTTTTAAAGTAAATAACTTTAACTTGTAAGTAGTATCAACATTTAATAAACATAACAAAATTGTCATTAAAAATAGCAGTTAATTTTGTGATTGATAGCGTATTGGCAGACAATGGTGAGATAGGCACCGTTGAGCTGGGTTTCAATTAGCAGAGGGCACATAAGAACAGTTAAATAAATATTTAGCTGAAAGACTGGTGTGGGGAAAGTCGATTCCAGTTGTTAGGCTCTTTTTATTGAGATTCTTACACACTTGATGCAACTGAAATATGCCAACTTCTGTGAACAGCCAAAATTTATTAAGCAAGTAAAAGCTTTGGAGGAACCATTAACACACTTTGCAGTGTTTGCGAAGCCATGTCAAGAGATATCTCTGAACAAAAGGTACAGTTCTTCCTTTATACAAATTTTTTACATCACTGTCAGTAATGCCCACAA
The DNA here is from genome assembly GCF_004010195.1 of Chiloscyllium plagiosum. NCBI lineage: Eukaryota > Metazoa > Chordata > Chondrichthyes > Orectolobiformes > Hemiscylliidae > Chiloscyllium > Chiloscyllium plagiosum. The sequence continues at coordinate 15,138,964 of NC_057731.1, forward strand.
GACAACCCCCAGCACACCATTCCCAAAAGTAACATTGTTGCATGTGCATTAGCTAACTCCATTTGTTTTCCCAAAGCTGTACACAGCTACTTATGATTCCCCTTCGAAAGCAGTGTCCTTTTTTCACTTTTTTAGCTCATCGTCCAAAATGTAAAGAGATGCAAATATTATGTCTTTTTTCCACAAATACTAATCTCTCTTTTATACTAAATTTTAAACTGTGGTTAATTTGATGTAATTATTTGTCATATTTCAGTGAACCAACCCATGCCAAAAAAAGAAAGAAAGAAAATAGGGTGGAACAGTATGAGAAGGTGCCACGATATTTACAGACTGAACCTGAAAAGGAGCTTATCCACCTATTGCCTATCAAAGACAAACGGGGTATAATTCCTCAATCAGTGGAGAAGCCAAGTAAGAAAATACCATGTTTATTTCTGCTCCTTTAATGTAAATTTGATGGTGTAAAACTGGTTAAATAAAATTATTTCAGCTAGATATAACACCCATATAACTCTTGATCCCCAAAGCGAGTGACCATAAATAATCATTTACCAAAGGAATTAAGCTTATGTTGTATTATGTAGCTTATCTAAAACATTGCAGTAGACTTCAAATTAAGTAGTCGCTTAAGATGCTACAGGATACTGTATTTTTAAAAATAAGCTTCTAGTAAACAACCTTTAATTTAAGAGCTACTAGATGGCTTAGCAATTGAAGCTATTATTAGTGATTTGGTTTTTTTAGTTGGATTTGTGTTTGCCACAAGTTTAAGATTGCTTATTTTCTTAAGTGTCTTCAGAATTTCAGTACTTGTATTGCGATTGTATCAGTATGTCCTTTTCAATGTACTCGAATGCTGTGCCTACATATTTATTGATACTAAATGTTAATATACTTTCTCTAGTCCTAATGGAAGAACAAGAAGAAGAAATGGCTGACGAAAATCTGCAGCAAGAGGAAAGTAAGAAAATAACATATGATATATAAAATATTATCTGGTATATGTAAAATGTCACATTTAAACTTCACGTGTGAAGTGTGCATCACATTGGCATTTGCATGACGTGTATCATATTCCAAAATAGCAACAAATTACAGAGAAGATTTGCCATAATACAAACATCAACTCATTTTTATATTGGTCAAGAGTTTCTACTTTGTGAGCAATTGGCAATCCGGGCCTAAGTTATAGCCAAAAAAATGATCAGTGTTAGTGGTAGTGTTCCTCTCAAATAAATTTGTACATGAGCAAAATGTGTCCTTTGAAGTACTAGTATATTATGCAGCATTTTAGAACATACTTTTGTGTGAAGGAATATCCCTAGCCATATTTTGAATTGATTTTGATTTGATATATTATTGTCACATGTACCGAGACACAATGAAAAGTATTGTTTTGCATGCTAACCAGACAAATCGTACCTCTCATAAGTACATCAGGTAAGAGAACAGAATGCAGAATACAGTATACAGAGAATGATTAGCTCAAATATATGAGAGGTCCATTCATAAGTCTGATAACAGCAGACAAGAAGTTGTTCTTTAAATTTGTTGGTAAGGTGCAGTTTTCCTATGCAGGTTTATGGGTTTATTTGAAAAAAAAATTTTAACCCGTGTGTAATCCACCATCTGAGTGACCATAGAGTTATACAGCAAGGAAACAGACACTTTGGTCCAAGTCCTTGGTGCTGACCAGATACCCTAAACTGATCTAGTCCTCTATGCCAGCATTTGGCCCATATCCCTCCAAACCCTTCCTATTCGTGTACCCATCCAGATGCTTTTTAAATGGTAGCTTCTTCCATACATGCACCACTCTCTGCGTGGAAGCATTGCCTCTCACGGTCCCTTTTAAATCTTTCCCCTCTCATCTTAAATAACTTTAGCAAAGCCAGACAGAACCACTTACTAGTTATGTTTAAGTACAGTATTCTCTTTCTTAGTATGTCAGAAATAAAAGTCTAATTTTCAAGGTACCTATTGTGATCTTGTGCCAGATGTACTGTTTAATTTTAAGAAGCACTTCACAGGCCTGCAAGCTAATACAATTTTGACTGAATTGCACTTGAAATGCAACCTCGTGAGAATTCCAGATTACCTCATTGAAAGAGAGAGATTCCATTCTAAAATGTTTCACGTGTAATTAATTTTGATATGTTGTGAGTTATTTCATTGGCAGGTGCAGCAACCCTTCTTGCAAACTGCTCTGTCATACAAACAGTAACATGTAAAATGACTAGATAAACTGTTCTTGATAATAAGAGTTGATAAATGGTGGCTGGAGGCCTAACTTTTATTTTAATAATGTACAAAATTGTTGACATTCATTGAAATAGCATTTCAAGCAGCTTTTCAGTTTGTTTTACTGTATCCAATTGCTGAAGCATAGCTCCTTAAGAGGAAAACGTGCTTTCATAATTGTGAATATTTTAAATGTGTGCAAATGTACATTTATTTCCTTGTAATCAAAGTTGTGATTGTCAATAATATGCGCAGACTGAGACTGAGTGGTTCTTTTTCATTTCCAGAAGGTGGATTTGATTTCTGCTCAAGACTGACTATTGAAATATATTTCTTGTTGCAGATGTTGAACAAAGTATAAGAAAGTTCCAAAGAAAAATCTGAGCAAACTCAAATTCATTATCAATATATTTTATGACAAGGCAAAAGAATTTGCTGATTACCTGCTTGGAAAGATGACAATAGAATTTTTTTTAACAACTGCAGGAGAAGAAATGTTTGCTTTAAAGGAGCCTTGTCAAAAGTTGACCACGGAAGAGTTGCTACTGATGAGAAGACAGACGTTACAAGAGAAAAAGATCCAGATAGCCACTTTGGGATCATCCATCCTGACTGAACCAAACAACAATGTAAGAACGTCTGTTGATGTGAAAAAATATCTTAAACTGTCCCAGATAAGATTTATATTTAGATTTATTGTCACATGTATGTAAAAATACAGTGAAAAGTGTTGCCATGCTCCGGCACCGTCTTGAAACACTGAAAATAATGCAAGATTTTACAATGGAGTTTGTCCTTCTCTCATCTTCCATCTTCCTCCTCCACTGCTCCTCCAGTCGTTGCTTGACATCAGCCAGAGTCTCTGAAATGGGCTCCTAGGTCTCTGTAATGGCCTCTACTGCTGCCACTCCCATGATCTCAGTGTCTGAGCTGGAGCTATTTACTGTGCCTGGGGTTGCATGGATCCATATTTCCTGTTTCCCATCCAGTGCTCCTACAGATGCTGCTGCTGCCCACTGTCCATCCCTTCCGCTGACCTTTCCACTCCTTCACATGCCCGGGCGTAGTTGTAGACTGGAACCTCGGCTGAGGGAATCAGCCTGGCACCTGCTCCTCCCTTACTGGGAGACCCTGTGCTGGGGTAATGGAGTGTATCCAGCCTGTCATGGTATTGCTGCAGTAAGAATTGTGTCTGAGAAACTGACTCCCGTTTGAAGGATGTGGCAGTGTATTGGATAGACTCAGTGTAGCTCAGTGTCTTTAAATATAAATACTTATTGACTTGACTTTAGTGCTTTTGATGGATTTGTAAAGTAGATTGTATTTGAGTTACTGTGCCATGATCCTCTGCAAGAATCTGCTAACATTGAGCCCAATGGAAATAGTATTACAATATTAGGTATTTTTTGATATTCATTCAGAACACTTAGCAGCAAGCCTCTAATTGCAAAAGTATGTCTTGTGCACAGGCTAACTAACTTGTATGAATAACTGTCATAATGTTCATTTTTTTCTTTGAAACTACATTAATTATTTGAAAGCTAATCAAGAATGGAATTAGTTAAACATATTTGAAATGCACCTTAATATGTTTCAATTCTTAGCCTCACATAAGATTTTTCTGTCATCTTTTTTTTAGATTAGATTACTTACAGTGTGGAAACAGGCCCTTCGGCCCAACAAGTCCACACCGACCCTCCAAAGAGCAACCCACCCAGACCCATTCCCCTACATTTACCCCTTCACCTAACACTACGGGCAATTTAGCATGGCCAATTCACCTAACCTGCACATCTTTGGTCTGTGGGAGGAAACCGGAGCACCCGGAGGAAACCCACGCGGACACGGGGTGAATGTGCAAACTCCACACAGGCAGTTGCCGAGGTGGAAGTGGCGGTAAAATTAGATGTAGAAATCAGGGCCAACCTTAAAAACAAAAAGTCAATTGCTTGTATGACAACATGAAGGGCTTATGCCTGAAACATCGATTCTCCTGCTGTTCGGATGCTGCTTGACCGGCTGTGCTTTTCCAACACCATGCACTTCGACTCTTATCTCCCAGCATTTCAGTCCTCACTTTCTCCAACATGTATAGAACCTTTTATTTATGGCCTCTTTCTGTACTTGACTGCCAATAGAAATAGCAGATGGCATTTAGTGCCCACTTGCTTGGCACATTTGTACTTAGTAGTTGTCTCTGTACCACACCTGCAACGTCGTCTCACTTCCACAATTTCACTGTGGCCTGTGATGATGCTAGGCTCAGTGACATATTGGCAACAGCCTTCACCATCTCAGTGGTGACACTGTTCATTCAAGCTGCTGATTATCTGGTAGTCAAAAGGAGGACTTTCTCCCCCATGACCTTAATCTTGAGGGAAGGCCCACTACTATCCAGTTAAGCGTGACACATGATATGGTAGACTTTTGTTAAGAGGTCCCACTAGGCTCTTGCTAACTCTGCAATAGAGTTTATCATTGTCTTGTCGTCTTGTTCCTCCTCCGCTACTCCTCCAATCGCTTGCTTGACATCAGCTGGTCTCTCAGATTAGACATCTATCATCTCCAAATTTCTCTGTCCACTCCTATCAAAATCCTTTATAATTTTAAAGACCTCTGTGGGGCTACCCTTCAATCTCCTGCTTTCTAGACAAATGTGCCCCCAGCCTGATCAAGCTTGAAATTTTTCCTGAAAGGTTATAATCACTCCAGTAATTTAACTCTGAACTTTCTACAGGGCCTCTGTCTCATTTCTCTAATATGGATGCCAAAACTGTCCCTGGAGCTCAAAGTAGTAGTGCACCCAAGGTTCTTTACATGTAACATATTGATCAGAGACATTGATGGAATTGTGTTATAGTTCCAAGTCAAGATAGAATGAGACTCGGAAGGAAACTTGGATGCGGTGGTATTCCCATGCATGTGCTACCTCCCAGGTGGTGGAACACGTCAGTTTGGAAGGTGCATTTGAAGGAGCCTTGGGAGTTACTGTAGACTATGTGCACTGCTGCTACTATATGTCAATGGCAAGGGCAAAATCTTGAAGATGGTGGATGGGATACCATTCAAGTAGGCTGTTTTGTCTTGGATGATGCCAAGCCTTGATTGTTATTGGAGCTGCACTTATGCATGCAACTGAAGAGTATTCCATCATGCTCCTGACTTGTGCCTTGTAGAGAGTAGGTTGGTATAGGGTGTCAGGAGGTACTTTACCTGTTGCAGAATTCCTAGCCTCTGGTCTGCTTTTATTACTCAGAATTTATATGGCCAACCCAGTTCAGTTTCAGGCGAAAGTGAGGACTGCAGATGCTGGAGATTAGAGTCGAGAGTGGGGGAAATCGACGTTTTGGGCAAAAGCCCTTCATCAGGAATCTTCAGTCCTAATGAAGGGCTTTTGCCCAAAATGTTGATTTTCCTCTCCTCAGATGCTGCCTGTCCTGCTGTGCTTTTCCAGCACCACACTCTCAACCCCAGTTCAGTTTCAGATCAGTGATAACCCCGGGATGTTGATAATCAGGCTTCGGTGTCAGTAATGCCTTTAGACCTTAAAATGTAATGGTTATATTCTCTTGTTGGAAATGGTCATTGCCTGGGACAAATGTTATTTATCGTCTTATCAAACTAAACGTAGCAACTTGGGTTAATATACATATATGACCCTTCAATCTGTCTGTTTATTTGCTCTTTTTAGGAAGTTATTTTCAAATATTATTCTTCCTACCAAAACCTGCTAGTGCATGCATAGCTATGCTGAAGTTATTTTGCAAATTATGCATGGAAGTTAATAGATGTCTTTCTGTATTTTGATGCAGTTCTCCTCTCTTAACTACATCCATGAATTTGATGCCCTCCACTAATGTTCAAATTGTACATCAGGTTCCCTAGTCCAAATGAACCCTGTAAATGCTGAGTAACATCGATCCCAACACTGATTCTTATAAAACATCACTTCTCACCCTTTGCTAATCGGAGTAACTACCGTTTAACTTCTGCTCTCTCTATTCTGTTTCGTAGCCAGATTATTCTCTACTCTGTTTTAGCCTCCTATCTCCACAGGCTCTGACTTTAATCATGATTTTAGTCTGTGGTACCATGTCAATATCTTAGGGTATTTAAATATTTTGTGCCTTCTACGTTGCCTTCAACAGTCCTTTTGTTACTTCAAGAATTCAATAAGGTTATTTGAGCCTGACCTGACTATGCTTGTTATAGTTCAAGTTTCTAACTATTTGTCCATGATTTTCCTGAGTAAGAATTTCATTATCTTTCATACAACTGACATTAACCTAATTGGTTTATAACTCTCTAGACTCAACTGTCTTCCCTTTTCATATATAGGATCACATTAACTATGCAGAAGACTCATGCAATCATTGAAGCCTACAACACAGATAAAGGTCCTTTGGCCCTTTGAACCTTCACCGGTCAAAAACAGCCACCTAACATTCTAATCCCATTTTCCAGCCCTTGGCCCATAGCCTTGTGTGCCTTGACATTGCAAATGTACATTTAAATACTGCTTCAATGTTATAAAGATTTCTGCTTCTACTACCTTTCCAAACAGTGAGTTCCAGATTCCCAACAGATTCTGGATGAAATATTCCTCACATCCCTTCTAAACTCTTAAATCTATCTCCCTGATTAGTGATCCTTCCACCAAGTGGAACATTTCCTTCCTGTCAATGTCACTCTTACCGTTATTCATATTAATCATGTCCCTTTCAGTCTCCTGTGCTCCAAGGAAATCAACCCAGTCTGTCCAATATCTTTATAACTAAAGCTCTTTAGCCCAGGCAACATCCTATTAAAATCCCTTTGTACCCTCTCCAATTCAGTTGCATCTCTCTTGTAATGTACAGGATGGTTTTCTTGACCAATATCTGGAGGGCAGGTATTGAGAGCACGCCATCTTAGACAGGGTATTGTGTAATGAGAAGGGTATTATTGCCAATCCAACTGTGCGAGACCCCTTGGAGATGAGTGACCATAATATGATAGAATATTTTTTTATCAAGATGGAGAGTAGGATAGTTAATTTGGAGATGAGGGTGCTGACTCTTGATAAAGAAAACTATGAAGATATGAGACCAGAATTGGCCTTGATAGATTGGGGAGAGTTACTTAAAGGGGTGATAGTAGATAGGCATTGGCAATCATTTGAGGAATGTATGGGGGAACTGCAACAACTGTTTATTCTTGTCTGGCACAACAGCAAATGAGAAGAGAGCTGATGCATGGATTACAAAGGAAATTAGAGATAGTTCTTGATCCAAGAAACAAGCATACAAATGGGCCAAGAAAAAAAAAGATCTGAGGATTAGCAACAGTTTAGAATTCAGCAAAGTAGGATCAAGGGATTGATTAAGAAAGAGAAAATACAGTATAAAAGTAAGCTCGCAGGGAACATAAAGACTGATGCTAAGGGTTTCAATCGATACTTGAAAAGAAAGAGATTAGTGAAGACAAATGTAGGTCCCCTACAAACAGAAATGGGGGAATGCATAATAAGGGACAGAGAAATGATTGAGCAACTGAATACATTCTTTGGTTCTGTCTTCACAAAAGAGAATACAAATTAGATACCAGAAATTTTGGAGAATGCAAGATTTAGTGAGAAGGTAACACTGAGGGAGATCAGTACCAGTAGAAAAATGATACTAGAAAAATTGAAGGTGGATAAATCCCCAGAACCTGATAATCTACATCCCAGAGTACGTAAGGAAGTGGCTGTAGAAATAGTAGAAGCATCGGTGGTCATCTTCCAGGAATCTGTAGACTCTGGAAGAGTTCCTGCAAATTGGAGGGTAGTTAATGTTACTCTAGTATTCAAAAAGGGAGGTAGAGAGAAACCATGGAATTACAGATCAGTAAGCCTAACATCAGTGTTCTCTAATCCATTATCAAGAACTTTATAATGGAGCATTTAGAAAGCAGTGGCAGTGGATTTATGGAGGGGGAATTATGCTTGACAAATCTGTTGGAATTTTATGATGATGTAACTAGTAGAGTTGACAAGGGGGAGCCAGTCATTGTGGAATATTTTGACTTGCAAAAAGTGTTTGACAAAGTCCCGCATAAGAAATTATTTTGCAAGATTAAAGCGCATGGGATTGGAGGAAGAATTGGGATGGATAGAAAAATGGTTGGCAGAGAGGAAACAAAGAGTAAGAATAAATAGGTCCTTTTCAACTTGGCAGGCAGTGTAACCAGTGGGGTGCCACAGGGATTGGTGCTAGGACCCCAGCTATTCACAATATATATTAATGATTTGAATGAGGGAACAAAATGTAACATCTCAAAGTTTGCAAATTAAACCAAGTTGGGTGGGAGAGTGAACTGTGACGAGGATGCAGAGATCCTTCAGCATGATCTGGACAGGTTGGGTGAGTGGGCGTATCAATGGCAGATCTAATATAAGTATGAGCTAATTCACTTTGGAAGCAAAAACAAGAAGGCAGATTAGTACTTGAATGCTGTAAAGTAGGAGAGAGGAGTGTCGAGTGGGACCTGGCTATTCTTGTGCACTAGTCATTGAACGTAGGCATGCATGTGCAGCAGGCAATAAAGAAGGCAAATGGTCTGTTAGCCTTCATAGTGAGAGGTTTCGAGTACAGGAGTAGGTATGTGTTGTTGCAGTTATACACTGCCTTGGTGATGCCACACCTAGAATACTATGTGCAGTTTTAATCTCCTTTTCTGACTTGCTCTTGCTCTTAAGGGAGTGCAGTGAAGGTTTAACAGGCTGATTCTAGGGATGGCAGGACTGATGTATGAAGAGAGATTGACTAGGTTAGGATTATTTTTGTTGGAGTTCAGTTGACTGAGGGGGGATTTCACAGAGACTTATAAAACTCTAACAGGACGAGACAGGGTAGATACAGAGAGGATGTTCCCGATGGTGGTGCATCCAGAGCCAGAGGTCACATTCTGAGGATTTGGGGTGGACCATTTAGGACAGAGATGAGACATTTCTACATCCAAAGAGTGGTGGGCTTGTGGAATTCATTACCACAGGAAGTATTTGATGCCAAAACATTAAATGTATTCAGGAGGTGACTAGATATAGCACTTGGGGCGAATGGGACCAAAGGTTATGGGGTGAAAGCAGGATTAGGCTGTTGAGGTGGATGATCAACCATGATCATGATGAATGGTGGAGCAGCTTCAAAGAGCCAAATGGTCGCCTCCTCTATGTTATGTCTATGTTAACTGTACAAATGCTCTAGCTGTGGCCTAAGCAACATTCTATACAGTTCTAACAGAACCTCAGTGCTCTTAATTTCTATGCCTTGGCTAATAAAGTCAGGTATCCCATATTCTTCTTTAATCATATTATATATCTGTACTACAACCTTAAGGGATTGGTGGACATGCACATCAAAGTCTCTCTGTACTTCAGTGCTTCCCAGGGTCCTATCGTTAATCACATATTCCCTTGCTTTGTTTGTCCTGTCCAAGTGCATCACTTCTCACTTAACCTGAATTGAATTCCACTTGCCTCTGATCAGGCCATCTATATCCTCTTGTAACCTAAGGCTATCTTCCTCACAATTTACCACTCCTCCAATTTTTGTATTATCTGTGAACTTACTGATCAACCTGGGTTCGTTTCAAGTCTAAATAATTTTTTATATACCATAAACAGCTAGGATCGCTGCAGAACCCCACTGGCTATAGACCAGTCACAAAAACACACCTCGGCCATTACCTTCAGCTGCTTGTCATACGGACAATTCTGAATCCAAATAGCCAAATTTCCCTGGATCCCTTGGACTCTTACTGTTGCTATCCTTCTCCCATGTAGGATCTTATTAAAAACCTTCCTGAAGTTCAGTAGATTGCATCAAAATGTATTGCCTTCATCTACTCACATGTTCACCTTTACAAAAAAATTAATTCAGGTTGGTCAGGCATGACGCGTGACCTACCCTTAATAAAGCCTTCTGACTGTTCTTGATTTATCTCTGCCTTTCCAAATGCAGATTAATTTTGTTCCACCACTTTCCTGTAGTTTCCTGGTTTATACCTTCCTCCCTTCTTTAATAATACACATTGGCTGTCCTCCGGTCCGCTGGCACCTGTGTTATGGCTAGGGAAGAATTGAACGTTATTGCCACGGCCTGACTGTTTCCTCTTGTGGTGATATTATGGCTTTAAGAGTTGTGTTTTGTCCTGTTTCTCTTTGAAGAGAGGTTTTGAACCAAAGGTATTTGAAGCCAATAAAGTAAACAGCTTGTCAGGCCTTGTTTTTTTTTCAAAGTTAGAACAATAGAAACAGCATTTATGGATGGAGTGAGGTTCCCTTGGAGCCATGGTTTTAGTTTAACTTTCAGCATTTGATGGAGTTTTGAGATTGACTATGGAAGCTCACTCTCTCTGAGAATTTCCTCTCTGTGGCACCTAAAAGATTGGGTTCCCTTTCTGCTGCACGAATTATATGTGAGACAATCTTTTTTCCTGATGTTGCCTTTGCTATACTGGAACAGTTGCTATTTACTAGTTAAATAGTATATCATTCTGTTACGTTTTACAGTCAAGTTAACATTATACCAATTTATATTCCTTTTGGTTATTTTTATCTGGGGGAAGAATAAAGCGATAAAAGCAAATTACTGCAGATGCTGGAATCTGAAACCAAAAAAGAAAATGCTGGAAAATCTCACTGGCAGCATCTGTAAGGAGAGAAAAGAGCTGATGTTTCGAGTCTAACTGACCCTTTGTCAAACCACCTTACACTTGCCTTTCAATAAGATGGTGTAGACCCTAACTTCTATCTCCTTGATATATTTGAAGGGGGTTTGGTCTGGTCTATAACACTGCCTTCTAATCTTGTAGTATATTCCCTTTTCTCGTGATTATCATGCGTATTTGTAAAAATGCCTTTGTTAGTTCTCCCGTAATATGTGCTTGTTGTCCATTGTGATTTTATTATTTGTACAATTAAGTGGTTCTGTCCCCTTTTCTGAAATTTCTTTGTAGTTTAAAAAATATATGCACCTTGGATCAATCTTGAATTTGAGAAATAAGACACTTACAAATTTATCTAAAGTGATTATTCTGTTCACAGATAAAAAAGCTGAAGGAACTGCGTTCAATGCTCATGGAAAGGGATCCAAATGTTGCAGTAACAGTACGGAAACTGGTGATGGTATCTTTGTTGGAGATCTTCAAAGACATCACACCATGCTACAGAATACGGCCACTAACTGAAGCAGAGAAAACTACAAAGGTACTGAATAAATTTGGTAAAGTTCCAAATGGTGCAATATTATATGATTTACTTTGTTCTAATGACTGCCCTGCTATAAGTTTGAAATAATCTGTATCTATAATAATTAGTTAACTCGTATATATTTATAATTGTTGTGTAGTTTGTATCACGAGTGTGAATATCTATATATCAGGCATGCTAAATGTTGTACTGTAGTTGACCCTCATTTGCCAGAATTTCATCCTTGTAAACAAAGGAACCAATTGGTGTTAACTAAACATGCTATAACTTACACAAGTAGAAAATTCATTAATGGACAAACAGCACGCAGAAAGAAAAATTTCCCAATGAAGATTAGCAAATCTTTAGCAATATAAAAACTGAAAATTTGGAGAAAGCAAACCAGTGAAATGTCTTAAATATTGTTTTCTTTAGCGGCCATTTCATTTTATTAACTTGGAAATATAATGCTGAAAAATAAAGGTGATGTCACAATGTGCAAAAATTGCCTCTGTTTAAAATTTTGCTCCTTTTTTTGGAAGTTTGTCTTAGTCAACCAGAGCTTCCCTCCCAATATTTTTAATCTCTGCACAAATGAAATTTTACTTTTGGAAGTGTTTACTTGATGGTGTGCTCATTTTACACAAAGCATGAAATACAGAATTAACTGAAAGAAAAAAGATGTTAATCGTAGAACCCCTTCAATTAGTGAGTTTTGAGAAGATTTGTAGCTCAGGTTGAGGATCTGGATGTAAGTTTGCCTGCTGACCTGGAAGATTTGTTTTCAGCTCTCTCGTCACCATACTAGGTGACATCATTAGTGAGCCTCTGATGAAGCACTGGTGTTTGTGACCCGCTTTCTATTTATGTGTTTAGGTTTCCTTGGGTTGGTGACATCATTTCCTGTGGGGATGTCATTTCCTGTTGTTTTCATCAGATGGTAGTAAATGGGGTCGGTTATTAATGTGTTTGTTGACAGAGTTCCAGTTGGAATGCCATGCTTCTAGGAATTCTCGTGCGTGTCTCTGTTTGGCTTGTCCTGGGATGGATGTGTTGTCCCAGTCGAAGTGGTGTCATTCCTCATCAGTGTGTAAGGATACTAGTGATTGGGGGTCATGTCTTTTAGTTGCTAGTTGATGTTCATTATCTTGGTAGCTAGATTAGATTACATTACATTACAGTGTGGAAATAGGCCCTTCAGCCCAACAGGTCCACACCGACCCGCCGAAGCACAACCCACCCATACCCCTACCTTCCATATCCGCCACAGATTCACCTGCACCTCCACACACATCATCTATTGCATCCTCTGCACCCGATGTGGCCTCCTCTATTTTGGGGAGACAGGCCGCCTACTTGCGGAGCGTTTCAGAGAACACCTCTGGGACACCCGGACCAACCAACCCAACCACCCTGTGGCTCAATACTTCAACTCCCCCTCCCACTCCACCAAGGACATGCAGGTCTTTGGACTCCTCCATCACCAGACCACAACAACACGACGGTTGGAGGAAGAGCACCTCATCTTCCGCCTAGGAACCATCCAACCCCAAGGGATGAACTCGGATTTCACCAGTTTCCTCATTTCCCCCCCCCC
>NC_057731.1:15152352-15328984 GCF_004010195.1 Chiloscyllium plagiosum
TCGAACTCAGCACCGCCTTCCTAACCTGCAATCTTCTTCCTGACCTCTCCGCCCCCACCCCAGTCTGACCTATCACCCTCACCTTGACCTCTTTCCACCTATCGCATTTCCGACGCCCCTCCCCCAAGTCCCTCCTCCCTACCTTTTATCTTAGCCTGCTGGACACACTTTCCTCAATCCTGAAGAAGGGCTTATGCCCGAAACGTCGATTCTCCTGATCCCTGGATGCTGCCTGACCTGCTGCGCTTTTCCAGCAACATATTTTCACCCCTACATTTACCCCTTACCTAACACTACGGGCAATTTAGCATGGCCAATTCACCTTACCTGCACATCTTTGGACTGTGGGAGGAAACTGGAGCACCCGGAGGAAACCCACGCAGACACGGGGAGAACGTGCAAACTCCACACAGTTTTCAGCCTGTTTGTCCAATGTAGAGTTTGTTACAGTTCTTGCAAGATATTTTGTAAATGACATTAGTTTTGCTTGTTGTCTGTATAGGGTCTTTCATTAGCTGCTGTTTTAGTGTGTCGGTGGTTTTGTGGGCTACCATGATGCCAAGAGGTCTGTATTGTCTGGTAGTAGTTTCTGAGATGTCTTGATGTAGGGGAGAGTGGCTTGGGTTTCTGGGTGTGTTTTGTCTGCTTGTTTGGGTTTGTTGCTGAAAAATCGGTGGAGTGTTCAGTGGGTACTCATTCTTTTTGAATACACTGTATAGGTGATATTCCTCTGTTCTGCATAGTTCCTCTGTGCTGCAGTGTGTGGTGGCTTGTTGAAATAATGTTCTAATGCAGCTTCGTTTGTGGGTGTTGGGGTGATTGCTTCTGTAGTTCATTATTTGGTCCGTATGTGTTGTTTTCCTGTAGACGCTGGTTTGAAGATCCCCATTTGCTGTTCATTGTACTATGACATCTAGGAATGGCAATTTTTATTGTTGTTTTTCTCCGCTTTAGTGAATTTCATGCCAGTAAGGGTATTATTGATGGTCGTAAAGACTTCCTCTAATTTGTTTCGTTTAGTGATGACAGTGATCATCACCAAACAAAACAAATTAGAGGAAGCCTTCAAGACCAACAATAATACCCTTACTGGCATGAAATTCACTAAAGCAGAGAAAAACAACAACTAACTACCATTAGTGATGATAGTGATCGTATAGAAAGAACCAAAAGAGTCTGATATGGGTTTATTCTCCAGAGGGTAGAGGGTGTTTCTCTACTCTCCGCTTCCTAGTATTACTTGTGATTGAGTAGTTCTTAAATTACAGCTGAACGTCCACACTGCAATGGTTAGCTCATAGAATATCTATACTGTGGAAGAAGCCATTCGGTCCATCAAATCTGCACCGATCCTCCGAAAATCATCCCACCTAGACCCAATTCCCCGTAACCCCACATTTTCCATGGGTAAAGCACCTAGCCTGCAGTTCCCTGGAGACTGTGGGGAAATTTAGCATGGTTAATCTACATCTTTGGACTTGAAAGGTCCTCCCAAATCATAGTTGTGTACCTTCTAGTGGGGTTATCTAGACAGAGATGGCATAAATTTCAGCAAATTATCAATTTTCCTTTTAAAACAAAACCTCCAACAATTTCCATTCCTAAAATATTTAAAATTCCATGGGAATATATTCCTATTTTTCTTTTTCTCTCACTCTCGGACATTTCTATTAAAATAATAAGCATTGGAGAGTTATTCCAGTACATGAAGATGGAAAAGCAGCCTCAAGGAAGAAAGCCTTACTCAGATCATGATTCTGACATGTGGTAATCTGCCATTCATTCAAGTTTCCAAATTGTTGTGTTAATGTTGGACACAGTGTATATGGAGCTGATGTTCAAAAATGTGCTTATTTTTCAAATAACAGGTAAAGAACAAGTTAATTTAAAAACAAATGACATTTAGTTTAGTTTTGGGATTACTTGGTACCTGAATTGAGGTTTCAAAATACTGCACTGGTTTTGCTTATAAAACAATGAACTCTTTGCTCTTTTCGCCATCTAGTGCTGCAATATTTTAATTGACTATTTAGCATATGATTTGTTGAGGGACCAGCAAAAACTAAGCTGGAAGAATGCTCTACAATGTGGAATTGATTAATTGTGTTGAAAACTATGAATGAGATTTGCATAAATCTAATTATAACTGCATGTATTATTACAGATTTAAGGGCGGCACGGTGGCACAGTGGTTAGCACTGCTGCCTCACAGCGCCAGAGACCCGGGTTCAATTCCTGACTCAGGCTACTGACTTTGTGGAGTTTGCACATTCTCCCCATTTCCTCCCACAGTCCAAAGATGTGCAGGTTAGGTGAATTGGTAAATGTAGGGGTATGGGT
Source organism: Chiloscyllium plagiosum (assembly GCF_004010195.1). NCBI lineage: Eukaryota > Metazoa > Chordata > Chondrichthyes > Orectolobiformes > Hemiscylliidae > Chiloscyllium > Chiloscyllium plagiosum. The sequence continues at coordinate 15,154,693 of NC_057731.1, forward strand.
CAGTTGCGCTTCGGCGGGTCGGTATGGACTTGTTGGGCCGAAGGGCCTGTTTCCACACTGTAAGTAATCTAAGATGCATTAATTTCTTGCGAAATTCTACTTGGAATCTTTTCCAGGAAATTCAGAAATGTTTCGTAATACATTGACATAGGCTTTTGATGGACTTTTTTTTCTTTTTTATTGTCATTTAAAAGTTGTAACAACTGGAATGCTATGTTAATATAATTGAATAAAAACAAAAAATGTTAGAAATATCAGTTGCATCATTAGCAACTGTCTTTTTTTCAGATGCTGATCAATGTATTATTTCTGATTAGATATTAGACATTTCATCATTCAAAGATGTTCTAGACACCTCTGGGACTTGAACCCAGTGCTCCCAGTTCAGAGGTAGGAGCATTGCCACTGTGCCACAAGAGCCCTGTCTTTTCATTCATGTGGTCAGAATGTCGCTAACTGGGCGAATAGTTATTGCCCATCCTTAATTGCCACTTGAACATGGTCATTTCAGAGGGAATTTAAGACTGAGCCCCGTTGCTGTGGGCCTGGAATCACACAGGTCAGACCTGGAAAGGATGGCAGACTTCCTTCCATTACTTCTCCAGTGATTGATATTATGTGACACTGATCTTAAAACTAGATATTTGAATTCAGGCAGAATCGGATTATTACAAACTGTATAAAGTAATCATTAATCCATCGATCTATAAAAAGGGATAAATCCCCAGAAACTAATCAGGTGTACCCTGGCACTCTATGGGAGGCTAGGGAAGTGATTGTGGGTTCCCTGCTGTGATATTTGTATTGTTGATAGTCATAGGTGAGCTGCTGGAAGCCTGGAGGTTGGCTAGCATGGCACCACTATTTAAGAAAGGTGGTAAGGAAAAGTCAGGGAATGGTAGACCGGTGAGCCTCACGTTAGTGGTGGGCATGTTGTTGGAGGAATCCTGAGGGACAGGGTTTACATGTATTTGGAAAGGCAAGGACTGATTAGGCATAGTCCGCATGGCTTTGTGCACGTGAAATCATGTCTCGCGAACTTGATTGAGTTTTTTGAAGAAATAACAAAAAGGATTGATGAGGATAGAGCAGTGGACGTGATCTATGTGGATTTCAGTAAGGCGTTTGAAAGAGAACTAGCCATTTGGATACAGAACTGGCTCAAAGGTAAAAGACAGGCTGGTGGTGTAGGGTTGCTTTTCAAGGATCAATGCCATGTCCATTACTTTTCGTCATTTATATAAAGATTTGGATGTGAACATAGGAGGTATAGTTAGTAAGTTTGTAGCTGACACCAAATTTGGAGACGTAGTGGACAGTGAAAAAAGGTTACCTCTGAGAACAACAGGAACCTGATCAGATGGAGTTTATATAAATGTGAGGTGCTGCATTTTGGGAAAGCAGATCTTAGTAGGACTTATACAGTTAATGGAAAGGTCCTTGGGCGTGTTGCTGAACAAAGAGACCTTGGAGTGCAGGTTCATAGCTCCTTGAAAGTAGAGTCGCAGGAAGACGTTTGGCATGTTTTCCTTTATTGGTTAGAGTATTGAGTATAGGAGTTGGAAGGTCATGCTGTGGCTGTACAGGTCATTCGTTAGGCCACTTTTGGAATATTGCATGTAATCCTGGTCTCCATCCTATTGAAAGGATGTTGTGAAACTTGAAAGGGTTCAGAAAAGATTTACAAGGATGTTGCCAGGGTTGAAGGATTTGAGCTACAGGGAGAGGCTGAACAGACTGGGGCTGTTTTTCCTGGAGCGTTGGAGGCTGAGGGGTGACCTTATAGAGGTTTACAAAATTATGAGGGGCATAGATAGGATAAATAGACAAAGTCTTTTCTCTGGCGTGGGTGAGTCCAGAACTAAAGGGCATAGGTTTAGGGGGAGAGGGGAAAGATGTAAAGGCACCTATGGGGCAACTTCTTCACGCAGAGGGTTGTGAATGTATGGAATGAACTGCCAGAGGAAGTGGTGGAGACTGGTACAATTGCAACATTTAAAAGGCATCCGAATGGGGGTATGATAAGGAAGGGTTTAGAGGGATGTGGGCCAAGAGCTGACAAATGGGATGAGATTAGGTTAGGATAACTGGTCGGCATGGACGGGTTGGACTGAAGGGTCTGTGCATCTCTATGACTCTGTGACTCTATAACCTATTACTTAACCTTCTCTCTGCCTTTGTTCCTGATAAAGGGCTTTTGCCCAAAACGTCGATTTCGCTGCTCCTTGGATGCTGCCTGAACTGCTGTGCTCTTCCAGCACCACTAATCCAGAATCTGGTTTCCAGCATCTGCAGTTATTGTTTTTACCTTATTACTGAACCTTGCATACAGTGCATGTTTTCATGATCAAGTAGAGTGATCTTGTTAAATTGTTGAATGAGGGATTAATATTCTTCACGACTCTAGAAAGGACTCACTGACTGTGTTTCAGAACCATGCCATAGGATCCTTTCGCCCCATCTGAGAGGGTAGACAGGGTCCCAGTTCAATGCCCCATTCAAACGACAGCAGCTGCACTCCTTCGGTACTGCAGTGGAATGCCAGTTTTCATTTTTGTGTTCATACATGTGGAGGCTTGAAAGGTAACATGCAGGAGATTGTGTTCTCTTAAGCCTGCTAAGTCCTTCTAAGTAGAAGAGGTGCTCCTAAAGAGGAGTGACTATAAAGCAACTTCATCTGGTGAGCATAATCATGACATTTTGTGCTTGATATTTTTTGCATGAAACTAGTAAACACCGTTTTGCTCAAATGGAAATAGAAGCCTGAAACTTTTTCACCTTCTGTGAATGCTAGCCCCAATTAAAGTTTTCAAAATGGTGATTGATACTCCTTTTGTCAGGATATGAATCCATATGATTTACTTGAATGAGCTGTATTACACAGTAGCAATGGCCTGAATATCATATTTTTACTTGCATTCCATTATGGAGAATGCAGATTTTTGCACTGTTGTTGGATTTTAATTTTGGGCTATTCCATTATAGTAGCTAGGAGGGTCATTTTGTAATTTGAAACCAGTTGGATTTGACGCGCATTTAATACATTTAAAAAATCAATTGCATCTGCATGGACTTCCTTTTTCCATTTATCAATATCTGTAGCTACATTATATTAGAGCTGATTGTAAATGTGTAATTGCGCTTCTCCCTACATACATTCTCTGGTAGCAACTTCCCAGGCACTGTTTTGATGAAATAGTATCTTCTTAATTTGCTGTTAGTTTCGGTTGGTTCATTGTGATTAAACAGAGTAATGTAGCATGGCCTGGTTACTGCTAATTTGAGTGGGCTTTATGCTATAGGGACAAGAAAGACTCAGTTATAAAATTCAGCATGTATTGCAGTCAGTTGAGAATTGGAAGGTCTGGCAAACCTGCAGCTGGCCGTTAAACTAATGACAGTAGTGTAGTGAATGTGGAGGTTGCATTTCATCCTTTGGTATTGAGGAGTTTGCTGTCCTTCTGAGGGAAAGCTTGCTGGAAAGGTAAGTAGTTTTGAAAATCATTGACAACTAGACATGTTGCACCATGAGAGATTGCTACCTACTGGGTCATGTCACCCAGGTCCCTTATATTTGACTGTAAATAAGGAAGACCACTGATATCAGAGGAAAATTCACTTGTATGTTTCTTGTTAGGAGCCATCAAACATGACAGCAATCTATGTTGGGTTTCTAGGGAACATTGCTCAAGCACTTAAACTGTGGGCACTTTGCACATTTTTTTTGTTAGAACTAGATGCTGTTAAGTTGTGGTTGATGTGAATCATTGAACAATTATTCAGGTCTTCAGCCATGGTCCTGATATTGGGATCACCTGCCTTTAGAACACATGGTAGAAACAAGAGCAGACCATATAGCAGACCATGTAGCCTGTGCTGCCATTCAGTCTGACTGTGGCTGACCTTGGGCATCAACTCCACACTCTTGCAGCCAAACATTTATTGGAACAGCATTGTGTTGCTCACGAGAAGAGCTCGGAATAGAGGGTGTTTGGAAGCAGGACTTGGTTGTGCAAGATACAGACATCTTCTAAGAACATTATATAATATTCAGCAGATCATCTACAAAGGAAAGACCATTCGAAGAATTTGCCAGAGTCGCACAATGTGATGCAGTGGCATTTCAACTTGTGAATGAATTGACGTGGCTATCAAAACAGTTTGCATTAAGTGCACTAATGTGCAACTACAATATCTTGATCCAAGCAAGTGACTAAATGCAATGATCCAATAAACAAATATTGTCTAAAATGCTCACAGAATCACAATATTGCATTGACAGCTCTGAACAATGTTCTGGTGAATTGGCATCGGTATGTCAGAGGATTTGTTTGATAACAGTTGAAATTATGCATTTTGCAGAGGCCAAGAGAGTAAACTGAAGGCTCCGTATCTATCTAGGATAATGCGTTTGTTGGAATAAAGAAGGTTTTGGCTGTTGTGGACAATGATGCTGATGCTGCTGCAATCCTTCAATTTATTCAACTGCGATGTGGCAACCTGGACAGCAGATTTCCCAAAGAGGAATTGCTGAAGTGGCATGCATTAATTAGGCTACAATTGTCAAGATCACTGATTATGAATTCAGAAAAGAGAGATTTGTGCAACTGATATTGAAATATTTCACTTTTATATCGAACCTTGAAGAACGTATGGCCACAAAGATATGTGAATGATGTTCTGATTTCAAGTATATGGTTGTGGAAGAAATCTGGATGAGTTCCATTCAGACATTCAGTGATTTAGTGGATTCTGTCCTAAAAGCTGACTAGTTTCAGTAAATGGGTAAAAACAATGACTGCAGATGCTGGAAACCAGATTCTGGATTAGTGGTGCTGGAAGAGCACAACAGTTCAGGCAGCATCCAAGGAGCAGTAGTATAGTTTCAGTAAATGTCCATTCTTCTGGACATTTGTGTAACATTTCAAGCTTTAAGTCCTGACAGAGTGTAGATTAAGTCTAAATGCAGAAATAGATTGAAATAGATAATTTTGACAAGTAGTACATTTCCTCTGGCCAAAGTATCAACCGGGATACATTATACAATCATTGAATGACAAATAAAGATAGATGTAAAAAAAACTGCCAACAAAGGAATGAAGCAATGGCCGTTGTCAAATTTTGATTGTGTGTTAAACAAGATCTATGCAGCATCACCGTTGAATGGATCCCCAGATTTCTGAAATGAGTAAACAATTTTGTTTGTTTCAGCAGACAGAATACTTGGAACTGTAAAATAACATAAATGCACACATGAATAAACACATTGCAAAAATATTTCTGTATGACTTCTGTTCAATGGAAGCTGTGGTTTAAATGTACGTGTAGGAGCCACCACAAAAAATTAGAGTGAATATTGGATGCAAAGTTCAGCCCTAATTCAGATTGCTAATATTCATGGCACCAAAGACTGATAAGATGCAATTTGATATTTCTGTAGTCAGTTACCAGCTGAACACTGATCAATAAAGCTGTGTTTTATAATATATTTCTATACGTAACTAATGAAGGTGCAGGCATTGCAAATATAATATTTCTTTCTTAGTTAAAAGAGCTTCAGCTCAGTTGGCTGAATAGCTAGATTGCAATGCAGAGTGGTGTCAACAACGTGAGCTTAATTCCTACACTGGCTGAGGTTATCACAAAGGATTCTTCTTCTCAACCCCTCCCCTTGCTTGAGGCATGGTGATCCTCTGGTTAAGCCACCACTGGTGGTCTCTCTAATAAGAAAGCAACCCTGTGGTCTTGTAGCACTATGGCAATTTTACCCATAGATTATGCTTGTGACTATTTGCAGTATATGACCATAAACTGGCTTGGAAGGATTCATCATGTAACCTTCATTTTGGTACATTCAAAGTCACATAATGTTTGTTATATACAGCTTTGAATGTAACATTGTAAAGTGTCAAACCGTAAGGAATAAAGTAAATAATTTCCCTAACTTTCTGATTGCCAGTCCTATCGATGCATTCCTTAACAATTATACTGTAATTGGTCGGAGGAGATTCTGTTGAGTTCCTTATATCGCACCAGTTGAGATTATCTTGTTTCACTCCATTTATTTGCGACTTCAGCATCATTGCAGCAGTTAAAATGCAGTCAGTTAGATATAAACAACACTGGCGTGCTGGGGGAGAAATTGCAAGATATAAAAATATTGTATCTTTTATTTTCAGGTTAAAAAAGAAACCCAACACCTGAGAGAATTTGAAGAAGGTTTAGTATGTCAGTACAAATTTTACCTGGAAAATCTTGAACAGACAGTTAAAGGTATGTAATGTTTACAGTACTGTAAGATACATTTCTTCATAAAATTACCTAAATTATTAATTATAATTATGCCAAAGAGTGCCAGCCATGGCTTAGTTGATAGCATATACTGCTCTGAGTTTCAAGGTTCCTGTTTCAAGGCTCCAATTGCCTGCTTAGCTTGATGGAAAAGAATACCATGGCACTATTTCACAGAAGTGAGGGGAGTTTGCTAAGTACAAATTGGCAGCCACATTTCCTGCATTATCATAGTATCTTCAAAAAGCACTACATTGTCTGTAAAATGCTTTGAAATGTCTGATGGTAATGAAAGTACTATATTTCCTAATTTTTTTTCCTTTCTGAGATAACTGTTAAGTCTTGTATACTGACAGAAAAATATCATGCATAGCTGTACTTTTAGACCCACCAGACCAGAATCTTACCACTTGGAACAGAATGAATATGTACATCATGTTCAACCAAACTGAAATTGTTGCTTCACCTAGAGTTGCCATATTTAATTGGCCAATTTGCTGTTTTACTGTGATACAATTAGTCCATTACATAATTTGTTATCCTATTTCAACTAAAGGATCTTGTTTCAAATAGTAGAGTTCCATCTCTACAGAGTGTTTTAATAATCCCCTTAAGGTTTAAAGCAAGTTGCTATTCTATAAAAAGATGGCTTTCCTTCCTTCCAGTTTTTCACACTCATTTAACACATCTGAGTTTTGGTATTATAATGGATCTGTCCAAACTCAACCCAGTTTCTGTTATTTAGTAATTGAAGAAATTTACACTATTGTACATAGTAAAGCTTTAAATAAAATCTAATGCCTTAACAGCAGAAGGCCTTGCATCTTCACCTCCCCACCCAAAATATATTAAAGGCTGCTAAAAAAATATAACAACTGAGCACTCCATACCAGAAAGATAAGTGTGTGTTCAGAATTAGGCAGGATTTGGAATATCAGATATTCATGTGGAACGGACATTAACTATCGTCAATACATACATAAAATATATGTAGAATAGCCAGCTAGCTGCTTTTAGTTCCTTCTTGTTGTATTTTTTTTTCTCTCTCACTCTCTAGCTAGATACACTATTTTTTTGGAAACACTGTACAAGTCTTCAGTCATGGATCCCAATTTGAGAATGACTCCATTACATTGCATGGAGAATTGAACTTGATATCTGTAATAGAGATAAAACTGCATTTCCTGGTTTTCATAATTTGAGTACTGATTTTAAGGCTGTTACAGGTTTTATATAAAAACATTCAAACAAGGATTTGAAAATAATTCTCGTCAGTTATAGAATATCAGTTCCAAATTCTATACTCCTCTTTCCTCTGTAAGAAAGGGGAAAGAGATACTGTAACAATAACTTGTATCCTTGCCATGTCTTTTATAGAAAGCATCCCTTAGTCCTTAACATAGGAAAAGATTAATGCTGAGCATCATTTGGAGAATAGTGTGAGATGGTCCAAAGTGGCTCTTAAAATAGAATTTCCATTTTAGATGATTCCTTTCAAGTCCAAAAGCACTTCAACCAGCTGATTAATTAGTTTTGAAGTATAGATGATTTTGGAGCAAAATAATCTAGATAACAAATGGATCAGTGTCCAGTTATTCTGTTTTAGGGGTGATTAGTTGAAGAATGAATGTTGACTGGGACTCTGGGAGTTCTCTTCTTCAAATTGTGACCTGAAATTGTGATTGATTGTTTTGCAGTGTAGTCCAAATGACAGCAACTTATTTAACTGCCTTTTTCCACACATAATATTGTTCATAGCATTGTCAGATTTGCAGCTTAGTCCTGTGTTAAATAGGACTGTGTGGTTATTTGTTGTTTGATTCAGCCTGAATCAAGAATGGAGAAAAGGACAGAGCTCGAAGTAAAGGTTTGGACTTTTGGTAGGCAGCAAGTAAGAGTTCTTTGGTCCTCCTAATGGTAATGGGAGGAAATTCTGGATATGCTGCAAATTGATATCAGTAGGCACTCGAACAAAGACGCTGCAGTTAGTAAGAATCATAGAATCCTTACAGTGTAGAAACAGGCCATTTGGCCCAACAAGTCCACACTGACCCTCCATAGAGTATCCCTGCCAGACCCATTCCCCTACTGTATTGGTCTACATTTGCTCCAACTAATGCACCTAGCCTGCACATCCCTGAACACTATGGGCAATTTAGCATGGCCAATTCACCGAGCCTGCACATCGTTGGACTGTGAGATGAAACCCATACAGACACTGGGAGAATGTGTAAACTCCACAGTCATTCACCCGAGGCTGGAATCGAACCAGGGTCCCTGGTGTTGGTGACTTACCAGAGTGATCTGGTGGAATCCAGATGAGATTTGATCAGTGAATTGTGTAACTGGAGCACCGAGAATTAGGTGACAAGTGATAACACTTCAACACTCTTTGTATTGACATATTAAACCTGTTGATTGGAAGCAGTGAGTTGTACTTGCTGTCTTGCTATTACAAAGTGTCCCGTGTTTGACCAGCCTTGATCATTTCCCAGTGGCTGACAACATTTCTTCAAAAGTAACACAGAGCATCCACAAGAAAAAGAAGTTTATGGTAGTGAAAGTTGCATTTGACATTTGTTCGTGGGATATGGACGTCGCAGGCGAGGCCAACATCTATCACCCACATGATACTTAAGAGTCAAATACATTGCTATTGGTCTGGAGTCACAGGATGGTGATTTCCTTTCCTAAAGGATGTTAGTGAAAAAGATGTATTGTTATGTTAATTGACAGTGGTTGTTATGTGGCTGCCATTAGGCTAATTTTTTAATTCCAGAATTTTGTTTTATCAAATTTCACTTTTTCCCTCTGCCACAATGAGATTCAAACCCACAACTACACAACATTAACCTGAGGCTCTGAATTACTAGTCCAGTGATGTTACCATTATGCCTCCTCCTTCCCTGTATAACTATAAAATTCAGTTTTATAGCATTCCAAGCTCAATTCATTAAAAGCCTTTCCTTTAAATGGCATGAGTGACTGGACAAGCTAGCTGTTCAGTTACTGTTGCTAAAATGTCCTGTTTTTAAACTGTATCTAAGCAAAAACATTGTATTGGTCATTGTCATAAAAAATAGAGAAGAGTGAAGGATAGCATTAATAAAGGAAGCCAGTTCAATATAGCTTTTATTGGCATTTAGCCATTTCTGAATTTAAGTGCACTTTCTTTTTTCTACACACAGATTGGAAGCAGATGAAGAAAAAGAAGAGTGATGTTGTTTCATTAAAAGCATACAAAGGTCTTGCAGAAGTAGCTGTAAAATGTCTTTGTGAACTATTAGTGGCTTTGCCCCATTTTAACTTCCATAACAACATTGCTTTAATGGTTGTTCCACTTATGAATGATGTATCAAAGAAGGTAAATCTGTTTTCTATGTATATTTCTAATTTGTTAAAGTCAAGTGATGCATAATGATTAAAGTTTAAAAAAATGTTGACTCCACCAAAAACTAAAACACCTAATTGAAGATTCACGCCACTCCATTCACTCTACCCAAGAATTCCTGAACACCATCAAAGACACCAAGATAAAAGAAGATGAAATAACGGTCTCCTTTCCATTAACGTCGATCTGGCCAAAGAAACACTGGCATCCCTACCAGGAAAACCAGAACTACAAACACCCGACAGCACCAACTTCATCAGCAAAGACAATATCCTCAAGCTGGTGGACCTGTGCCTCAGCACCCACTTCACTTTCAATAATAAAACCTACAAACAAGTCAACGGAACACCAATGGGATCACCAATATCGGGGTTCTTGTGGAAGCAGTAATGCAGAGACCTGAACAAGCTGCCCTCCCATCTATCCAACCCAAACTTTGGATCTGTTACGTAGATGACACCTTAGTCATCATAAAACGGATCAAGTTAGAGGAAATATACGACACCATCAACAATATCCTGACAGGCATAAAATTCACAAAAGAGGAGGAGAATGACAACAGACTCCCATTCCTAGATGTGACAGTTGAGCATACGGTCAACAGAGAGCTTCAAGCCAATGTCTATAGAAAGACAACGCACAAGGACCAAATACTTAACTTCAAAAGCAATCATTCCAACATCCACAAACAGAGCTGCATCAAGACATTATTTCAACGAGCTACATCACGCTGCAGAACCCAAGATCTACAAAAAACAGAAGAAAAATATCTATACAATGTTTTCAGGAAAAACAGGTGCCCAATAAACACAAACTACCGATTCCTCAGAAGCAAACCCAAACAAGCAGACACAATGCAACCAAAAGCTACAGCCACATTACCTTATGTCAAAGACATATCAGAAATGACTTCCAGACCACTCAGACCCCTTGGCATCATGGTAGCCCACAAACCTACCAACACACTTAAACAGCGAGTAATGAACCTAAAGGATCCATTAGATAACACCAGCAAAACTAACAAGATACCTTGCAAGAACTGTAAAAAAACACTACATTGGACAAACTAGCAGGAAACTTGCCACTAGGATACATGAACACGAACTGGCCACCAAAAGACACAACCCACTATCACTAGTTTCTGTATGTACAGACAAAGAAGGACACCACTTTGGGACAACACACACATCCTAGGGCAGGCAAAACAAAGACATGCATGAGAATTCTTAGAGGAATGGCATTCTATCCAGAACTCCACCAATAAACACATTGATTTAGATCCTATCTACCTTCCCATGAAAAGGGAAAAAAGGATCTGGAAATGACATCACCCACCTGAAGAAACCAAGAAATTCAGTGGGCTACCTGCTCATTTGTTGGAGCTTTAGCAGAAGAAGCATGGAGATATCAGGAAAATGTCTTCCTGTGTCTCCACAGCTCTACTGTTGAAATTATGATTGATAAATAAAAGAACCCAGTGGAAGTTCAATCCTTTTCTTAACGGAAGTTTTCAAAATGTGATTTGATTTTTATTATCTCATTGTGTCGGCTTCATGACTACTTAATTGATTTTCTTGTAATTCAATGCCAGCCATTTATTGATCTGAATTTACTTTAATTTGTCTTGATATGAGTGTAGGAGGTTAAGTTCACAATTTTACTTCAAATGCACAGTTTCAAATAAGTTTAGTACAGAACTTAAACTGATGGTTTCACTGTATTTTTTTCAGTGTAGCAACAGCCCTTTTCTCACAAGGATGTGCAACCTTTCTCCTTTGTCAGCCATTGAGGTGCACACTGTGGAGCAAGGCACGCATATGTTCCCATTAGTTTGCTTCAGTTTCAAATACTGATCTTGATGTTCTGATAACTGATTTTTTTCACCAGTGGAGAAAAACAACCAGTGCTTAAAATGTCCCTTACTAAATGCAGGACCGAGTTACATGGACTGGAGAGTTTCTTGTAGCTCTTAGCCTGTGAAAAACTTGGTAGAATTTATTTCTTAATTACTTTTTCAAAATAGTTGCAGAAAGTTATTCCTCTGGATTGTTCAGTTAACTGCTTAGTTGTTTAAAGATACCTACAATAAACAAAAAAAATCAGAACCTTCACAAACATGAATAAATGAATAATAATTTAGTTTTAATCATCACTATCTTGTGATATTGATTGTTTCAAACTTGTATTTTTTAAAATATAAAAGCCCTCTCATGCATTATGAATGTAATACACATCCTCCATTATAATGCAGGTTTGAATTGTTTTGAAGATACTTTTGCTGATCTTAGTGCTGCAGTGAATAAGTGAGCTGTGCAGACTAGTCAATCTCAGTTTTAATCTGTTGAATTAACTGACCTCGGCCAAAGTAATAAGAGTAGAGGTTGTTTAATAGTGGGACTGGATTGAGGGACCTATTAACTTATTGCTGCTCCTGATTGGTGTGTTCATATGGAAGTGAAACTGATCTACAGTACAATGGTATGAAAATCCCATTTTATCTTGTAAAATTCTGGGATGGGTTGTTTCATGTTTCTTTGAAATGATGCTTGACCTGTGTTGTCTCTTCAGATTTCAGAAATGTGTTGTGGAGCTGTGGAAAAACTTCTTAAGCAGGATAAAATTGGCCAGGCCTCCCTCGCTGTGGTCAAAATAATTTCTGGACTTGTTAAAAGCAGAAATTATGAGGTCAAACCAGAGGTAGGTTCTAATGGGTTTTAAGTAATGAGAAGATTTTGGTATCATATCATGTACTGCAGTTGTAACTTATGCTGTGTTCTGAATTAAAAGGACACCGGTACAAACATGGGTTTGAATTTTTCAAACCCTTTGAGAGGTTTGCAGGTGCAGAAATAGGAATCTATGTGAGCAAATATCCTGCATACTTCTGCCTTGGCAAATTTCCAGGATAGGATGGGAAAGTGCACTAGCTGCTTTTTAACAAACGTAAGCAGCCCATTTCCAGCATTAAGGCACCAGTGAAAGGCAGGTTTGCAGCCGCAGCCATTTTCCCAATGTGGAGCTTGGCTCCTCCACTGTGTGAAAGCTGCCAGCTTGAAAGGAGATGACTTCTGCTGCTGGCTGGGCAGAGGCTTGTTGAAGTTAATGGTACTGTGCCTCAACTATAGGCCAAATACACAAAATGACATGTTGATTCCCCAGATCAATTAAAATGGAAGGCTTTCTCCTCCGTGCTGATATATCTGTTGGCACTGATGCCAGTGACTTTATGCTTGGTGTGAATGCTGTCAGTCACCTTCACATTGCAACATCTTCATGGTCCACTGACTGCTACAGCAATGCCCACACTTTCTTGGTGGGGCTGTAAAAGTGGAATAAGTCTCTGCGATTGTACTAGCAAAAACAGATGCTATCCTGATGTCAGAGGCTGCAATCTCCAGCTGCTGGGAGCGTGGGCTCCTGATTTCCATTTGTTTCCTGTTCCATAGTGTTAGGTGCATTAGTCAGAAGGAAATGGGTCTGAATGGGTTACTCTTCGGAGGGTTGGTGTGGACTGGTTGGGCACTGTTTCCACACTGTAGGGAACCTAATCTAAAGCGCTCAAAATTCTGCCAATGATGTTACTTTCAAAGAAATTAAGCTTTCAGATTTAAAACTGGTGATTCTTTCAGTTATGAAATTCAGTTTTAAAAGGTTTCAGACCAATTGCATTTGGAAGAACTGCAGCGCATTCAGTTTGACTCTCTAAATCTGTTTTCATGCTTGTTATATAAACCATAAGACTATCAGAAATAGGAACAGGAGTAGACCATTTGACTCCTCTAACCTGCTCCACCATTTAATAGGATCGTGGCTGATCTGATATTCCTCATGTCTACTTTCCTGCATTTTTCCCTATAACCCTTGATTCCCCGGCTGATCAAAAACTAATCTATCTCAGTTTTAAATGTACACAAGGACTGTGCTCCCATAGTTGTCTGAAGCACAGAGTTCCAGAGGCACTCGGCTCTCTCAGAGAAGAAATTCCTCCTCATCTCAGTCTTAAATTAAAGCCCCTTTATTCTGAGACAAAGCACTGTAATCCAACTCTTTCCTGTGGAGAGACATTCTCTCAGCATTTACTGTGTCATAATTTGCCCTTAAGAATCCGATGAAATTCAATAGATGTGATCTCATTGAAATGTAATGATTAGAGTCCCTTTGTTCATTAGAAAGTCCCTCCAAACCGGGGATCGTCCTAGTTACCCTTCTCTGAACAGCCTCCAATGAAATAATGTCTTTTCTTAAATAACATTCTCCAGATGTAGTCTCACTAATATCTTGTACAGTTACAGTAAGATTTCCCTATTCTCATGCTTTAACCCCCTTGAAATAAGAGAGAGCATTCCATTAGCCTTCCTGATTACCTGCTGGACCTGAGTGCTAACTTTGTGTTTTGTTTACAAGTACCCCCAAGCCCATTGAGAATCACAGAATCCTACAGCACAGAGAAAGGCCCTTTGACCCAAAATGTCCACCTACACTAATCTCATATCCCTGCACTTGGCCCATATCCTTCTAATCCTTTCCTATCCATGTATTTGTCCTCATTTAAATGTTGGTATTGTACCCCGCCTAAACAACTTCCGCTGGCAGCTCATTCCATATGGATACCACCCTCTGTGTAAAAGTGTTGCCCCCTCAGGTTCCTTTTTACTCTTTCCCCTTTACTCTTTGCTCTCTAACCTTAAACTGATGCCCTGTAATCCGTGATCCCTCAAACCTGGGGAAAAAACTGAGTGTATTCACCCTATACATTCCTCTCATGATCTTATACACTTCTATAAGATCCCCCCCTCAGTCTCCTACGCTGTAAAGAAAAATGTCCCTATAACTCAGACCATTGAATCTTGGCAGCATTTTTGTAAATTTTTTCTGCACTCTTTCCAGGTTAATTACATCCTTCCTATAGCAAGGTGACCAAAACTGAACCCAGTACTCCCAAATGCGGCCTCACCAATGTCCTGTGCAACTGCAACATAACTTCCCAACTTCGATATTCCATGCCCTGACTAATGATGGCCAGTGTGCTAAAAGCCTTTTTCACTGCCCTGTCTACTTGTGATTCCACTTTCAGAGATTTATGCACCTGAGCTCCAAGGTCCCTCTACTCCACTACACTGCTTAAGGCCCTACCATTCACCATGAAAGCCCTGCTTTGATTTGACCTTCCAAAATGCAAGAGCACACACTTATCTATGTTAAGCTCCATATGTTATTTCTCTGCTCACTTCCCCAGCTGATCAAGATCCTGCTGCAATTTCGGATAACCGTCCTCACTGTCCATGATACTGCCTATTTTAGTGTCATCTGCAAACTTACTAATCATGCCTTGTACATTCTCAGCCAAATCATTGATGTAGATAACGAACAGTAATGGGACCAGTACCGACCCCTAAGGCACTCCACTAGTCACAGGCTTCCAGTCCGACAAGCATCCTTCCACTATTACCCTCTGCTTTCTATCATCAAACCAATTGTGTATCCAATTTGCCAGCTCCCACGTGATCTAACCTTCCAAGGCAGCCGATCACATGGAACATTATCAAAGGCTTTACTGAAATCCATATAGACCACGTCTACCGCCCTGCCCTCATCAAGCTGCTTGGTCACTTCATCAAAGAACTGTGAGGCATGATCTCTCATGCACAAAGCCATGCTGACTGCTTCTAATCAAGCCCTGTCTTTCCAAATGCATGTATATCTTATCTCAGAATCTAACTCTATTGCTAGCCTCCAATCTTCCAGGACCTCACCCGTGGCTAACGATGATGCAAAAATAGCAGCCAGGACCCCGCAATTTCTTCTCTCGCCTCTTGTAGTGTTTTGAATATATCTGGTCCAGGCCGGGAGATTTATCCACCATCGTGCATTCTAATATGTCGAACAGCACCTCTATTGTGATATGAACTGTCCCCAAGAAATGACCACTAACTTGCCCAAGTTCCCAAGTCTTCGTGTCTTTCTCCACAGTAAACACAGAGGATAAATATTCATTGAGGACTTCGCCCGTCTCCTGCGGTTCTACACATACATGTCCACTTTGGTCCGTGAATGGTCCTTTTTTGTTTTAATCTAGTTATTCTTCTTCCTTTAATATACTTAAAGAACCTCTTTGGATTCACCCTAATCTTCTCAGCCAAGGATTCGTTGTGCCCCCTTTTCGCGCTCCTGATTTCTTTCATCAGTAAGCTCCTGTATACCTGCATGGATTCCCTTGGTCCCAGCTACCTGTACTTGAGCCATGTATCCTCCTTTTTTCTGGTCAAAGCCTCAATATTTCTTGTCATCTAGAGTTCCCCATTCCTGCCAACTTTGCCCTTTCTCACAGGAACATACAGATCTTGAACTCTAGCTGTCTCACTTGCAGGAGGCCCCTTTGCCTGCAAACAAATGACTGCAATCAACCCCTGCAAGCTCCTGTCTAATTCCATCAAAATTTGCTTTGCCCCAGTTTAGAACTTGAACCTGTGGATCAGTTTTGTCCCTCTCCATAACTATTTTAAAATTAACGGAACTGTGGTCACTAGCCCCAAAGTGCTCCCCTACTGTCACCTCTGTCACCTGTCCTGCCCTATTTCCCAAGAGTAGGTTGAGTGTTGCCATTTGTTTTGCAGTTTTTCTCCATTTAAAAATGTGTTGTTTTATTTTCTCATCTAAAATGAACAGCTTCATGTATTCTCACATTATACTCCCATTTGCCAACGTTTTGGCCACTTAACCATCAGTATCTCTCTGTAAGCTGTGTGTATCCTTCTCGCAACTTGCCTTTCCACCTACTTATCTATTTTTATGTTGTCTGTGAATTTGGCTACAGTACATTTGTTTCCTTTCTCCAAATCATAAAAAAATTTCACCATCTGCCATGGTGAGGTTTGAACTCATGTCCAAGATTCTGGATTTCAAATTCAGTGATGACACTACTGCAGTACTGCCTTTTCCCCAAAAACAGAAAATATTCAGGCTTTAAATGCAAATATATAATTTACTTCAGTATAAACAATTGTTTTAAACAAAACAATTTTAAACGTTCAGGTTATAATTTTTAAAAAAAGGCAAACTTTTGATTTGTCAGATCAGACTCTGGTTGTGTGACTGGGACAGCTACATTCTGTTCCAGTCACACAACTGGTTCATTCCCCCATTGTTGGTTGATCCAACCTTAATTAAAATTTCTAAATTCAAACTACATTTTGTAAGTTACTGCAAAGCACTTATTAAGACCCGCAGTGAGAGAATGTTTTGCCTACAGATACAGGAGAGTGCTTAATTTACTAACTTTTGCATTTCTTTTATCTTGTCAAAAACAACTAACTGATTCTCTAATTTGCCTGTGGGCCTAAATGGGTTATATGTTAGTGAGTGTCAGTGAGTTTAGTTGCATAATGGACCCTATAAGCACTGCTAATTTTCAGCATGTTTCTTTAAGATTGCATTTTAAATGCTTGAATTGCACATTTTCAGGCCTACATTACTTTGAGAATGCCAACGATATTGTGTTATGCTGTGCAAGCAGAAGATTTGAATTATGAGAAGTGAATTATGGAATTATAATATGGCCACAGCATGTGTGAGAGAGGTCATTGTGTCTGTGCAAAAACAGCTCACCCAGTCCTATTACCTTGCTTTTCCTCTGTGGTCCTGCAGATTTTTTCTCTTCAGCTAATTATCCATTCTCTTCTGGAAGTCCTTGGATCTGTCTGCACCATGCAGTAAGGCACTGCACTCCTGATCCTAACCACTGACTGTGTAATAAGTATTTTGTCATGTCACTTGATCAGTTGCTTCAACTTATGGTAGGATAATCTGAATATATTATCCAATAAGTATAATGGGATTGTTGCAGGCAAATTGAATTTGAAAGAATAAAAGCAACAGCATCCAAGTTCTAAAGAGCTTTATTTTTTAGAGTGCTGGTAATGAAATTATATTTATATGCATTTATATTCAGAACTTTGTTCAAATAATATCTGCATGGCAACGTTAGAAGTTGCTTCACCTCATCAGCTCAAGATGGAAAATTACTCCGTTACCATGGTTGCTCTCATTCTTATTTAAAATATCTGGGAAAATAGGTTTTATGTCCATCTGTGTAGCCTTAATGGACATGGAAGGTGCACAGAAACAAATTGATGGAAATAATGAACTAAAGATAGGCATAGTGAAATTTAGGTGGTTTGGGTGCTTTACTGCATCATACCATTCTTAATATGAGCCATGTTGATTCAGTAGCAAGTAACATTATAATCCTGAAGTGTACATATATGTCGGCTTCTGGAGTTTGTTCCATTCAAGTATAACTTCTGCTCTTTAATATCCAAATAAGGTCTTATGGAGCAAAATCAGAAATTGTTGGAAAAACTCAGCAGATCTGCCAACATCTGCGTAGAAAAAGCAGTATTAACATTTCGGATTCAGATTTTGGGAATCTGGGACATGAGGTGAAAGAGGAGACTGAGCAGGAAATAAAACCAGAGTCTGAGGCTTGTACACTTACCTAGGAGCCCGGAAAGAGAGGGGGGAGACGGTAGTGGAGTAAACTCGGGGATCAGCAACAGTAGGGATAAAAGGGATATTCTCAGGAAAAACCTTAAGTTCATTGGTTGGTAAGTAACTGCTAATTTGAATACCTATTCTAAGTTGCTTGCAGATTAAAGGTAAGTTAGAGAAATAGTTTAAAAAAGACAAGAAATTAAAAAATGAGTTAAAAATTAATTTAATAACTTAACAATGCAGGGCTAGGCGATATGTTGTATCTGCATGATGTGTCGAGGTGATGGATCCCATTGTGGTTCATGGTCACCAAATCAAGTGATGGTTGCCTGAGGAGCTGTGGCTCAAACGTTGATGAGCTGGAGTTGGAGCTTCGAGCAACACATCCAGGAGAGGGAGAGTTACATGGGGGCTGTGTTTCCTAAAGCAGTCATACCATGTAGGTTAAGTACTCCAGATTTGATCAGTAGTCAGGGACAGGAGGATGTGACTAGAAGTGAGGCAGGTAGAAGGATTCTGACCTTCACATTGGTTGAGCCTTAGCTCTTGACCTTGTGTAACAGGTATGAGAGGTACATGCTCCCTGAGTGGATGAGGGAAAGGATTGGGCAAACTGATCACTGAACCATGATATGGGAGGTCATTAAAGCATGGGGTGCAAAGAGAGATCTGGTGATGGTGGAAGCTTGTACAATTAGAAGTACAGATAGCATCCTTTGTAAGCAGAATTGAGAGTCTCACACGGTGTGATACCAGCCTGGTGCTAAGGTAAGAGTCATTTCTGACCAGAGATTACTAAAAGGATATTGGAGAGGGAGGATCCAGTTGTTGTGGTTCACGTTGGGACCAACAACATCACAAGTATAGCAAGAGTCCATGTTTGGAGAATATCTGGAATTAGGAACAAAATTAAATAACAGGATTTAGAGTTCTAATCTCTGGATTATTACCTGAGCCACATGCAAACTGGCGAAGAGATAAGAAAATTAGAGAAGTAAGCATGTGGCTGACGGAGTGGTGCAGGAAAGAGAGGTTCCATTTTTGTGGGGCACTGGCATCCGTTTTGTTACGGGAAGGAACTGTATTGAGACTGGCTCTAACTGAACCGGTGTGGGACCAATGTTCTTGTGAAAAAGCGAACTGAAGTCATAAGGAATGGGGTGAGAGGAGGTGATGGGGAAGTCGATACAATTTCAAAGTCAAGTAACGGCAAAATAAAGAAGCGGTCATAAATATTGCTTCAGGTATGGCAGGGAATATCAAAACTAGAAGTATATACATTAAACCTAAAGAGAAATAATAAACAGCTGAATAAAACATCAGTGCTAAGGGTTATAGTGTGTGGTCCAAATAAAAGTTCTATAAGTTCTACATGCATGGGGTTTAAGGAATAAATTAAGTGAACTGCAGCACAAATTGAAATTGGAGATGATGAGATAGTAGCCATTCCTGAAACATGGCTTCAGATGATCTGGATTGGGAACTAAATATACCAGGTTATAAGGTTTACAGGGATGGACAGGAAAAATCACAGGATGTGCAGTAGCATCACTGATTAGAAACCAAATTACTTCAGTGGTGAGGGAGGATATAATGGGGCAAGACATTCAGTGGAGACTGTATGGGAGGAACTAAGGAGCAGTAAAGAATCTAAAACTGTAGTAGATATTGTGTGCAGGCCATGGTAACAGCTCTGAAGTGCTAGATTGAATAAGTGCAGAAATTAGGCAAGTTGTAGCAAAGCCAGAGTAGTATTAATGAGTGATTATAAGTTTTGAGAGATTAGGAGAAGCAGACAAGTTCCTGTTAGAAAGGTAATGAATTTCTGCAGTGTGTCCAAGATAGTTTCCTACAGCAATACATGAAAGATGTAACAAGGAGGCAAGCAATATTGATTTAGTGATGAATAATGAGCCAGATTTAATTCGTAACCTAATTGTGTGAACATTTATCAAATAATGATCGTAACATGATCGAGTTCAATGTAGCGTTTTAAAGTGAAAAGCATGGATCAGTTAGTAGCAGTTAAGTTAAAAGGAGAGTTTGTACAAATTCGGCCTGTTTTCTCTAGAATTTAGAAGGTTAAAGAGTGGTCTGATCGAGGTTTTCAAGGTATTAACAGGAAAGGACAGGGTGTGTAAAGATAAACTATTCCCACTGGTTGGGGATTCTAGAACTAGACTGCATAGTCTGAGAATTAGGCACCAGCCGGTTCAGGGAGATGTTAGGAAGCCCTTCTCCGCACAAAGGGTGGTAAATGTTTGGATCTGTTTTCCATAAAAAAAAGCAGTGGATCTGGGATCAGTTATTTATTTAATTCTGAGATAACCCTTAAATTTTTGTTCAGCAAATGTATTATGGACCAAAGGCAACTATATGCGATGAGGCCACATCCATGATCTCATTGAATGGTGGAACAGGTTTGAGAGGCTGGGTAGCCTACTCCTGTTACTATGTTCACATAGGTCTGGATTTCTAGTGCTCCTTTTCTGTTTTGTAAGCAGGCGCACCTACCTGTTTTTTCAGCATGTCCATTTAATTTTGCTGAATCCATTTGTATTTTTACTTTCATCGGTCTTCCCTGGTAACTAATTCCACACCTTGTGATGCAAAATATCTGTCTGAATTTCCAATTCCAATCTATTAAAATGCAATTCTGTTTTTTCAATTAGGTGCTTAAGACATTTCTTGCATTGCGAATTAAGGAAGTAGAAGTTAAAAAAGATTCAGAGGATATTGCCCCTAAAAAAAAATTCATGACATACAAAGAGAAAAGGAAAAATCTTTCCAGGATGCAGAGAAAGGTAATGTTTCCACTGTCTAGTCTTCCTTCCAGCATCAAGCAACTGTATGGGAAGTTTCTTTCAACTTTGTTAAAATGACAATTCTCTGAGCTTGACTCAAGTGGATCAATTTGGTTTTAAAATCTTTATTTTTCAGTGGAAAAAAGCAGAAGAGAAACTAGAGAAAGAACTTCTTGAAACTGAAGCTTCAGAAAGTAAAGACAGAAAACTGAAACTGGTATGTGGTTTCTAAATTTCAGACCTTAATATCTCTATGTATTTGACTTGCTTCTATGTAGTAAAAGCACACTGTCAAAATTTCACATCTAGCCAAGTCAGAACCTAGATTCACAGTAAGTTGCTAAAGTATTGAAATTTTAAACAAGGACTACTACAGTTGGAATTTGCAAACCACTTTCTTGTTGGTGTGGCAAGGTCACCAAGATGATTTGCAATGTATATGATGCCACAGTAAATGCTGGAGTGATTGCAGTTGGACTGAAAGACGCTGCAGATAATCACGACGTAAAACATTAAAGCTGAGCCACAAGTAGGTGAGATATTTGTATTTGACAAACTGTAAATATAAATAATTATAAGGTTTCACTTGAACTTTAAAATCTCTCTCTTTTAATTATTCCAAAGCTTTCAGAGTAAAGTCCTGCATCAATCTGCTTGTAGGCAACCCAGATATTCTGAATTATTTATGTGTTTGCAGCCATTGGTTCGTTGGTATACCTGTCATAAAACCTTTGTCGTGTATTAAAAACTCTACAATTTGTTCAGAATGCTGTGTCTCCTAGGCAAAATTTAAAAGGCATCAATCTGTAGGACCGATTTCCCAAGGGAATATGTTTTTTCCCCTATTACAAGTTGTTTTTAAATTTGTGACCGCAAGTTTGCAATATACCACCGTAATTCGTGATCTACCAAATCAGTTTCTGTTATAGAAGTCCTCACTTAATTTTGTGGCTGTGTTCCTGAACTTTGAGACTTGAAGTGAAATGATTTTTAAGTGAAGCATGGTTTCCTATAAAGATTGCTGTTCAAGCCAGAGTTATGTTCCTGTGGGCATTTATTGCGCAGCAAGTTTACAGTTTGAAATATTGTGTCATAAGTGCACAATACTGTGTATTCCTGGAATAACTTGCAATATAAATTACTGAATATAAAAGAAACACTGTACAGGTACTTCATGACTCTTCTGGACAAAACAAAACTTTGAAGAAGCTTCATAAATTGAAACTATGTGCATTCCAAAATGCCCACATTTGTAAAAGATTATTTTGTTCTAAAATAGACAAAGTACTAAATATAATGGATCTTGTGGTGCAGTGTTGGATACAGGTTCGTCCTATAGCAGTGCTGTAACTTCACGGAACATAAGACTTGATTTAAATGAGTTGATTTAAAACAGATTTTATAATGTAAGCGTCATTACTACAAATACATTTTGAAAATAAATTCATGATGAAGTTTCAATTGATCAGGCTCCATCTAGTGGCAGAAGTTGTCAGTAGAGCTCTCTGCATTGACTAATTCTGTCACTAGATGGAGTGCCTCTGTCTGAGTTCAGCGCCACAGCCTGGCGAATGGATTGGCTTTCTATGATAAAAGGAGCTGCCTGAGGTAAGCAGCTGATGGGAGGGAGTCCAGGATTTGGGAGATAGGGGAGGAAGCAAGGCTACTCTGGGAGGCAAGGCAACACCAGAGACGGAAGCAAAACCATACGGAAGAAGCAAGGGCAGTGAGGAGATAATTCCAAGAAACAAAGATAAGAGTGGGAGGAGGCCATGTGGCCCTTCAAGCCTGCTCTGCCATTCATTACAATTGTGGCTGATCATCCAACTCAGTAGCCTAATCCTGCTTTCTCCCCATAACCTTTGGTCCCATTCGCCCAAGTGCTATATCTAGCTGCCCCTTGAGTGCATTCAATGTTTTGGCATCAACTACTTCGTGTGGTAATGAATTCCACAGGCCCACCACTCATTGGGCAAATAAATGTCTCCTCAACTCTGCTAAATGGTCCATCCCAAATCCTCAGGACGTGACCCCTGGCTTTGGACGCACCCACTATTGGGAACATCCTCTCTGTACTACCCTGTCTAGTCCTGTTAGAATTTTATAAGTCTCTATGAGATCCCCCCTCACTCATCTGAACTCCGGCGAAAACAATCCCAACCTAGTCTATCTCTCCTCAAAGTCAGTCCTGCCATCCCCTGAATCAGCCTGGTTGAGAGCAAGAGCATCCTTCCTCAGAAAAGGAGACCAAAACTGCACACAGTATTCTAGGTATGGCCTCACCAAGGCCTTGTATAACTACAAGAATACATTCCTGCTCACGTACTCGAAACCTCTCGCAGTGAAGGCCAACAGACCATTTGCGTTCTTTAACGCCTGCTGCACATGCTCCCTGGTGCACACAACTGGTCAACAACTGGTGCACACTCCCCTCTCCCAATTTACAGCCATTCAGGTAGTAACCTGCTGCCTTGTTTTTGCTTCCATAGTGAATAATATTTATTTGCATCTACCATTGATTTGCCCACTCATTCAACTTGTCCAGTGTTAAGGTGAACGTTGGGGCAGCCATGTTTAACCAGGGTTGAGTGAGAATATGTCATAAAACTAAAACAATACTAAAGTGAAATGGTGTTATGTGGGATTACATAAAGTGAGGATTTGTATGTTGTTAATTACTCAGTTGGAAAATGCTAATGTTTAAAGTTAGTCATGTGCATGAATTGTTTCTACAAAGGTTGTTGAACTTTTGTCAACTGATTTTTCTTTAAATTATTTCCAAATCAAAATTTTGCTAATGGGCTTTCTGTCTTGCTGACAGCATACTGAAATCCTGAATATTGTGTTTCTGACGTACTTCAGAATTCTAAAGAAAGCACAAAAATCAGTACTACTTCCTGGTGTTCTGGAAGGCCTGGCCAAGTAAGGGAGCACGTTTGATTCATTTTTATATTTGACATTGTTTAAAATGTCAATTTCACTGTAAGTGTTTTATGTTTTGTGATTTGACTCTTGCATTTGTCCATCATGCAGCCCTGCCTATAATCAGCCATATTTTCAGTGTTCTTTCTACCTGTAGAAACTAACCGTGCAAAATGTTTTGTCAGATTTGCTCATCTCATTAATGTGGAATTCTTTGATGACCTTCTGGTGGTTCTGCATGCTCTAATTGACTCTGGGGTGAGTGCAAGTTACTCCTATTACTGGAAAGATTTTATATCACAGTCAGTGGTTCAGACAGTTTACCCTTGTAATGGTTGCTGTGTACCCCCTTCATTCTGAATTTCACTTTCTTGTTACAGAGTCTTCATTACAGGGAGTGCCTTCACTGTATTCAGGCTGCCTTTCATATACTTTCTGGACAAGGTAGGCCCCTGTGAGAAGACTTTCAGCTGTATTACTGAACTGAAGGTGGCAATTGGTTTTGTATTTCACAATAATTTATATCTTGATAGGGTTATGTTTTTCTAAAACTATTCATGTTGAAGCTTAATTGTGGTCCAAGTCTATAAATTAAATCCTTCAACTTTTTGTTCTGTTCTTCAGGTGATGTGCTGAACATTGACCCAATGAAATTCTACACGCAACTTTATAAGATGTTGTTTGTGCTACATGCTGGTAATGTTAATTTTCTGGTTTTTAAAAAATTAAACAGCAAGTCTGTGACAAGTCAAGTGTCACATATAACGTCTAAGCAGCTTGAATATTCATTCGATGCTTAATAAGGAAATTGCATTGACAGGAACAGTCTTACTGATTCCTGCAGATTGCGCTGTTGCCAAATGAAAGACTTGTATGTGAATCTTTGAAGCCCGTCAGTGTGTTCTAGCTGTTAGTATTAATCCTGTTACCTGGCAAAATTGAGAATGTATGGAGTTCAGAACAATATTGTGATTTTAAGTTGGTAATTGTTTGGAAAGGAAGAAACAGGACAAAAATAAAAATTTGTTTTTTGATTAGTGGGACATTGAGTGGTGTTCTCCAGGCATTTATAGAGGGCTGTTGCTTTTCGCTGTATATATTAATGACTAGGGTGAAGGAAGAAAATAATTCTATATCCAAATTTGTAAATGATGCTGAAGTTAGCAGTAAATTGCAAACGGATATACAGGCAAACTGAGAAGTAAAACTATGATAGATGCAGTTCAGTGTACAGAAATGTGAAGTGAGTCACTTTGAATCCAAGATAAAGAAACAGCAATATTAATGGTGCAAACTTAGAATCTGCAGATGGGTGGAAATATGTCGGTATCTGTATACGTAACTCCCTAAAAGTGTATGTACAAAAAGCCATCTAAAGTATCAAAAGCAATGCCCCAGCCATAGCCAGATCCCCTTTGGAATGCCACATCATTTTTTGACACTGAACCATAGGGAAGATGCTGTTTCAGGGAAGGGATCTTGTGGCACACTGCTCGGGTCATTATCTCAGGACTAGAAAGTCTTGGCTCAATCCCACTTGTTCTGGACTTGTCAGAAGTCCAAAAGGTTGATTGAAATAGCTACTGCGCAGAGTCACCTGGATGATAAAAGCAATTAAAGAATTATATGGACATATAATAAACATGGTTTGTATACTCTTGAGTTTAGATAGTTGAAGGATAATTGAGATATTTAAAATGATTAAGGGAGTTAGCAGGATCAATACAGAATTTCTTGTTTTCGGAAAATCTAGGTATGATTTGATCATTTAACAGAGAAATTGTAAGCATTTTAACGTTAACAGGAATGTCAGTGGAAGTCTCTCCCAAGGACTATAGATACTGGCCAAATGAAATTTTGAAAGACCGAAATTGATACTTTTACTTACCAAACGTTTATCTGAAGATATGGCTAAAAGTAGAGAAATGAAGTTGTTTCCATGTTAACCGTGATCTAATTGAGTGGTGAAACAGGCTTCTGAAGTGCCTAATCCTATTTCTGTGCATTTGTGGACAATGAAAGTTGAGTGAATATTTTTATTGGACTTGTTATTTGAGAATTTTGTTCCTTTCTTTACAGTTGGTTGAAGGTTCATTTAATGGTTTGACACCAGTTGGAGTTCACTAATTCATGGAGCTGTTTCTTTGATTCCAATTTTCAGTCTAACCTTTCCAAACTAAAATACCAATTTATCAATTTAAGCTGTATGCTATGAGCTATTTATAATATACACAACCTTTTGAGAATGTCTGTGTTCATGATGGGTCCTTCAACCAGAACAGCAGAGAAGAGACTTTAAAACAATCTAGCAAGAACATAGAACGGTATAACACAGGAACAAATTCTTTGGCCCTGCCATGTCTGTGCTAACCATGATGCTTTCTAAACTATTCCTATCTGCCTGCTCATGGTCCATATTCCTCTATTCCCTGCCTTTTCATGTGTCTGTCTAAATGCTTCTTAAACATTGATTTGACTCCCCACCTGAAGCTCATTCCAGGTGCCTACTACCCTCTGTGTAAAAAAAAACTCCCACCTCACCTTAAACCTTTGTATCATAGAATTTGATATTTTCACACTGGGAGAAAGACTCTCGACTGTCCAGCCTATCCAAGCCCCTCATAAATGTATATACTTTGATCAGATTGCCCTCAGCCTCCAGTGCTCTAGTGAAACAGTCTAAGTTTGTCCAACCTATCTTTATAGCTAATACATTTGAATCCAGGCAACATCCTGGTAAACTTCTTTTGCACCCTTTCCAAAGCCTCCACATCCTTCCTAATGTGGTGGCAAGAACCATGCGCAGTACTCCAAATGTGGCCTGAGCAAAGTCATATGGTGTCAACAGGGCTTGCCAACCTTTGTATTTAGTGCCTGAACTGCTGAAGACAAGCATACTGTATGCCTTCTTTACCACTTTTAGGGAGCTATGGACTTGCACCCCAAGATCCCTCTGCATATCAAGGCATCTAAAGGTCTGACCATTTATAGTACACAATATTCTTGCATTTGACCTCTCGAAATGCATCCCCTCACACTTGGGGAATATGTCCAGATTAAACTCCAACTTCCCAGCTGCTCTATATCCTGCTGCATACTTTGATATCTTTCTCATTATCCAGAATAAAAAGGTGACTTTGTAATTCCCAGCTCTTCTTGCATGACTAGTTATTAACATCTCTGCAGACAAGTGTGCATAAAAATCTTGGCAACAGCAATTCAAGTAGTTGGTTTTACTCCACCACGTGATTATCTTGAAAGCTGTTTGAACACTATTAACTGTGTTTTTCAGGGGATACAAATGAAGATGTTTTGATTTTGCTGCAATGTATCGATGTGATGCTGACAAAACGAAGAAAACAAGTTTCTTTGCAACGTGCTAATGCTTATTTGAAACGTCTGACTACTCTTGCACTTAATGTTCTACCCAATTCCACCATCGGTATCCTGGCAACAAATAGAGTATTAATGAATGTAAGTGCTCTCACACTAGGAGATATTGACTATTTGTAGTTATAACTAAGCTGCAGTATGCCCTTCTATCCACCTTTTGGCCAATGTTTGCTTAACTCATCCAGACTTTGTCGCTACCAGATGACTATGCCATTGTGTCTAACTTACCTGAGAGGAAGTAAGCTTCAGCCCATTGGTTTCACATGTCCTGTCACAAATTGAATCTTGCTTGTCACTGTCCCTGATTTTCACTGCCATCTGGTCCCCTAAATCTTTTTATTTAAAATTCCTGTCCCAGTGTTTAATTAATTTTTTGGCCTAACTCCCTTCCTATCTCCATAACCTCCATAGAGTCTCGTGTCGCTTCATCCACTACACTAATCCTTTGGGACTTTATGCACCACCTCCTCCATCTTACAGCCACTACAGCAACCTAGTATTCAACGGTTTGTCTCCACCTTTTAGAAATCTTTACTTAATACCTTCCGCTCTTCGTATGCCCTCTTCCTAACATCTACTTTTTCGATGATGGTTTTTGTCACCACTCATATTTCCCTCTTCATCTCAGCATTTGATTTACTCTTTTTGTGTCAATGAAGTGCCTTGGGTATTTTTTCTGTAAAAGTTGAAAGCAATGTATAAATAAATGTAATTGGTACAGTATTAGGATGTCAATTCTTGAACACAGCAGTATGCAATCCTCGACTCATTAATTTAGCACCATTAACGAATACATGATTTTAATAATGCAAGACAGACAGGAAAATAAATTAAGTAAAAGATTTTGTTGTTATTCTTGTTATAAAGTTAGCCTTGCCATAAGGTTATGATGAGTCCTTGATGAGTTACATGCAACCATTGTCTGTAATGGATTAATGAAATGCCACGGTTTATCTTTAAAACCTGCACTTTGCTATTATTAAGGTCCTCTCAAAATAAATATCCAATTATTCAAAGTAGTAGTAGTAGTTAAAAGAATTAAATTGTGTCACAGTGAAAATCGTGATTGTTGTTGAGGAGTCGGATTACATATAATCATTGTAGAGAGTGTAGTGCTGGAAAAGCACTGTAGGTCAGGCAGAATCCGAGCAGGAGGAGAATCAATGTTTCGGGCAAGGAATGAAGATGGACAGGTCATGGGGGCAGTGCCGAGTTGGAAGGCTGGAACTGGGATAAGGTAGGGGGAGGAGAATAAGGAAACTGGTGACATCCACATTGATGCCAT
Organism: Chiloscyllium plagiosum; assembly: GCF_004010195.1. NCBI lineage: Eukaryota > Metazoa > Chordata > Chondrichthyes > Orectolobiformes > Hemiscylliidae > Chiloscyllium > Chiloscyllium plagiosum. The sequence goes on from NC_057731.1 coordinate 15,183,269, forward strand.
GGAGTTGGAGGATCCCAAGGCGGAAGATGAGTCATTCTTCCTCCAGGTGTCGGGTGGTTAGGGTGTGGCAATGGAGGAGGTCCAGGACCTGCATGTCCTTGGCGGAGTGGGAGGGGGAGATAAAGTATTTGACCACGGGGCAGTGGAGGTGCAGGAGTCCCAGAGATGTTCTCTGAAGCACTCTGAAAGTAGGCATCCCGTCTCCCCAGTGTAGAGGAGACTGAATCGGGAGCAAATGGATACAGTAAATGACATGGGTGGAACTGCAGATAAAACTGATGGATGTGGAAGGCTCCCTTGGGCCTTGGACGGAGGTGTGGGTGCAGGGTTTGCAATTCCTATGGTGGCAGGGGAAGGTGTCGGGAGGGGAGCGTGGGTGACGATCAATCCTCAGCAAAGGCCTCACCTTCATTATCCTACGCTCCCAGATCAAGTAATTGAACACGCATTGTGACATCGAACACTTCTTCCTCTGCCTCCGGCCTTATTTTTTCCACCAAGACTCCCACTCATCATCCAAGGACCCCTTCTCTCGCCTCCAACACACCCCATCCACCTGGACATCCCATGCTGGTCTGTTACCTGCCCTCGATCTCTCCATTTCCAACTTCCGCCGTGACACTGACCACCTCCACCACCACCATCCTTACCCACTCCAACCCCTCACTGTCACAGTGCACATCCCTCTGCTCCAGCCCCAACCTCACCATCACTAGTGGATAAGGGGTGTGCAGTGGTAGTTTGATGCACTGACCTCTATACCACTGAAGCCAGGCGCCAACTTGATGCTACCTCCTCCTAATGCCCCCTTGATCATGACCTCATCTCCCCATCATCTTCCAGACCATACACAATCTCATCACTTCAGGAGACTTCCCAACCACAGCTTCCAATTTCATAGTCCGGGATCCCCGCACCACTCAGTTCTACTTCCTACCGAAGATTCACAAACCTGACTGCCCCAGCTGACCTATTGTCTCAGCTTGCTCCTGTCCCACCAAACTCATCTCCATATACCTTGATACTGTCCTATCCACCTGGTCCAGGGACTTCCCACATATGTTCAGGACACCATCAACGCCCTCCACGTCCTCCGAGACTTTCATTTCTTCAGCCCCCAATGGCTTATCTTCACCATGGACATCCGGCCCAAAACACCTCTGTCCACCATGACGAAGGCCTCCAAGCCCTCCTTTTCCTCCTCTACAAGCATCCCCACTAGTACCCCTTCTCTGATATTCTCATTCATTTGGCTGAAGTGGTCCTCGCCCTCAATAATTTCTCCTTTGAATCCTTCCACTTCCTCCAGACGAAAGGGATAGCCATGAGCACCTGCATGGGCCCAGGCTATGCCTATCTCTTTGTTGGTTACATAGAACAATCTCTCTTCCGCAGTTACAGGGATACCATTCCCCACCTTTTTCTCCGCTACATTGATGACAATATCAGTGCCACCTTGTGCTCCCACGAGGAGGTTGAACAGTTCAACTTCAGCAATACGTTCTACCCCGACCTTAAGTTCACCTGGACCATCTCGGACACCTCCCTTTCCTTCCTGAATCCCACCACCAGAGATTTATTTCCCTCCCCTCCCCTATCCGCTTTCCATAAAGACCATTCTCTCCGTGACTTTCTTCACGAGTTCACACCTCCCGCCAACTCACCTTCCCCTCCTGGCATCTTCCCCTGCCACTGAGAGAACTGCAAAACCTGCACCCACACCTTCCCTCTCGATTTATTTCCCTCCCCTCCCCTATCCGCTTTCCATAAAGACCATTCTCTCCGTGACTTTCTTCACAAGTTCACACCTCCCGGCATCTTCCCCTGCCACCGAGAGAACTGCAAAACCTGCACCCACACCTTCCCTCTCACCTCCGTCCAAGGCCCCAGTGGAGTCTTCCACATCCATCAGAGTTTTACGTGCAGTTCCACCCATGTCATTTACTGTATCCAATGCTCCCAAAGCGGTCACCTCTACGTTGGGGAGAGAGGACATTTACTTGCAGAGCACTTCAGCGAGCATCTCCGGGACACCCGCGGCAACAAATCCCACCGCCCCGTGGCCAAACACTTCATCGTCCCACCCTAATCACCCAATACCTGGAGGAGGAATGCCTCATCTTCCGTCTTGGGACCCTCCAACCACACTGCAGTTTCCCTGCCCCCCCCCCCGATCCAATCTTCCAACTTAGGACAAGTCATGAGAGCAGTGCCATCTGTCCATCTTCCTTCCCACCTATCCACTCCACCCTCCTCTCCGACCTATAACCATTACCCCCCATCTCCACTTCTTTGGCTCACAAGCCTCATTCCTGATGAAGGGCTCTTGCCCAAAACGTCGATTCTCCTGCTCCTCGGACACTGCCTGACCTGCTGTACTTTTCCAGCACCACACTCTCTACTCTTACCTCCAGCATCTGCAGTCCTCACTCTCTCCAATTATCATTGTCATCAGTTTTATATTTGACATTTATGTAACTGTAACTACTTCTAGCAGGGTGGCTTCTTCCTTAAAAGAAAGTTAAAGTTGAATTGAATCATATACCATGTGTATTTTTGAAACTTTTCCTCCAGTCATTTCCAAAGACAGATATTTTGCTCGACAATGAATCCCATGGCAGTGGACTTTATCTACCAGAGCTTAATGAACCTGAATACTGTAATGCACAGAATACTGCATTGTGGGAGTTACATTACCTCCAGGTAAACTTGTTTTTCGTTGTATAACATTGTCCATTTAATCCTGTTGGTACTACACAAGTAAATAGTAAAATGTTTCCAATGAAACTTGATATAAACACAAGTAGAAATCTATAGAAGTCTTATAGACAAATTTGATAAAGTCCTTTTCAATTTTGTTTATCAAGGAGACTATTTCCTTTGGAATTCATTAATTCCAAATTTCTAGTACAGTATTCTTAGTACTGTTATTCAAATGTAAATGTTAAACCATTCATATTGTTCAATTCCACTATAGTTTTCTTTAAATCAACTATGTTATTGATGAACACCTGAGCTCTTCTCATGCAAAATAATATAATTGTGCTGATGCCTATTGTATTTAGGGTGAGTATTTCAATAAACGTGCTGGCAAATTGTTTGTAGACAATCTTAGTCCCAGTGCGTTCCAAGTCACTAGAATCCAGGATAACCACACAACTTCCAGTTTTTTATTTTTTTAAATTGCAGAGACATTTTCATCCTGTGGTGCGGAGTTTTGCAGCACATCTTAGTGCTGGTGCTCCATCAGAGGGCTCTGGAGCGCTGAGAATGGAACTAAGCAGAAAGTAAGGAATTTTACTGTTCTGTATCAAAATAATTGCACTGCTACAAGTTGTGGTTTGTAATGAACAGGCAGTTTCTCAAATGCTTTTTGCTGCTACACAAATTATTGAAGATACAAAGTCACATCCACTGGCTGCAAAATGCCCTTATGATTAGATAGGCAGTAAATAAGTTACATGTTTATTTGTGCTTTACTCCTATTATTAGGGAATACTATATTCTTAAATTTGATCAGAGACTAAATTAACTTATCTACTTCACCCAGGCATGCAACAGAGCTTTTTGAGGAGTTCAGCATGAAAGAGATGACCTTCAATCCACCAATCACATCTTCTGGATTAAAAAGAAAGGTAGAACAAACTACAAATGCTCACTTCTCCTTCATCTACTTTGTAGCTACGTGTTCATGTAACAGTATTTAACTAGATTAACCACACCTATTAAAATGAGACATTTTGCATTGTCTCTCCTGCCTGTGAAACTTTTCCCTCGTGGCCAAATCTATATTAGGCTTTGGCAAATGTGCTCTCTACCTTGAGACCATTTCTGTTAAATCTACCTATTATTGCTGCTCTATTTTTTTCTAATCTCAGAGCTGATATAACGTGCCTTTGATACATGTGCGACTTAAATGCGAGACTCCCGGTCAAAGTTAGTTAGGGACACTACCACCATGCCACAAGAGGGTCCCAAAGCAAAGTCATTTTACTATTAACATGGAGTATTTATTAAAGTTTGAGAGTATGTTCTTATAAAAATTGGCTATCACTTACACTTGTGATTGATGTTATAATTTCAGAAGTCGACAACACAGAGTGCATTCCTTGATTCAGAGCTTCAAAAGCACATTAATCAGCTCCTTGAGAAATCCTTCACCACAGCTGATCTCAAATTTGCTGAAAGTTTCCAAGCAGAATCACAAGCATGATTGAAGAGTGTTGGGTGTTCTCAAACAAAAAGTTATTACAAGTTGCAATATTTAAACAAATATTGGATTACCTGTGTTAATTCATGGTATCCACTGTGATTGTGTGTAAATACAAATGATTCACCCAAAACCTTGCTATTTCCTATAATTGTGAGCAAGAATAATGGTTCTAACATTGTCTTGTAGCAGTCACAGCACAATCCTGTATAAAAATCAGGTATTATTTTTCTTGGGCTAATTTAACAACTATGGCTTTTTAAAAATACAGATTTTCTAAAAAACATGTTGTCCACTTTAATGGGGGAAACCTTGCAGTCTGTAAACTGTGGATTTGTTACTTTTGAATAATAAATAATTGACAAAACCTTTTATGAAGTACTTTGACATCCTTGTTCATCCCCATACTGTGATCCCTTTATATTCAAGGAAAAGAGAAATTTTAGATTTTAGTCATTGGCTTGGCCGCCACTGGTACCCTTTGAGTGAACTATTTTCTGCCTCATCCCAGTCTTAAGTGATCAATTAATGTAGTGAGACTGTCCCCTGGTTCTAGACTCTCCAACATTTTATAATTTCAATCAGTCAGATTCCTCCTGTGTATGCCTCTCATCATTTTGAATCTTCCCCTCCAGCTTCCTCTGAGCCAATGAAAACAAGCCCAGCTTATCCACTCTCTCACTAGGATGTTGCCTGAGATGGAAGACTAATCTCCTTTGCACCCTCTATCAGAAGGACATAATTAATTGCACTGGAGTGTGGCAACCAGAACTATATACAGTATTCCATCTGTGGCCTAACCAAAGTTGCAAAAAGATTTCCCAGTTCCTAAATTCAATGTCCTAGCTAATGAAGGCAAACATCCCATTTGCCACCTTCACCACCCTGTTTACCTGTGCTTATAGCTATAGGCATCTGTGGATTTCTACACAAAGGTCCCTTTGTTCCTCCCTAGGGATCTACCATTATTTGTGTATATCCCTCCCTTATTACACCTCCAAAAATGCATCAACTCGCACAAGGATTACATTCCATCTGCCGCTGATGAATAACAGATTGTAGCCTGAGACCATCCTGAACAATACCACCATTCTTCGTGGCATCTGCAGACTTACTAATTATTCCTTCGATTTTTGCATGCAAGTTGTTAATGCAACTAACAAACAGCAGGGGTTCCTGCACTAATTCCTGTGATACACTGCTGGTCGCAGGTTTCCAATCACAAAAACAACTCTCCACCATTTCTCTTTGTCTCCTATTTGAGAGCCAGTTTGCCAACTTGCCTTAGATTGCATGGGATTTTACCTCTTAGACCAGCCTCCCACGTGGACCTTGTCAAAAGTCTTACTGAAGTCCATGTAAACCACATTACATATATTGATGAGGGTAGTGCAGTTAGTCACCTTTTCAAAAAATTGTCAAATTAGTCAGATAGGATCTTCTTCCAAAAAATCTGTGTTGGCTATCCCTACTCAATCCCTGCTTTCCCAAGTGTTATTGGCACCTATATATTTTCATTAATGTGGGATAAGGTTATGTTTTGCAAGCCTACTCCTTGCACCCTACACCTTTTGTAGAGCTTCGGATTTCATACAACCACCCCCTGCAATTTCTGAGACTTCCAGCCAGCCTCTCCATGTTTGTAGCCTTAGGAATCATTGACCATCGTCTGGATGTGGGAACTTCTGAAGGGTAAGTTGGAAAACTCTTCCCTGTGTTCTATCATATCCTCACATCCCAACCTGTCTGTATCCAACATACCCATTCAGTCTAGTACATACTATATGTAGAACCAGTACACCATGCAATATAACAATGGCAAGTAGTGACTACGAACCAACACTTGAAATGATAGTTTTGTCTATAATGTAGCCTCAGTTTTACCAGCATGGCTCACAATGAGAAAATTGGACTCATCCTGTCTTGAATCATTTTGTTTTACAAAAATCATCTTTTGAACTTTTTTTCTTGTGTGCAAACATTATTGCACCATTCTTCAGTGCTAAGGATACCATAAAATGTTATTAAATAGCCAGTCATATCTAGCATCATCATTCTTTGGCTCACCATTAACTGATCCATGAGCAGTGCAAGAGTCCTTTTTCCTTTTGGTTTGCCTCTGATATATCTCCTCTATTAGGTTTGGACACAATAAGTAGTACAATTAGTAATTTGGTATATTTTCAATCATTCAGGAGCCAACATTGCACAGTAGCAGCTCACATTTATGTCAGAAAACGTAACACATTTTGTGGTTGAAATGCTGGTGGCAATATTATTGGCAATCTTATGAGAAAAGATAAAAAAACTAGAAATATTTGTGAAAAATCATTTTTGATATCGTGTTGATACATTTCCGATTTCAATTGATCAAATAAAACAAATTTTCTTACAGACTTGATATTTATTCTGATCAACTCAACATTAATAGTCTAATTCTCCAAGTCAGTTACAGATATAAATACACCAAACATTTAATTCATAACACATATTCATGTACAATCTGAAAACAATTTGTATAAAAAAAAGGACATTTGGCACAATTTTGCAACCTTTTAAAAACATAACATTGCACTGTTAAAATTCTCAGTACCAACACCTTCAGAAATCACGACATCTCCTTTACCTGTCAATAGAACTAAATACAGTAAAATTAATAGATGAAGTGTGGTTTTCACACACGCACAAATGCTGACAACAGTAATTTACTTTAGTATTTACCCAATAGTTAAATCTGATAAATAAATGCAAGGGAAATGCATTATACAGTTCAACTGTCATATTTACAAAATTTAAGACCATAAATACCAGCCTTTAAGTAAATGCCCAGTGAATGTACTGTGACATCACCCAGAATGAGCCTGTAATCATTTTATGACATAAACCTTGCCTGTGCAGTCTCCACTAGATGTATGTTCACAAGTACAAGTGGCAAGAGTGAACCATTGAAACTTGTTTCAACTGGCCCTCACTGACCTTCTAAAAAGGTTTGTTTAAAACAACAATAGACTTGAGGGAAAAAAAAGCAAAAAACTTGTGTAAAAGAACACTGATGTCAGGGCAAACTAACAGAGGCACAAAACCTCTATTTGTACTGAGCAGAGATTAGTTAGGAATATCAAAAACAAATGCTCTAGCCAGAGAACGTGTTGGTCAATGAACAAAGTGTATTTCCACTGTTCAATATCAATACAGAACATGCATTCAACAACACTGTTCATTATTCAAGAAGTATTAATCTATTAATAAAAAAATTATATGATTGTGATAGCTGTTACACACTGTAATTTCAGCACAAAAAAAGGAAATAAATAACTACTGACATTTGTGAGGATATGCAATATTAAAATTAAAGGAGCTACAGCAACCCATGCTTTTGTTTGTCAAATGTCACCTGGTGCCCTCACTTTGCACAACAATTTAATAATAAAGGACATGAACTTCCAGGAAACCAATGTTCCTGTCTGGTAGCAGTTAAGAGAATGTTCTGGATTGGCAAGTTATATCACCTCTGCTACAAAAATGGTGCAAATAACTTTCATGTGGTGACTATGACATCATTTGACAACTATGTGGGTATGTTTAAAAGTTTCAACTAAAACTCATCTAAACAATATTTAGTTTGTAGATGAGAATGACCCACCTAATTTTTATCTGAATCTTCTAGCAGAGTTCCTGAGGTAACATCAATCAGAAATATTAATTTTACATTTAGTAAAGCAGGAATATCAGCTCTTCCCTTGTTTTCATTTTTTTTGTAAGCAAGAAAATGCAGGGAGTAAACTATACACTTAAGCTTTTTTTATAATCTGTAATACGTGGATGAAAATGCGGAAAATGTTAAGTGCCTTAAAGAAGTAAGTTCTAACTAAACAATTTTGTAACAGCCGATGGCTGTTCCTAGAAATTACTCAAAACTTAATTCACTTAATACAAGCCATTTAGTGTGTGTTATACGTTACTGTCATATTTTTGAATGATAAAGTTTCACTTTTGTTGTTCAAGTTGCAGAGTTGATAAGTTATAGCTCAGTCAGACACATGAGAAAATAAACTCTGCAGTGCAAGTTTCATGAGCCTTAAAGCCTTTCTATCAGTGTTTGTTGCTGGTATTACTGCAGTTTGGGTAGGCCACATATTTTGTATAATACCGTAGTGAGTCCTATGGTCAATGGTTTGATGTGTCACTGCTATAGCTCTATTTGAACTGTCGTTAAATGTCAGTGTTTCAAAATCATAACATATTGAATAAAGCATTTAAACATTACAGCAACTTAGCCACTATATTATGTAACTTAGGCACTCAGAAGCTGCCAAAAACACTTACATATTTTGCACAATTCAATGGTATGTTTTTTAAAAATAATTTTGGATTACCAACACAATGTATCAAAAAAATTAAAATGTTCATCAGCAATTAAGGAAAAATGCTCAAATACTTAATGGAAATTACTTTCCTGTTTGACTTAATTTTCCACAAGGAATTCAAATACGCATATATACACACACAGTTATAAGATGTTCGTGAAAGTGGGCAATTGTAAATAAAAAAAATTAAAAGTTGTGTTTTGGAGTATCAAAATAAGCTTACCACTTGGAACTAAACATGAGAATATAGTAACTTTAACTGCAAAGTGTTAAATCTCTGCTTAAATAAATAATTCTGTCTAATAATTATAATATTTCAGTACAAATGTAGGACAGTATTTTATATATCTCAAAATTTACATGATTTTCTACTACAGTAAAATTACATCATTTTCTTAACACTTTTTTCATAGGTTTAATGCATGGATTCAGCACATTCTATCAGAAATTATTCTCTTGCAAATTTAAATATCTTGTAAACATCAAAAAGAAGTAACTTTGTGTGACAATTCAGCTTAATATGACTACTGAAGTTGGCATCTAGCAAGATTCTGTATCGTAAAGTAAATAGGCACATTTAAACATACAAATCCTTCAAATAATTAAGGAAATAAGTGATTGGGAAAGTGCACAATGTTTTGCAATTTATAACTTGTAAAGTTCTTAGGTTTATACCTGCATATCTCTATACCCAGTACTTTTGAAGACAATTTCTTTTCCGTTTGAACAGTGGTGGTTGCTTGCAGATGTGTCTTCTTCCTTGTTAAAACTATGTATATATCGAAACAAGCTTGATTGGAACTTGTTGTTGACTCAATATCTTCTCTCACCTGTACTAAATGATGCATTTCATTCCAATGACTAGACTTCGTTGTTTGTGCAATTTCCAGTTTTTCAGAAGAGTGAAAATACCAGGAGACAAAGAAAGGGGTGATGTTACATCCTTTCTGGTTTTCTCCAGTATTAGCTAAAAGTTCCTCTGCTTCATTTCGACACAGTACTAGTGAAGAACTAAGGAGGTCAATTTTACAACAACCTGTAGGAAAGAGATTCTTTTTTAAGTTTTGGCTGTAAAAATTAATTGAAAAGAACAAAAAATTTTTAATTGGATTAACTGTCATATGTTAAAATATCATGATATATCAGTAATTTTTATCTTTGATTTGTGCTTCTTGTTACATTTGTTAAATTTAAGAAACCTAGATTTTATGTAGGGCACTTGTCTCTTACTTCTGATGTCTCTTGTGGTAAAGGTCCTAATTTACATTCTGGATCATTGATAGGAAGAAAGATTGGTTACTAATTCAGAACTCCTGAGTTGGGTAAGTAGATGTTTCCCATTTCCGAGGGTATAAAGAGCTAGAGCTGACATTTCTTGTTTAGGTTTCTCAAAAAATTTATGGTAGCCATTTTTTTTTGCTGCTACTCAGAAGAAATTCAAAAGCAACAGCCCCAGAAGGAGAGAAGGAATAAACAATTCCATTGGCATTCTACAGAAGGAAGGAAGAACAATACACTGAAAGTATGCTAGTCAGTGCCCTGTCCCACTGTAATTTATACTTTTCTATTTGCCAGGAATATGCTAGTCAATAAATACAGTGATAGTGAATTGCTACAAATCGGAAATAAATAGGCCACAGATATTTTAACTATGCCCTTAACAAAGGAAATGGTAGTAATTGCAGATTTAGAAGGTGCTGTTTTGAATTCTACCATCTACAAAATGCACTGTAGAAATTCACCAAGATTCCATAGATAACAGCTTCAAAACCCACAGTTACTACAAGGACAATGGCATAGGAAGACCACCAGCTACAAGTTTCTCTCCAAGCCACACACCACCTTGGCTTAGAAATATAGCACCGTTCCTTCACTGTCATTGAGGCAAAATCCTTAAACTTCCTCCCCAACAGGCCTTACCTACACCAAATGATGTCCAAGAAAGCAGCTCACTACACCCTCTCAGGATCAACTAGGGATGGGCAGTAAATGCTGTCCCAGCCAAGTGATGCCCATATCCCGTGAATGTTATTTTTAAATAAGTAGAATACATCATCCTTCTCAGCATCTCTCTACTGCTATCTCTAAACTGCTTGAGACTACTCCCACCTGGTACTGTTCTTCTTTATCTAATCGTAGTAGAAAGGTCAATTGGAATCACCTCTTCTGCTTGCACATTATGATATCTGGTGTCCCACAGTCATTGGCCCCTTCCCTATTTCTCATCCATATGCTACCCTGTAATGATATAATCTAAACACATAGTATAGTTTAGATAAACGCTGATGCACTCCCAGCCCTACATCACTATCACAAAAACCCATCTCCCTTCACTACCAAACACATCTCTCTCAGCAACAAGCTGAGAATAAACCAGTCTGTTCACAACCTGGCCACAAACCTCTGCTGGAAACTCATCGTGGGGGTTAAGTATTGAAAGGATCACACAGGATATATCACAGAAACAGCCCAAGCTGCTGTCTGTGTCAGTATAAACTTACCAGTGATTTCACTGTGAACTTGCTATGCCAGTGGAGAATGTTACCTGACTGCGAATAGCAGCATTTTGGATATTCAGCAGAAGTTCCAATCTGTGCTGTCAGCACGAAAAGTTGTTTGGCAAGAGCATGAAGTCAAAAAAATGCCTCCTCTCTGCTTCCAAGCATATTAGCCTGGCACACCTTGCACAATTGAAACCAGGTACCAGCTGGCTACACAGCCCGAGGAAGCATTGAGTTGTATGATGAGGAGGGACACTACCATATTAAATGCTAATTACTGTTCCCCCACTCAAGAACCCTCCAATGCCACAGCCACCACCTCCCACCGCTATCTATTGCCAGGTGCCTCAATCACACAGTGAGGTTGCTTTGAAAGACGGAATTTCCCCAATTCCCCTCCACTGAGGGCACACAAACAAACTGAACGAGGGTTTGCATTTTGTTTGCTTTTCTAGTTCGGAGCATACTGACTACCCAACAAGGCAGCAGCATGAGTCCCTGCTGTGGGTATTGCCTACTTCAGGGGCTCAATTGGCATCCAGGCAGGAAGGCCATCCATGATTTGGTGGGACACTTTCAGCATCCCCAAACCACACTCTGTAACCTGATTAAATACACACCATCTCCAAGTTTGTCTCAGGATAAATTCTGCTCAAAATGTGTTTGGTTTTATCTATTAATTATCCCACTCACCATGTTTAAAGAAATACATATTAATATTGTTTATAAAATCTCATCTTGGGTATGTTTACAACAATTAAATAATCGCCTGTGTATATCTTTTAGAAAAATAACTATGCTAATAGTATATAAAGTGGCATTTCAGTGCCAAGTCACTGCACTTTTGTTCATAGCTGGAAGACCATTTGTAAAATAAAGATTATAATCATAGGATTATACAATCATAGAGGTCCTACAGTGCAGAAAGAGGCCATTCAGTTCATCAAGTCTGCACCAACCCTCCAGAGAACATCGCGCCCAAATCCAACCCCATCCTATTCCCATAGCCCTGCATTTCCCATGGCTAAACATACCTAGCCTGCACATCCCTGGACACTATGGGCAGTTTAGCATAGCAAATCCACCTAACCCGGACTGTGGGAGGAAACCGGTGCTCCCAGAGGAAACCCACACAGACACGAGGAGATGATGTGCAAACTCCACACAGTCGCCCGAGGGTGAAATTGAATCCGGGTCCCCGGCACTGCAAGGCATTTCATCTGACACAAAATAATAACGGATTCACTAAAGTGCAAATTACATTCATGTCTGGATTGAGTGGGAAGTGTATTGTCTGCATGCACCATTGCAGATTAAACCAGCAGAGTCTGCATCTGCATTATGACAAAACATTTATCTAGTGAGTTAAACTTCACATCAGTTACCTTCATCAGCATGAGAAACAGTAGGCCACAGGAAAAAAGATACAAGATAAAGTGAGATCAAAGTGGTGAGTTTTGGAAGTTTCTTGATGAAGGAACTGGAGTTGGAGAGAGAGGTGGGTGCAGAGAATGGGATCCAGGACTACTGAAAACATAAGGGATCGAAATACCGCATCAAAAGCTCAGTGATGTCAACGTTACAAGATGTCGTGTTCAATCTGAGATGATGTTGGCCGATCAGGATCTGAAGTATTTGATGTGGATTAAGAATGGTTAACCGGAGTAAACTGCAGCTCATTCAAAACTGAACGTCATTTTTAAGAGTCCGCCAGCACAGAGTCAGTTAAGGTGTTAAAAGAGATGGTGGAGAGGTTAGAGATGGGTTTTATCAATGTCAACTGCACAACATTTGAGGTGGCATCAGAGGGGGGAATTGGGTAGTTAAGGAAGAAGGAGGAGGACCTGGATGCATTTTAATAGAACTCCCAGTGTGGGATGATGTGTTCTAGCCATAAGTCATTTGGGATCGCTAAATCGTGGGCGGCACGGTGGCACAGTGGTTAGCACTGCTGCCTCACAGCGCTAGAGACCCGGGTTCAATTCCCGCCTCAGGCGACTGACTGTGTGGAGTTTGCACGTTCTCCCCGTGTCTGCGTGGGTTTCCTCCGGGTGCTCCGGTTTCCTCCCACAGTCCAAAGATGTGCAGGTCAGGTGAATTGGCCATGCTAAATTGCCCGTAGTGTTAGGTAAGGGGTAAATGTAGGGGTATGGGTGGGTTGCGCTTCGGCGGGGCGGTGTGGACTTGTTGGGCCGAAGGGCCTGTTTCCACACTGTAAGTAATCTAATCTAATCTAAAAAACTGTTCCTGAACTACTAGAGGAGTGCAAAACCTAATGGATGTGATAGAGAAGCAAGATATGGGAGAGATGGGTATTCATCAAAGACTTCAATATTCCCTTTTCTCTCTGCAGAATGCCTTATTGAGGGGGTTCACAGAATATACTGTGTGTGAATGAAATGGAGTACTGACCCAATGACTAGAACAAAGCTGAGCTACAAGTCTGTTTTTATTCAGTTAGAGTCCCAAGTGAAGAGAGTTTAATTAATTAAATACACTTTTGAGTTTCTGCACTGGGATCTGACTTATTTTTTTATAAATGATTCAACCTCAAACATATTGTCCAAACAAAGCAAATCCAGCAATATCTGTCCTGGAAAGATCGTGCTGTATTGGGCTACAAATATGGGCAATGAACCCATTCCAGGCAGCATTGTCTTCAAAAATGCATTAGTAACATGTCAAATAAGCAAAGTGCACTGTAAAATTTTTTATCAAAATGCCAAGGTTTATCAAACAATTTTTATTTCCATATTTGAGATTTGTCAGTGAACAAAATAGATTGTCAAAATATATTTTCATAAAGATTCTGTCACTTTTACACATTTTCTATTACCGGTAGGCAATAAATCTTCTTTGAATTATCCTGACTCGATCTGTTGAGCCCTAAGTGTATAGTTTCTTAAAGAAACCAATAACAATTGTCATCCAAAGAAGGACTTCACTCAGGGAAGAAATAATTTTTCATTTTATATTTCACCCTTAAACTGACAATACTGAGTAACAGTTGAGATTTTAATTAGATCAAGAATAGTATCGTAAAACTAAAGGATAATGAATTAATGGCCAACACAACAGATTTAATGAAAAAAAACTGCATGTGACATTTGGAGGGTTAATATGTTATGAGTTAATAACAGAGCAAATAGGAATCAAGTCAGTCAGTGAGTTAGTGAAAGGAAAGGTTCCCCTGGCTCCCATTTTCACACAACCCGATAGCCCATGTTCAGCTCTTCCTCACACGGCTGTACTGATGAAAGTTAACCTGTTCCTTCCATATCACTGGAACCATATTTAAAACCAGACTAAGAACCAGAAGATGCATCCTGCATAGATGTGTTTCTGTCCCTTTGTGCAAAATGATCTGACAGAGGCATGCAAGTCATATGTGATCCTGAGCTGAAGGTGAAGGACTGACATGGTGCCTGAGTTGGTCCGAGAGCAAACGTGATGATGTGGTGAGGCTGGCGGTTTGCTGATGCTGACTTGTGTGGACAAAGGAGAATGGTGGCCATGGAGCATGCAGACACGTTGTGGTGAGCATTTTAATTCATGGGTTAATTTTTCCTCAGCTATTTTTGGTTTATTGTCAAATGTAATTGCATAAAATCCATGTTGTTAATTTAAATGTGTGTTCCATGTTTGAAAATTTTAAATTTTCTATTAGGTTTTATACATGCTGTGAGTAATTTATGTTTCGAGTGTGTTACCCAATATCTGATAAAAAGAATAACACAGCCAGGGATATAGCAATAATACCTCTTTATAGTTTGAAGGTACAAGTGCATAGTTCACACTTTTCAAAAGTGGATCACTTGGTGAAGTGAGACCGAACCCATTTTACAAATCTACTTTATTTTCAGTACTTCAATGTACTGAGAAGTGATAATTAGATTCATTTGGTTCAATTGGTACAAGTTCTCTTTGAACTAGAAAACAAAGCAAACACACCATATTTTCCCTGTATGAGTTGACATCTTAATTAAAATGATTCATAACTATCCACCTAGATTCTATTTTTCTACACTTGGCCAAAGTTTCCTATGATATTTTCCATTTTAAAAAGTGGACTCATGCATTTCATGGATTATTTGTTTCCCTGTCTTTGTTTTTAATCACCCTGCATCTGTGGCCTTAATGGTTAGAGACTTTTTAATGCAATGGATAGAGGTATCAAGTTTATCAAGACAGCAAATGGATCACATACCATTTACGGTCTGTGGAGAAATAATATTGACATTTAGTGCAATTAGCATTTTGAGCATTTTTTTTTCCTTAGCCCTGTGATGAAATGGCAATTTCCCACCCTCTGAGCTAGAAATGTCAGGTTCAAATCCCACCTCAATACCTTGATGACCATGGAAAGTGTCTGTCATAACATGATCAAGCAACTTGATTACCAAATTGAAAATCCTTCCAAAATGTCTCTGGCAGGCAGTAAGGGTAGGAGAGTTTACTGGTTAGCCTAAACCATGTGATAGCTGCAGCACAATAGCCTCCCCATTTGCCTCAATTCTTTGCAATTCGCCCACTGGCACAACAGGTCCAAGGCAGATGCCGTCTCCCTGGCCCTGCACTCATCTCAGGAACATCTCAATAGCATAGATACCTACATCAGGCTACAACTTATTGACTACAGCTCCGTCTTCAAACAAATTCCAAACAAACGCATCTCGAAACTCTGAGACCGAGGTCTTGGCTCCCCGCTCTCTAACTGCATCCTCAGTTTCCTGACCTATAGTCCACAATCAGTAAGAATAGGCAACAACACCTCCTCCATGATAATCCTCAACACTGGTGCCCTGCACGGTTGTGTACTCAGTTCCTTACTTATAAACTCCTTATAAACTCATGGATGTGTGGCCAAATTCCACACCAACTCCATTTACAAGTTTGCTGCTGACATGACTGTTGTAAGTCAAATCGCAAACAACGATGAGACAGAGTACAGGAAACAGATTGTTGTCTTTATGCGATGTTGCTAAGTACTCAATCTCTCCGTCAATGTCAACAAAACAAAGGAGTGGTCATTGACTTCAGGAAGTGGAGTGGAGGGCACACCCTTGTCTGCATCAACGGTGCTAAGGTGGAGATGGTCGAGAGAGTCAGGTTCCTGGGAGTGATGAGCACCAACAATCTGTCCTGGTACATCCATGTCGACGCGATGGTCAAGAAAACAGAACTACACCTCTGCTTCCTCAGGAGGCTAAGGAAATTTGGCATGTCCACAAAGAGTACACCTGATGTATTCTGCGCAGTTTTGCTAAGCAAGGATACATATGCCATAGAATGAAGTCAATGTTGGTTCACCAGTCTGATTTCTTGCATGGCAGAATTGTCAAATGAGGAAAGATTGAAGAGACTAGGTCTCTATTGTCTGGAGTTTGGAAGCAGTCGTTCGATCATACAGATCTTGAGTACTGCTGAAAAAAGACACATTTTTCTAAGCTTTTCATTGCACATTCACCAGAATCATTAAATTATCTTGATGAGTGCAGGATGAACAGCTTCAACAAATGGGTCTTCAGCAATGCTGGAGTTCAGAAGAATGAGACCTCATATCATTCAAGCAGACAACATTCTTACACAGTTCAACAGGGTAGGTGCAGGGAGTATGGCTGAGGGAGTCTAGAACCAGGGGATAGTCTCAGAATAAGGGGCAGGCCACTTAAAACTGAGATGAAGAGGAATTTCTTTGTTCAGAAAGTGGTGAATCCTTGGAATTCTATACATTGGAGTGCTCTATCATTGAGTATATTAATGATAGAGATCGATAGATTTTGATGTATTAAAGGCATATTAAGGTATGGGATAGCAAGGGAAAATGGAGATGAGATGGTGAACAGTCATGATCTAGTTAAATAGCAGATGGGACTCAATGGGCCAGATGGTCTACTCCCACTCCTATTCATTTTGTTCCTAAAGTTGGTTAATGAACTCACGTCAAAGACACCATCCTAACCTGGATGACGAGGGCTAAGATGGCTAAATCATTTGAAGGAAATAAACCTTCAAATAAGGCAATGGCTAAGAAACTCTCCAAAATTGTATCTTTTCTCTATTCTATTTCAGCCACTTACGTGATAACTGTAACCTAGTGTAGGACAAATATTAAAACATGTTGTAAACTTTCAAAACTGTTATTTCATAACGAAAAAATCTGTCCTAAGGCCATGAGTAACCAAAGGAAGTTCTAATGATTGACTCAGAACAAATCAAAACCTCGTAACAAAAGCAAAATATTGCAGATGCTGGAAATTGGAATAGAAAATGCTAGAGGTACTCAGCAAGTCACGGAGCAGCACTGGGGAGGAACCATCGAATATTCAGAGTGATACTAAGAACCTGCTGGCCAGCAGGAGTCAGGGTCCTCACCCTGAGCTGCGTAGCACTTTAAATGTAAATTATCAAATTGGCCAAGAGGGAGGGTTGACAACCACTTAGAGGTGGTGCCTTCTTGATTAAAGCAGGTTGATCCTTAGGAGGTGATGAGCTGCAAAACACAGGATAGAGTCAAACAAGTTCAAGATATAATGCTGGACCCAGCACCAATTATCCCATCAAACTTCTGTTTTAAACAAACAAACTTTCACCTGTCCTGAAATGAGCCCAACAGCCAGATGTCTATCTGACTCTTCAGATACACTAAAATAAAGATAGGAAATGACATTCCCACCTCTACACAAGCTTCTCAACCAGGTGAAATGAGCAAATGTTGATAAGTAATAAAAGGGGGAATATTAGTGGGGCGAAAGATGGGAAATCTGAATTGAGATAAGAGCTGATGTGCTGAGCTAAATGGAGTTAGAATGGAACAGGAAATGAAGGACATTTACAGAGGAGGTGTGAATGGCAGACTTATGAATAGTTGCTGTCCAAGGCTGGATTACAGAGTTCTAAAGAACTATCATCTTGGACTGAAAATGTTCACTCTGTTTCTGTCTCTCCAATAAAAAAAACAGGCAAGCCTTTTTTTGTTAATCCATTGGATAAAATGAATTTTCTATCCACCACTGGAACCAAGACATCAAAAGATTATTACTTACATTGGGTGTATTTAGCTGGGCCACAACAATTTCTGACACTGGCTCTAGATCAGCACTAAGTTTAAGCAATGAACATAACTTATACTGTGATTAATGAATTTACATTATAAATCCAATACCTGAAGTGGTTTTGTGGTACAGCTGCAGCTACTGTTGTTGGAGAGCAGCTTTGATTAAAACAGACAATCATCTCCTCCGCTGTCACTTCACATGTGGACAATTTATGCCAATATTTTTGATTGTTTCCCTAGAGCCTCTAGTTTCTCAATGGTGAGGAGCCAAAACTAAGCTGCTGCCAATGGCAGACTGTTGAGCTATCAGAGGCAGAGCTGTACATGTACAGCTAACCCTCTCTCCCACTGTCTCCCCAGGAACCATTTATTTTGGAAGGTTGGGGGATGGTTACTAATGTCTGGATGGCTGTCAGCAATATTGGTGGATTAACTCATCAGTCACATTCCAACAAACAGAGAATACATTCCAGGGGCAGGGTCATGGGAGGCAAAAGCTCTCTGATTCATCTATGTTCCATTAAGCCTTTCTTTTCTCAGAGTTTATTAAACTCAGTAATTCTTATATTTCGTGTTGTTGTTCACAATAGTTTAACACCACTTTACATTGCCAATGTTGGGAATGCAACATAGAACATTGCAAAAGTTCATCTCAGAACATAGCCTCACTGCACAGAAACACAGCTTTGGCCCAAAGTTGTTCAGACCTGGTCCTGTCTGGTGCCACATTGAAGACTCGTTTTTAAAATTCTGCAGTTTTCTGTTTGCGCCAACGAGCAGCAGCAGAGGTAATTAAGAGCTCTTGCACAGCAAGAGTCTGTCGCACTCAATTTTAAAAGCATATGTTAACCTCTGCCAATACCACACACTGGGGGAGTGGGGAAAACATTTATCCGATATAAACCTGTCTCCTTCGGATTTGTTCGCTGACCAGTTACTCATGATTTTTTGGCAGCATTGTACTCCATGAAGTGACCCGGTCAAAATCAGTAAGAAATGAAATGCTGAGCCATACCTGGGCAGTCACATTCTGCAATGTGATCTCTTTATTCGGTGATCTCAGCAAATGACACATTACATGTAGCTTTCTCCTCTTTACTCTGGGTGTTTTCTGGAGGGCTTGCCTGAAGTGGGATTGAAAAGCTCCGACTCTGTTTGCTCGATTTTGTGAACCTCTTCAGTTCATTAGCAAAAGAAAGGCCTTTCTTCTTCTCCTGCGCAGCCTGCCAACACATTCCAGAATTTATCGATCATAGAAAGCAACTGAGAGCAGTACAAGGAAGAAATTAGTCATGTAAATATACAATGTGACATCTGGAGAGGGTCAGCTGCTGTGTTATTTAAATTAAAGTGGAGCAGAATTCTCTTTTTTGGCATAAAAACAAAGAACAATAGTTACTCAGGCTGATGGTAACGTTTCTGAATCATCTTCTAAGTTATAAAATGGGATTTAACATATTGGCAGTTTATTGAGAAAACATTACACATAATGCTGAACGTATGTAAGTCCTTTCGATTTTTGTTATATATGCAGCAGACTATAATCTTCCTGTATATTCTGGAATACGAAACCTCTAGCAAGACTGTTCTGGTTTTCTTTTCTATACTTTCATTCCTTTGCCATTATTAATATCCGGCCAGTTTGCTAGCTGCCCAGATCCTTAATCAAGTGAACACTGCCACGTTTAAAACTCAGCAGCAAATCAAACACATTTTCTAATTTGTTCTTGGGATTTGGGTGATGCTGGCAAGACTAATTTGATCGCACATTCACTGTCAGGCCTTCGTCTTGCAAGAACTGTAAAAAAGACACTACGTTGGACAAAATATCAGGAAACTCACCGCCAGGATACATGAACACCAACTGGCCACCAAACGACATGACCCACTATCACTAGTTTCTGTACCTACAGACAAAAACTGGGACAACACACACATCCTAGGACAGGTGAAACAAAGCTACGCATGAGAATTCTCGTTAGAGGCATGGCATTCTAACCAGAACTCCATCAATAAACATATTGATTTAGATCCTCTCTACCTTCTCTTGAAATAGAAAAAAAACAGAAATGACATCACCAACCTTAAGAAACTAAGACCTATAAATAGAGAGGGGAAACATACCATCAGTGCTTCACCGGAGGCTCACTGATGATGTTCCTAGCATGGTGACAAAATGTCTGAAAACAAATCTTCCTGCTCAGTGAACTAACTTACATACTTATCAACCCAAGCTACAAATCTTCTCAAAAATCGCTTTTCAAAGATTCACAACTTCCAGTGAGAATATGATTCACCTCATTTCTATCTGAAATGGGTGACCTCCTGAGTTTTCATTAATGTCCCCCAGTTATAGACTCTCCCATAAACATTCTCCTCACATCAACCTACTTAAGATCTTTTAGGAGCTTACAGTATATTGTTTCAATCAAATTGCCTCTGACTCTTCTAAGCTCCAGTACATACAAGCCCAACTTGTCATACCTTCCCTCATAAAACAACCCACTAGTCTGGTAAATCTCCTCTGAACTGTTTGCAATTATATCTTTCCTTAAATAAGTGAAACTAATACTGTACACAGTATTCCAGTTGTGGTCTCACTAGTTTCCTGTATAAATGAAGCATAACTCAATTTTTAAAAATTCACTTGAGGGACATGGGCAATAATAAAGGAACAGTGTTCTGCTTCCAAATCAGGATGGAGAGTGGCTTGGAGGGGAACTTGCAGGTGATGGTCTTCCCATGTATCTGCTGCCTTTGTTTTCCAGATGGAAGTGGTCGTGGGTTTGGAAGGAGCTGCCTGAGGATCTTTGGTGAATTTCAATGGTAACTCCCAGGATGTTGATAGTGGAGGACTCAGTGATGGTTACACATTGAATGTCAAGGGGCGGTGGTTAGATTGTCTCTTATTGGTGATTGTTATAGTCTGGCATTTATATGATATGAATGTTGCTTGCCACTTTTCAGCCCAAGCCTGGATATTGTCCAGATATTGTTGCATTTGAACATGGACTGCTTCAGTATCTAAGGAGTAGTGAATGGTGCTGAAAATTGTGCAATCATTGGCGAACATCCCCACTTCTAACCTTATGACAGAGGGAAGGTCACTGATGAAGCAGCCTGAAGATGGTTGAGCCTGGGACACTACCCTGAGGAAGTCCTGCAGTGGTGTCCTAAAGTTGAGATGACTGACCTCCAACAATCACAACCATCTTCCTTACGTATCAGGTATGTCTCCAACCAGGAGAGAGTTTGCCCATGATATTCATTGATTCCAGTTTTGCCAGGGCTCCTTGATGCCACACTCGGTCAAATAATGACTTGATGTCAAGTGCTGTCACTCTCACCTCACTTCTGGAATTCAGTTCTTTTGTCCATGTTTGAACCAAGGCTGTAATGAGGTCAAGAACTGAGTGGTCCTGGTGGACCCCAAACTGAGCGTCACTGAGCAGGTTATTGCTGAGCAGGTACTGCTTGATAGCATTATTAATGACAGCTTCCAAAACTTTACTGATGATCGAGACTAGACTGATGAGGGAGGTTGGCTGGGTTGGATTTGTCCTGCTTTTTATGTACAGGACATACCTATGTAATTTCCACATGTTGAGTAGATGCCAGTGTTGTAACTGTACTGGAAGAGCTTGGCTAGTGGAGTGTCAAATTCTGGAGCACATAAGCCTTCAGCGCTATTGTCTGAATGTTGTCAGGGCTTGTAGCCTTTGCAGTATCTAGTGCCTCCATCATTTTTTGATATCACTTGATATCATGCTGGCAGCCACTGGAGGAGGCAGAGATAGAAAAATCCACTCGGCACTTCAAACTGAAGATTACTGCAAATGCTTCTGCCTTATCCTTTCCACTGACATTTTAGGCTCTTCCAGCATTGAGATGGGGATATTCATGGAGCCTCCTCCTCCTCCTCCTCCAGTGAGTTGTTTAATTGTCCATCTCCATTCACAACTGCATGTGGCAGGACTGCAGAACTTAGATCTGATCCATGGGATCACTAAGCTCTGTCTATCACCTGGTGTTAATGCTGTTTGGCATGCAAGTAATCTTGTTTGGTACCAGATTAACATCTCATCTTTAGGTACACCTGGTCCTGCTCCTGGCATGCCTCCTGCACTCTCCATTGAACCATTGATCTCCTGGCTTGATGGTAATGATTGAGTGGGGGATATGCCAAGCAATGAGGTTACAGATTGTGCTGGAGTACAATTCTGTTGTTGTTGAAGGCCCAAGAACTTCATGAATGCCCAGTCTTCAGTTGTTAGATCTTTTCAAAGGCTGTCCCATTTGGCACGGTGATAGTGCCGCACAACACAATGAAGATTATTCTCAACATGAAGGCGTGACATTGTCTCCACAAGGATTGTGCAGTGGTCACTCGAACCTATACTGTCATGGACAGATGCATCTGCAGCTGGCAGATCGGTAAGGATGAAGTTGAGTATGTTTTTCCCTCATCACGTGCCGCAGACCCAGCCTAGCAGCTGTGTCCTTTAGGACCTGACCAGCTCAATTAGTAAGTGCTGCTGCCGAGCCACTTTTGGTGGTCGACTCTGAAATCCCCCCCAATCAGAACACATTTTCTGCCCTTGTCATCCTCAGTTGTTCTTCCTCCTCCAAGTGCTGTTCAACGTGGAGGAGTACTCATTCATTAGCTGAGGGAGGATGCTACATGGTAACCAGCAGGAAGTTTCCCTGCCCTTATTTAACCAGAAGGCATGAAACTTCATGGAGTCCGGAGTCAGTGCTGGGGACTCCCAACTCCCTCCCGACTGTAAACCAGTGTGCCCCCACCTCTGCTGGGTCTGCCCTGCTAGTGGGACAGGAGATATCCAGGGATGGTGATGGTGAAAAGTATGAATCCTTGAGTATAACTGAATCAGGTTTGACTAGTCTGTGAGACAGCACTAGCCCCCAGATGTTAGTAAGGAGGACTTTGCAGGGTGGGTAAGGCTGTTTCTGCCATTGTCTTTTCTGGTGTCTAGGCCAGTGCCAGGCGTCCCTGGCTGGACCAGCATTTTAGATTAGATTAGATTAGATTACTTACAGTGTGGAAACAGGCCCTTTGGCCCAACAAGTCCACACCGACCCGCCGAAGCATATACCACCCAGACCCAAACTCCTACGTTTACCACTTCACCTAACACTACGGGCCAATTTAGCATGGCCAATTCACCTAACCTGGACATTTTTGGATTGTGGGAGGAAACCGGAGCACCCGGAGGAAACCCACGCAGACACGGGGAGAATGTGCAAACTCCACATAGAGAGTCGCCTGAGGCGGGAATTGAACCCGGGTCTCTGGCGCTATGAGGCAGCAGTGCTAACCATTGCCTATTGCTATTTCCCCAGAGGGCAGTTAAACGTCAGCCACATTGCTGTGGGTCTGGAGTCACGTATAGGCCAGACCAGGTAAGGATGGCAGATTTCCTTCCCTGAATGACATTAGTGAGGTGGATAAGTTTTCCCAACAATCAACAATAGCCATCAATAGATTGCAGATTTTTAAAAAATTGAATTCAAATTCCACCATCTGCTGTGGCAGGTTTGGAGCCTGGGTTCCCTTGATATTAGCTAAGTTTCTGGATTAATAGTATAGTGCATTAGTGTAGCACTCGATATTATGCCCTTTTGTTTTAGCTTTTGTGTTCATTTTTCGTAATGTTAGGTTGGGATTCCAGGACACTAACACAGCAACAAAGAAGGAACAACATCATACTGATTAAACTGAGCAAATTAATTTAGTACAGGGAGAATAGGTTGTAATATAATGTAGTGGTTTACTATAAGCCTAAACATTTGGAGAATGTTATTTAAATAAAGGTGTATGTATAGTATGAAATGATGGATAGACTTGGTCATGGTTCTACAATGCTTTGAAACACATGTGCCAGTTGTGTTTGTGGTAGCACCGATCATTAAGACTGAAGGTTGTTGTTCAAAGCTCACTCTGCAGCTTTGAACTGAGTCCATGCCTATACTTCAATATGGTCTACTCCACACTCTTACTTCATCTGCTTTCTAGGTCAGACGTAAAACATCCCAAAGTCCCATTGAAATGGAGAGGCAAGGAGTTGTCTCATCTTCTTGGCCAACATTTATGCCTCAATAAAGGCCGAAAACATTATTGTATTTATTCATTCATTTAGTAAGTTATTTATTGCACTGTTGTTTTTAATGGGAGCTTGCTGTGCACATTGCGGCATTTCTTCATAACACCAGTGATTACACTTTGAAAGGATTTCATTGGCTGCAATGTAATAACCTTTTCTGCACTGAGCGTTGATGCTGCCTACCTGAACTTGCTCTTTGAGCTTGAGGATGAATTTTCCTGCTCCTTTCCACCTGCTCTGAGCTACAAACACACTCTCATTTTCAGAAAGGATTCGAAGAGCAGGCTTTGCCATTGACGATTTCTTGTTTAATGGCTCTTTGGTTACCTCCTCGACAAGGACATAATCACTGGGATTTGGGTTGCTCAGGATGCTGTAGGAATACTTGGCTTTACTTAATGCCTGTGAAATAATCAAAACAATTTGTGGTAATTTACAGTGCAATTAACACTGAATAAATGTTCCATGTTGTTGGCATGCTTAAACTTAAACAGATTCCACTTCACTTTCCAGTCCATACGGATCCACTGTGTGTATGTGCCCTTGAACAAATCCAGCTATACTAACATGACAATTATATTCGACAAGGTAATGCTAATTATACTTTAAAGTTTATGTGAAGATGAACAGAACTGAATTAATGAATGTAACTGTGGCACATTGTAGTTGGCAATCGCAGCACTTGTATCTTTAAAAAGTAACTCTTATTCCCTTCACTTGTTAGAGCGGTGCTGTTTATTAACTTACCGTCATTCAATATATTTAATATTGGAGTCTGCTGGCAATCTACTTGTGAGAAATACATATTACCAGAACCCTTGGAATCATGGTATTGCCACTAAGTAAGTAATCCACAAGACCAGGCTGATGGGTTTAAGTAGCACGTGGTGAAGTGTGAATTCACTAAATTCTGGAATTAAAAACTAGCCTCATACTGTAACCACAGTCGATTGGGTATAATTTGACAAACCTGTAGTATAATGTCCTGGGCTGTGCTGAACTTTGATGCTCTGATGACAGTCCGTGGCTGTTCTGGGGAGACATCATGCACCTGAACCAAGAAACTGTCAGCTTCTGTTGGAGGGCTATTGCAGCTCAAATCATCACGCTCTTCATTCATGGAGTTTCTTTGGTTCAGCTCCTGCAACAGATGGTGATGTCAGTAGGCTTTCGGATGCACAGTGTTACCCCACAGACTGTGGATCACCCAGAAGGGCCGCTTCTCTTTTCAGTTTCAATACCCAGGAGGGGATTCTCATCCAATCCAATTCTCATCAAAAACGTTCTTCTAATGTGCTTTATAAAAAAAAAACTCTGGCATTCGGATTTATTTTACTCTGATCCTTGTCGTTCTGTCTGTGTGTATGCATGAACATGTCTGTGTGCATGTGCGCGTCTGTATCTGTGTCTTCTGTCACTGGCTGATTCAACCGGATTTTAACCTGGAGCGTGGTGGCCGACACCTGGATCCCAACCCTGTGATGTGGTTTTAACATGCACAACTGTAATTTAGCCAGTGGTGAGCTCGGTGCTTGATTACCAGTGACAGGAGTGGCCCTGAAGCAAGAACAGGATTTGCAGCGCGATACCCAATGGCAAACAGCAGCTATGACAGTACTTGCCATTGTCTCGCAGATTGGAGCAGGTGAAACAGCAGACAGGGTGTTGGTTAAATGCAGAGTTTCAAATTCCTGTCTTAAGGTGTCTCATTCTGAAATGACAACCCCAGTTACACTCCTGTCCAAAGACCATCTGTCTCTGGGACTGAAGGAGTGAAAATCAGCTGGAATCGGGGCTAGCTTTTCAACGGGTCACAGTTTATGGCCCCTCAGAGGGGTTGTGAACCCTAGTCTGCATGAGGGAACCTTTTCAAAGTTAAGATAATTTGGTATTATCCAATCTACTTGTCCAAACACCCTCCCAATGGCCTGTCAGACCTTCTGTATCAATCTATAGTATTTCCATATGAGTATATACACTATATCAAACTGCTAAAGCTGATCGTAATACTTACATGGATAAGCTTTATAAGCATAATTCATTTATTTCTAACATTTTTTAAAGATGTTTTTACTATAGTTCTAAAGTAGTGCCAAACTTTAAATTATCAATAGCAGAACCGACACATTGACACACCTCTGTTTTGTTTATGTAAATACTGTGCAATTGATAAAATGGAAACACAAAGAAATCAAGCAACGCTTTCTCTTAGGTGCAGCTGTTTCAGCTGACTAATGGATCTCCAGGCACTCAGCCACAAATACATAATACCCACCCTATCTCAGCAGCTCCTGGGGCTGCCTTCAAACTGTTGCCAGGTTGGCAGAGGTAGTTCACCAATCCCCTATCACCCTTAAACGAACAATCCACTTTTACAGACACATGCTTCCAAGCCGTGCATGTGAAGCTGGGGAATTTACAAACTCCCGCTACCCGACACTAAAGTCTACTACCACGTGTCAGGGAGAGAAATGTGCATTTTGGTTCCAGGAAGACTCCAGCCTTTCTTTATGATGAAATGATATTCTCATGAACTGGTGAGTTTGTATTGTACTTTCATCCAGGGTTTCTAAATGGATCAATAGCATGGGGTGGTACGGTGGCTTAGTGGTTAGCACTGCTGCCTCACAGTGCCAGGGACTTGGCAACTGCCTGTGTGAAGTCTGCACATTCTCCCAGTGTCTGCGTGGGTTTCCTCCAGGTGCTCCAGTTTCCTCCCATAGTCCAAGGATGTACAGGTTAGGTGAATTGGCCGTGTTAAATTGCCCATAGTGTTAGGTGCATTAGTCAGGATGGGTTGCTCTTTGGAGGGTCAGTGTGGACTTGTTGGATCGAAGGGCCTGTTTCCATACTGTTGGGAATCTAATCATCAGCATAAGATGCACACAGTGATGTTAAACTGGTAAATGCTGCTTTTTGGTACGATTGGATATTCAGAGTTATCCACCTGGGCAGAACAAGTGGATATTTGTGAATGCAAAAAGGGGGAGATTGTTGGTGGCAGTGCCTCCTTGGTTAGCTCAAGCAGACAAAAGAAAAACAGAATAATTAACAGCATGTTTTATAAAGCAGTGATGATAAGAGAAAAATAAATCATTCAAGAAAAATTGAAATACCTCCTCCTTGCTTTTGAAGACTATTTTTCCGACAAGTCCTTCCTCTGGGAACCAACACTGTGGAATTTTCAGTATCTCTTCCTCTGGACTAATGACCCTCTGGAGTGGCTGTTTCTTACACTCATTCTTATCTTTGGAAAGAGCTGTTTTCTCTTCCACAAGGAAGTAGTCGGCCACGTCTGCCTCTGAGCCACCCAAAACGCCTACAATCTGGAAGGATCAATTAAAGTAATTCAATTCCCTTAAGAAAAATGGCTTTGACTAAAAATAAAAAAGAAAAGCCCTTAATCCAGTTTTGATCTTCAAGTAAATACTGTTAGAAACCAATGTTTGGTTCAGCTAATTTCCTGTTTACCTGCTCCTTAGGGTGCTAATCATTCATTATGTTCAAATTTCGTTAGGCTGTCTTTGATGCTACTGGTAAACTTGTCAATTTGTTCCCAATTGGCCACAGCTCTGAGCTTGTACAGGACAAATGTAAGCTGACAGATAGTTAAGTGGAAATGAAACATGGCTCAGAAGTTCACAGAAAATGGCTCCTCCATGTTGCTATTAACGGTTCCAGTTTCTAAAAACATTTGGAAAAATTACCCTGCCTGTATTCTGTTTAACACACCAAGTTCTGGCCCCTCGACTTGTTGGAACACTTCCATTGGATTATTTTTTCCCATGGGGTTATTTCGAACACAGCTTTGCATCTGCTAGTGTTTTACAATAAAAACATAAGACATGTTTCCTCAGATATTATTCTTTTAGATTTGTGCAGTATTCTTCATGTCCCAACAGATGCAATTTTTGTACACTTGAGGAATTCAGCATTAAATTGCCTGTGACTCTGCCCCATTTGGCATTTTTAAAATCAGATCCACAGCAACTGTACTTTGCATCTGAAGTTTAACTGATACCTACATATTCTCCTCTATTTATCTGAATATCTTCCAAGTTTCAAGATATAACCAAGGTGGGACTGGAAATAAATGGTAGTTTCCAAACAACACTGCGCTGAGCATAGGCCAGGCTGCTGGGAAGCTGGATTTTCTCTCACTGCCAGCTTTAATACAATGAGCTTGGTCATGCATAAAATGCCCACAAACTAGCTCAGAGTTAGAGAGTGATCGCAAAACAATGCAGGGCCCTCTGAAAGACTGCAACTTAAGCACATTTGGGTCAGAGCAGAGGGGTCTCCATTCTGCACTTAATCATGCTTCTTCTGACTCAGGAATGATTGGTTAATTATTACACTGGGTGGCTAGTGTACACTATTCCCCAGCAACAAAATTCCACAAAACAAACAGACGGTCAGAAAAGACCAGTGGCTAACACAAAAGAAAATCCCAAAGTCTTTTCAAGGTGTATAACTGGAGGCGGTGGGGGTAGTGAATGGGGACTGCATGAAGGCTGCATTAAAGATGTACATTTTAAAAACTTATTCAGGGGATGTGGACTTCACTGATTGGGTAAGCATTCCCCTTGAGTAAGTGATAATGAGCTGCCTTCCTAAACTGCTGCAGTCCATTTGATGTAGGTAGGCCAACAATGCTGGTATGGAAAAAGATCCATCTGCCTTTATAAATGAAGATTCTGGTGAACAGGTGGTTGATGCACTGGCAGGGCCAAACCTTACTAAAGAAGATATATTAGACAGATGGAGTGTTCATACAGCTTATAAATCCGCAGCACTGGATGGAAAGGATCTGTATAAAATACTAGTCGAACTTCACTTGAAGTGTTGTGTCTAGTTCTGGGTAACACACTTCAAGAAAGTTGTGAAGGCATTCCCATTGGTGAAAGAATCCAGAACCAGGTGATGGCAGATGATTGGCTAAAGGAGCAATATCATTTTGAGGAAAAGCTCAATGTGTGACTGGGATCTGGAATGCACTGCCTGAGAATGTGGTGGAGGCAGATTCAGTTGGAATTTGCAAAACAAATTAGACAACTACCCAAAGAGAAGAAAATGATAGAAATACATGGAGAAAGTGGGGCAATAAGGCTAGTCAGATGCCTTATTGCAGGGGGTAAGCACAGATACAATGGGCCAAATGCTATGACCATTCTATGATAGAGTAATATACTGGTAAAGAACAAAATCCAAATTGAATTTTAGGTTGCTATTTTTGTTTCAATTCCTAAATAGATTAAAGAAAACATAAATAGCTACCCAGCAAACCTTGCAAGGTGATTTTTTTAGGCAGAAGCTTCTATTGATTGTCTTGACTTTTTGGAAGAGCTAACCATACAGTGACTCACTTTGTACAGTAACTGCCTGGCTGTGATCTTCTCATTGACAGCAAAAACAGTGAATGGTTCAGGACCCGGCACTCCATGAACTGTCACTTGGTAACTGGCTTCAGATCTGTGATCCTCACTGTTAAACAGCTGATTAAAGCAAAATATTGTTAGTTTTGTCTTGATACACTCTATCATCAAATTGTTCAACAGATTCCAATTAAAGTCTGTGGTGCATGAACAAATCATTCTGCTATTACCACTGATGAAGGTATAAGGTTTCCAGCGTTGTTTTCTTCCATCCTTCGGCTATAAATGAAGAGACTAGATATCTCCAGAGATTCATTATGAGAATTTCTTAGTTGTAGATGTCTGTATCCTGAGAGAAATAAAAAAATTAAGAAAGTTGAATATTTTGGGTATCAGATTTAAACTTTGTCATCATATTCTTTTCATCACATAATCTATGACTGGTCCTTTATGATATTAAAACAGAAGTCAGATAAATTCCTCTTTGAGCCTTTTCATTCCTCTCTTCGATCATTCTAATATATTGACCATCCTTGACCTAAAGGTTACCTATATTAACTTGTTGACTGGCCTTATGTAGCTCCTTCCATACCCATAATTTTTAGAAGGACAAGGATAACAGATATAAGGGAACCCCACCACCTGCAGGTTCCTTTCCAATCCAAACACCATTCTGTCTTGGAACTATATCACCATTCCTTCACTGTCGCTGGGTCAAAATCCTGAAACTTCCTTCCTAAGGGCACCATCGGTGTTCCTGCGCCCCCATCTGCTGCAACTGTTCAATAAGGTGCCACCTTCTCAAGGGTAATTAGGGATGGACAACAGGTGTTGTCCTCCCAGCAACATACACATCCTGTAAATGAATAAACAAAAGGGTTAAGGTACACAGACACGGTCTGATCCTGTCCTGCCCTCCAATCTCTGTATCCTACCGGCCATCCTGCACAATCTCAGTGTACCATATCACACTGCTTGCTTTAACTTATGCATCTCAAGGGGAAGCCAAGGGAAGCAGCCATCGAGAACAGCCATCGAGCTGCCAATCACTGCAATTTGCAGTTCAGCAATGGGCTGTAGGGCAGCTTAATGCCTTCTTCACTTGCAGCAGAGGAGTTTTTAGCCTGTTTGAAATGATCGTCTGATACAAATTGCATGTCACCTGATGGCCTTGGAAGTTTTTTTTTCCAATCTAAATGAGACACTCAATCAACAAACCATTTTCCACTTTTCCCTATTACAGTACGACAAGGTCATTAATTTTCAGAGTTGCACTTCAACTGTCAGCAGCAGCTATTGCAAACAAAAATTGAAGCTCACTTGCATTATAAAAGCCAGTATCCATCAGCATGAACAGGCTGAATACAATGAGCAGACCTCTCACCTCCATTGTTAAATTTCCAACCCCTGTAGACTGAATGGACAACAGTTCATTCATGGGATGAGGGCATCACTGGTTAGGCCAGCATTTATTGCCCATCCCTAATGGCCCAGATTATTTAAGCATGTGCTTCCTTTTCCCTATAATTAATGGCTGAGCAATTTTATGCTTTTAGGAGGACTCCAAGTACTGACATTAAATTGCAGTGTTCTTTCCTCACAGATAACCATTCAAGATTAGCTGCTTTCATTTGTCATTAGACCTGGGAAGTAACTATTTAGCCGTGTGTTTTGGGCTTCAGGCCACAGCCTGTTTACTGCCAGGTCCCAGCTACATCCATGTGGTATTTGACAACTCTACAGCGAGTGACAATAGTAGAGGGATAGCCTTCAGTGATCGGGGGTACAGTAAACTAAAGGGGAACAAGCTCAGCCTGTGATTTCCTCTCTATTATAATGGATGGACTGAAAGCCACAAGCTAAGAGTCCATTATGATCACTTTAAGGCCTTTACTAGCACAGGTTGATGGCTTGTTTACAGGGATGGTTCTTCAAAACCCAACTCAAAATTGCAGGAAGGTCTTGCCAAGATGCGAATTCCTTTTCTTTTAAATGTAATTAGTCACAGAGGAAAAGTTGTCAGACCATACAACTGCAGCTGTGACGCCACAAACCTTAAAGTATGAATATGTTTTTAGAAAAAGGTACAAAGTCATTAAGGCCAAATAAGGCAGAATAACCTTTTCAAAAAGCAACCTCACTCACCCTCTTTCCCCAAACATCTCAATTCAATCTCTCCAGAAGGTCAACCAATTGCATTTCAAAACACCTCCCCTGTTCACTTCAATGTCTTGTCCTGTTAATGTACTCCACAACTATGTTGCTCTCATGATGAACACATTCTGCTTATTTTCTTCTATGATTTCACTATCGCACTTTATCGTGATCACTTTTGGCAAGTTCATTCAAACTTCAAAACTTCACCTCAGTCAATCTCTTTTTCAAATAAGCCAACTTTTGCAGACTTCCCACACAACTTGCTGATGTCCCGATGAGCTAAATCAATTAACCATTACCAATTCTTCACTGTGTAAAGAAAGTGGATCTTAGTTCTCTGCTATGCTTGTGTAACAAGTGGCCTTATCACCCAGAGGTTAGGAAGAAGAAACTGGTCTGCATTTCTATTTTAGATCCCTATCCAGAAATCCCTGGAATGCTCAAATATTGAAAACCCTGGGAGTAAATTTGGACGAGGTTGAGGGATATTTTAGTAAACCTGCCATGCTTTTTACAGTCAATATGCCAGTCAATTGTCCATTAAAACACAGATATTAAATTGATATTTAGTTGAGATACAAGAACCTAGCAAGAAATCGCTGTTGGATCCAATTTTTGACTTTGCGTAAATAAATTAATATTGAGAGTTACAACTGAGCATAATATCTCCAGAAGAGTAGCGGCTGAGATAAATGAATAAGTAATAATTACTAAGTTATTACTCTCTGTAGCCACCCAAGGGAATAATATCTTCCCATGATTAAGTGACTTGAACAAAACAGAAAATGCCAAATGGGGTATGATCTGAATTTTATTTAATAATGCTACAAAGAAACGACGCGCACAAAAGACCAGTTGGTGAGCCACACCTATCCACACATCTCTTTTGGAACTGGAACTTAATCCTTCATTAAGTTACAGTGTCTGACATTTCCAACAGAATAGCTTGGCAGTACATATTTTATCTTTCACAACACAGGACAGGAGTAGACGATTCAGCCCTTTGAGTCTGTTCCATCATACAATGAGATCATGGCTGACTTATGGCCTAACTGCATATATATTCTTCTGGCTCCAATCCCCTAATTGCTTTGCTTAACAAAAAATGTATCTACTTCAAATGTAAAATTAACAACTGATCTTGCATCAACTGATGTTCATGGAAGAGAGTTCTAATGATATACCACCCTGAGTGTAGAAGTGCTTCCTTACATCTCTCCTGAATGATCTGGCCATAATTTGTAAACTATCCCCCCAGATCTGGAATCCCCAACTAGTGAAAATAGTTTATCATTATCCACCATGGCTTAAATACTTCAATCAGATCACACTTTAACCTTCTAAATTCTAGAGAAAACAGGCCTTATTTGTATAATCTCCCCTCATAACAACCTCAAGTCCAGGTTTTGTTCTTGCTAACCTACTCCCCCCACTTCAAGCCAGTATTCCCCTCCTTAGGTGTGGTGCCCAGAACTGATCACTGTTCCCTAGTGGGGTCTATCCAGGGTTACATATAACTGCAGCATAACCTTTACATCGTAGTATTCCAGTCCTCTACAAATAAAGACCAGCATTCCATTCACTCTCTTGATCATTTTCTTCACCTGCTGGTGGTATTTTAAAGTTTTACGCACCTGAACCCCCAAGTAAATAATTATTCTACCAATCTCAGTGTCTAAACTCAAGTACTATGAACCATAGGTCTAACATACATAACTACAGCCCATGCCATGAGCAAAGTGTAGCTGTAATATGTGCCACAACCACAGAATGACAAGGGTCAATGCAACCATTTGGATACAGTAGAATGCAGGATTCCAACTTAAGTTTAAAATGTTCTATGCCTATTGTCCATTAAGAGACATCACCTTGAAGGTATCTATGGTTATAAGTTTACAATCTTCTGACTTTGCCTACTAAGCAGTCTGCATACACACAGAAATCAATTGCTTTGTTGTAATGTCCCCTTATGCCCGAAACGTTGATTCTCCTGATCCTTGGATGCTGCCTGACCTGCTGCGCTTTTCCTTCAACACATTTTCAGCTCTGATCTCCAGCATCTGCAGTCCTCACTTTCTCCTGTAATGTCCCCTTTCCAACTTATAATATGCTCTGTTGTTTTAAAAAAAAAGTCATGGAGTTAACCAATAACTGACTAGTGGATAATTGTTAAACCAAGGTGGAACTAGTTTAGTGTGGGAACATGGTTGGTGTGGACTGGTTTGGACCAAAGGGTCTGTTCCCATGCTGTACGACACTCTGACATGGTGCAAGCAGTGGACATTCTTGTTTAATGCTCTGAAACACCCAGCAGTATGAAGAATCCACAAAATGTCCAAAGAAAACTGGCAGAAGAAAATTCTGCAGTGGTAAGTGATGAACTATGCCTTTAAGAAAAGACAGTTCTGGAAATAAAATGTTTAAACTGAATGCCAGAAGCAACAGCTGCAGAACTGAACTGGAGCTGCAAGAAAGCTGTTCTAAAAGTTCAAACAAAACAGGGAAATGCTGTGAAGGCCTGAAAATCTACTATTAAAAATCAGGAATATCTTTTAAAAGTTGAAAAGCCTGCAATGGGAAAAGATGGAAATATGCCATTTTGTCCCAAGTTAAAGAGAAGCTAAAAAGGATATTCATTTGCTATTTTCAGATGGCTGAGAAGTTTTAAAAACTTTGAAAATGAATTAAAGTAGGTTCAAGAGGTTTACTGCAACAGCATTGAAAAAGTTTAAGTCTTCAGACAGCTTAGAAACACAGTGTGGAAGTGCTGGTGTTGGACTGGGTTGGATAAAGTCAAAAACCACATGACACCAGGTTATAGTCCAATGGGTTTATTTGAAAACACAGGCCACAACGGGAGACATGTATGTGTGCTGGATTGATGGCCAACAAAGGAAGGTCAAGGATGTATTGTCAGAATGCTTACAAAATTCCATAATTTTAAATGGGTCATAGCAAACCTCTCAACAGATTTTAAATGTTCAAACAGCATTCAGAGTTGTAGTTTCTAGAATCAGATGTGTCTGATGCAGAGAAATACAAGCCTTTAAGATTTGTTTAGCAACTGGGGATAAATGTCTACACAGATTTACAGTGTTAGCATTCACAGCTGCAGAGCTAAAAGATATACACAATGTTAAAAGATGGATTCGGAGTCAGATAAGACTTCCATGTTCATCAATTAGAATTCATTTGGACAGGAGCCTTACAGATCCGTAAACTTCTTCATGAGCAGTTGCAGATACAGGCCACTGAACACAGGCTTCAAAACACAACAGCAACCTTCAAACAAAATCCTTTTCTACCTTCCTGCCAATTTTGGATTTAATTTTCCAAATCGTACTGTATCCCATGCGTCTTACTTCGTTGGTCAATCCACAAGGTGTGAGATTTTGGCAAAAACCTTATGGAAGCCCATGTAAATTACATCCACTGGAATATCCTTATCCACACATCTAGTCTTATCCTTGGAAAACTCAAGCAAATTTGTCCAATATGACCTCTCCCTGACAAATCCATGCTGACCAGAATATTGGACTCCATCTGGTAGGTAGTCTGGTTGAAATTTGCAAACTGCACATACAGTAATCATTTGGTCTGCTATAATGCCTGTTTGTAACCGATAATGCATTGTGCTGTTTTAAACAAACCATGCCATAGTGTTAATCAAATAATGTTTGATTATTCAACCAATGACATGGGCTGCTGTGATTTTAGTGCCAGGCTTTGAGAGGTAAAAGTGAAATATTTTGTCTCATTAAATCCAATTCCAATAGCCACTTTAAATCAGGTACCTTACGTCCACAGTCATGAAGATGGATCGGAAAGCTTGGAATCCTTTTCCTTGGAGAGAGGGGGAGCAGATCTGATCAAAGTTATCAAACTAATGAGAGAACTGTTCATGGAGAACCTATTCCCACTCTTAAAAGGATCAAGAATGAGAGGGGATGGATTTAAAGCAACTTTAAAAGAAGAAAATGAGATGTAAAAATATTTTTTTAATGAATTATTTAAATAAAAACAATGTGCATGGGTATGAGAAAAGGCAGGAGAGTGCATTGAGACATGATGATTCATTTGAAGAGCTTGAGAAGACACAATGGGCTGGATAACCTCCCCACCTCCCCCCAAACCACTGCGGCAATTCTATGATTGTATGATCATGTAGGCAATGGAATTGCTGTGTGATTTTGTCTATCTAGCATCATTCAATAGTTATAGACAATTGCCTTTTCTTGACATTTCAGCTGAAGCTTGGTAAAGAATTTCATGGATTTATAATTCCTGAATTCCTTTCCTGATCAGCATGCCGTACCATTGTTCCACTAAGCACATACTCCATATTGTATACCTTAACCTCAGTTAATTAACTTAATCTTATCTATACTGACTATCTTGCCATTAATTGTCTTGATTATGTAAAAGGTTAAAATGCTTCTAAGTCAGTTACATTGTTCCTCCTTATTTGCTCCGACCTATTTTAAGCACCATTTGCAAACATGAACATTATATTTATAATTAATCTTTCATCCAAGTCCTCAATGCATATTAATAATGGAAAAGTTCCCAACACTGATCCTCTGTGTACCCTTATAATAACTTTCAAGCCTTACAATTCTCATTTGTGATTAGATATTTTATCTTGTTACCGAAATCATTTTCTAACCAGGTTCTTGTTAAATCACTCTTTAATTCACCCAGTGACTGCTGATGCAGAATTTTGTCAAAACGTTTCCAAAAATGCATGTGCGTGATACCAGCAGTGCTCCCCTGTGCAAAATGCCAAGGATATCTTTGAAAAACTCTGACAGGTTAATTAAACATGACATTCCTCTCTTAAAGCACGCTTTCTTTTGACAAGTTCTCTTTTTTTCCCAAGTGTTCACTTGCCAGAACTCTCCAAATGTTTTATAGAATGTTCTTGCAACAAGGACCGTCTCTTAACACTTATTTGAGAGAGAAAGAAAATCAGGTTAATGGAAATATTCAATCATTTGTTAATATCCAATAATTTCCCCTGAATTTATTGAATTTACCAGTGAGTAATGGATAGGCTTCAGCAATTATAAGCCCCACATCTTGTAAGACTTAGCAGTGAAAGTTAACCAGATATGGGTTTTTTTGTCTGTATTAAAAGATAGTAAAGTAACATTTTATTTTCTTATCAAGTTCGCCCTTTGCTATTCCTGGAAACTGAATATAAATGACCCTTTTTTTAACTCCTGGGTAAAAATGTCTCCCGTGAGACTAATTATTAATTGTATTATTTCTTTGTACCTGGGTTCCCACTGTTAAGTAGAAATTCTTTTTTTTTAATCCTTGCATGAAACTTTAAAAACAATGGAACACAGAAATTGGTTTGGGTAGTGACACCAAATTTGGGTAAAACAGATCAGTAGCCCAATCCTGTCCATTGGAGTCTTTTATCTATTTTGAAACCACAACGCTTATCACCAAAATTATTCTTTACATTCCCACTGAAAAGATGACTTCCAGCATGATATAGCTGGACTGAGTTTCAAATGTAATTTCATTTGCTTAAAAAAATCTAAATTGTCCCACTGTGGACCTCCTAACTTCTAGAGTCATAGTCATAAAGTCATACAGCACAGAAACCGATCCTTCGGTCCAACCAGAACATAATCCCAAACTAAACTAGCCCCACCTGCCTGCTCCTGGCCCATAGCCCTCCAAAGTTTTCCTTTTCTCAACTTCTTAGTTTATCTCACACTCCTTTGAAGTTTGCGAAAATAGTTACAATCTGTTTTGCAAAAGAACAAGAGTGATAGCAAGAAAATACAATAAAATAAAATTGATTCCAATATCATTTGTTTCAAACTACCTTTCACATTGTATCATTTCATTGAGTGTAAAATTCTTAATTATTCACATTTATTTTGATCACCATCCGACATTCAGCACGCTCTCAGCCCAACCATACATCTCAAGGTAGAAGAAGGAATTAAGTCAGTGAAAATGGTTATTACCTCTTTTAAGGGCTTTTAATTGCACCACTCTTTGAGCTGTTACAGTGGAGCTGTTATTCTCCACCACCACAAAACGTAGGAAAACAAGGTCTTCAAAGTAAACGTGGAAGAAGAACTGCTCATTCCACATGGGGTTCAGGGTGTTGCGATGAATGGGCTTGGTGCGAAAGTGACAACTGTCCTGTGGCATACCGAGTACGTCAATTTCAATGCATGGACTCCCTGATGTGTTGCTGGGACAAACATACTGTCCAGAAATGATCTAGGATTGTTTTAACATGAGAATCAGTCAGCTTCAGTATTAAAATCTCTTTCAATAATAGGTATGGTTACACAGTGACTCAAATCAACACAAGATTGATGTAATAAATGGCACTTCCAATCATCAACAACAACTTGCCACATTTAGCACCTTTCCCATGGTTTTAAAAAAAAGCCTAATTCACAGGAGCATTATCACACAAGGACTGACACTGAACATAGGGAAGGGATGTAAGGACAGGTGATTAAACGCTTGGTCAAAGCAATAGATTTCAATCAGTATTTTAAAGAGGAGAGTGTTGGAGAGGAGAAGATGTTTCTAGAGTTTAGGGCCGAACATGGCAGTTACCAACAGTGGGATGAAAGTACAAGGAGATGCCCTAGAGATTGGAGTTTGGAGCAATGTAGAGTAATAGAAGGACTGTAGCATTGGTTACTGAGATGTACAGTGCACAAGTTAAATGAGCCTGACCCTCAGCTTCAAAGCACATTATGCAGGAGTAGAGTGATTATATTTGTTCAAAAATTCAACCAAATGATCATTTTAGATCCCAGTATTGTTTACAGTTGTCAATTTGTTTTTTCTTGAAGGGAAATATAAAATGGCCATTAAAAGAGCAGCTAACAGTAAAGCACAGAAAAACTTAGAGACAATTCACTTAATGGCTAACCTTCATCATCAAATAACTACTTAATCTCAAATGGGACATGACACTAATTAACATGTTGGAGTGAGATTATCTGAATTAAACAAAAAAGGCCCCAAAATGCAGAGTTATCCAACGCAGATTTAATCAACAAAAGAGATATATAATGACAGAGTGTGTTATGCTGGTTATATTCCATACCCAGTAAATAGCTGAAAAATGTGTTGCTGGAAAAGCGCAGCAGGTCAGGCAGCATCAAAGGAGCAGGAGAATCGACGTTTTGGGCATAAGCCCTTCTTCAGGAATAAAGGGCTTCCTTTGATGCTGCCTGACCTGCTGCACTTTTCCAGCAACACATTTTTCAGCTCTGATCTCCAGCATCTGCAGTCCTCACTTTCTCCTAGTTGATTTTATACCAAGTAAATAGGTCTACTCTTGCCTCGATAGCTGAAAGCAACAACAGACAACTTTCTGCACTTACAGTTAGAGAATATAAGGATGGACTCATGTTCTCTATTCGTTCCAGTGGAGAGAACTGATTGTGCATTCGACAGTTTTTGTCCCATAAGACTGGTGACTTTAAGACATAGCCACATCCGCCATTGGCTTCAAACATGGCTGCATTCAGATGTATTGGGAGATCTAAGGAAAATAAGAGACAATGTCGTAATCTCAAAGATTTTCATAGTATTTTGTGGCTGAACCACTTTAGATGAGATGACCTGATGGTATTATCACTGGAATTAATTCAGAGCTCCAGGTAATATTCTGGGAACCCCAGGTTCGAATCCCGCTATGGTGAATGCTGGAATACGAAATCAATAAAAATTTAGAATTTTTATAATTAATTCATGGGCTGTGGTTGGAGTATCTGTTAGTGTCCAGTGTCAATGACATTGACTTTGGTCTGGAGTCACATGTAGACTAGATGTAAGGATGGCAGTTTCCTTCCCTAAAGGACATCTTAAGAACCAGATGGGTTTTTCCAACAATCGACGACAGACTTATGATTATCGTTAGACTCTCATTTCCAGATGATTATTGAATTTAAACTCCACCATCTGCCATATGTGATTAAAACTAGGTCCTCAATACATTACCAGGGTCTCTGGATTAATAGTCTCGCAATAATACCACTAGGTCATTGCCTATCCATGAGTTAAGAATCTAATGATGAACATTATCAAGTATTGCAAAAAAAAACATTTCGGAGTAAAATGTCCTTTAGGGGAGGATATTCTAGCCTTGCCTGGTCTGGCCTACATGGGACTCCAGACCCACAGCAATGTGGTTGATTTTTAATTGTCCTCTGGGCAATTGGGAAAGGGCAATAAATGTTGGCTTGTCCTCCCTTTTTTTAAAAAAACATGGGGTGGTCCATCGCTTTCAAAGCATTGCCCCAGAAAAATCTAAAGTTTCCTTTCATTTGTACAATTGGTGGATTTGTTGGATTAAATCCGTTTTTATTTAATGTTCAATGATCAAATGAAACCTATCAGGGTAATGCACTCAAATTAGGAGGAAGTGAGTTCAATAATATTTATGTTCATTTCAATCAATCAATCATTTAGAAACTGATTACTGAGGAAACAAGAACAACTCCAAGATCCTAGTCAATAAAACCAGTCTATAATTATTTTGTGATACAACTTGCATTACTCACCACATTTTATCTTTGTTGATTAGCTCACAAATGGAGCTAATGCTTTGACCATGAAGTGGTGGTTTTCAGCAAAACTTTCCATCAGACGTTGCCCTTGAAAAAAGCTTCCTTCACCTCATATTTCAACTCCAAAAGCACAGAATTGCTTGTCTATTGTAAACTTATGGAAAGTGTGACTTAAAGAGCCACTCAGCCTGATTGTGGCTGCAATTTCACTGGTAATTACTTCAAAGTGGATTGTTACATTTATTGCAGATATTGCCAGTGATTGCAAAGCTTCAGTGACCTTTATCTAACTAAACTGCAACAAAGTCTGCATTAACCGAGCATTAAGGGTCAAAAAGGAGAAGAGACGGTTAACTACAGAATCAGTACACTGCTGAAGACAAAGATTGGAAGCGCTGAATTCTCAGTCCAGTGCCGAATGTGCTTATCATCTACACAGAGCAGAGAGATTTTGCTACTCCCCCTACAAGTAGGATGCAAGATGTATGACACACAAATTGCTGGAAAAGCTCAGCAAGTCTGGCAGCAGCTGTGGAGAGAAATCAGAGTTAAATGAAGCTTGTCTGAATGGTGAGCTGCCCGGAGAGTCAAATCTGGAGATGTTATTCCAGCAACAAATGGGAGGAATATGTTCCAGAGTCTCCAAACAATGACCTCTGGATGCTTTCTGGTCATCCTGGAGATATGCTACGCCTCATGGGCAAACGTCTTTGATATCGACTAGACTTAAAGAAAGGCTTTGGAACGAATATTGAGAACGCAATGTGAGCCACTCCATTGGAAGTAAAATGGGACGACAGAATCTGCAAAGTCAGAACCAGAGCGACAGCAAATAGAGTCTGTAAAGTACTACAGGATTACTCCTTCAATAAATATAGAGAGTGGAGGCCAGCTGCACATTTATCACCTTATTTCCATGTCATTTTAAATACTAAAATCTGAATACCCTTCAGTTTCAACTTCAGCCGAATACACCATGTGACATCCTTGTGAATCTAACCACAAGCTCTGGGCAGGGAGAGGTAGGTAGTGTGCGTAGATTTGAGCCCAGTGCGGCCTCCCTGTATGACTGGCAGGGCAATCAGCACAATTGTTGCTCGAGACTTGTGGCATCACTCAATGCAATTTTTTCAGAAGCAACATCACTGAGAGAAAAAAAAGGAAGAGTGACCATGAGGAAGAAACAGCCTGTAATTTGTTAACAGAAAGCAATCAGAGATAGTGAGCAGCCGAGTGGCTGGGCAGTATGTGCGCTAACAGCATGACATAGCAGCAACAAGGGCTGTCCTCATAGAAAGGGGCGTCGAGCTCTTTACACTGACTGACCAAACAAAGTCTCATCCAATGTTAACTCAGCCAACCTTGGGAGGATTAAAGTAGTACACATGCTTGAAACAGATTCCAGTCAGATTACAAAGAAGTTACATTGTTACTGGGGTCTGTCTGATTGGTTCTGGTGATCCGGCCCCACTTTGTGCTCCAGAACTGCCGCAACCATCCTCCTCCCAGGCCTCTTGCAGTACTGGCAGTGACCACTGGTGGTGCTGGAGAGCTGTTGGCCTCCAATTGCATGGTAGCAAGGTTGAAAATTCATCCGGCCGGACCCAGTAACCCTGATGGCAGCCATCAGACTGTCTGAATGGGGGCTAATTCTGTCAGGACTCCTGGAAGTGTCCATGACCACCTACCAACTGGAAGGTCCAGTAAATTCTGCCCAGTTTGTGTACAGAGAATGAACTAGTTACACTAAGTGACCTGCATCATACTCTGAGCTACATATATTTTGTCTAATGTGGAAGAAGGCAGCTGATGAACCAAACCAAACAAACCCTTGCCAAACCAAACAAAGTCTCATCCAATGTTAACTCAGCCAACCTTGGGAGGATTAAAGTAGTACACATGCTTGAAACAGATTCCAGTCAGATTACAAAGAAGTTACATTGTTATATTCCCAGGTCCCACCACAGTGCCTGCAGATACAGAGCAGTGTACACAACAGAGAAAAACACACTTCCAACCCATTTAAGGGGATGAGTGATATCATTAAATCAAAGCCAAAGTTCTGTGGTCGACCTGCATTTGTAACAAGTACTCAACCAACCTCTCCCTGCACAGAGCTTGTGGTTTGATTCACAAGGGTATCACATACAACAGCCTCTGGCTTACTCAACTGATGCTGAAATTGAAGGGAATTCAGATGTTCAAATTTAGAATGACCTGTAAATAAAATGATAAATGGCAGTTTTCCTTTGAACTAATGATCTCAAATTATGTTTGGTCTTTACTCTTGCAGATGCAGCTCATGGAAGCTCCAGCGAGCAAACCATGTTTATGAATGAGGGTTCGCAAATCTAGCCACTCACCATCTGTCTGATAATTGAGAGCAACCAACTGTATCCCGTGGAGCCAGAACATGAGAGGCGATGGATTGGAGGAGTCAATCCGAGTAGCAGCAGGGTATGTTCTGAGCAGCTGGCAGACCGTATGTTGGATTAATTCCTGGGAGTAACGTCGGCAAAGCCGCTTGGCAGTGTTCTCATTCACCGATGAGATGTGATAACACTTGGGTGTCCTGATGATAGCACTGAGGGAGGTGGTTGGATTAAACGGAGGAGAAGATGGCTCTTCGCAGTTCTTTCTCAGACCTTCAAAAGAAGTGGCTGCATAACAAAGAAAAAAAAATCATTTGATCATTCAAGGAAGCCAAAGGCTTCACACTTTCCCAAATACGATAAGCAAGATCCTGCATCCAATCCGAACAGGATGGTGATTTAAAGTCAGGTTTTCCTTCTGCAATTCAAGTTTACACTTGTTATTTTAATTTAACAATACATGATCCCTTCAATAAACACACTTCTTGATGAGTTGCATCAAGTTTTTATTTTGGAGGGTTTTTCCCTGTGAGGTTCAATGAGATTACTGCACCAAACCAAACTCACCACATTAATTGTCTACCCTGCCCCTATGCCTTGTCTCACATCTAGTTTCCACCCAATCTTATTATCCGCCATTCCTGGGACAACTCATCACTCAGTGGATATTTGCTGAAAGATTAGCATCCCTTGCACCTGTGCCATCTTTGAAAGACCTAGATAAGTGTCGACAATCTGCCCTTGCCCCTCACTAGCAGCAGAATGGCACAGCAGCCACAAACCCATGCTCCCCTTGGCACTGAGCCAACATGGCTGACACTGCCTTGTGCATGCAACCACGCTCTCTCGCTCGTGTTTTACCACCGCATCACACTTTGCCACTCCGTAGTTCCATCCTGTTTCAACACCCTCTGAGTGCTATCCTGTCCCCAGTGCACGCTGGAGACCCGCAACTTATCATTGTCCAGTAAATGCCCACTGAATACCCACAGCTTGTCACTGTCTAATAGGTGTCAAGCAATCAGACAATTCCAAATATGAGCTTTTATTCATAGAACAATGAAAGAGAAGCGATAGAGACTATCATATGCAAACTAGATTTAGGGATCATGACCAATGACTACTTTACAGGCTATGATGGTTTGCTGCACCCAACTCCCATCTACTGGAACCAGGGGTCAGTCAGGTCCTACCTGCCTTGCAGCATCCAATGTAGTGGAGTCTGTCATGGACAACTCCAACTTCCCCCACTCCAACATCCATACTCTGCTCCCTGGATACCTGCTCCCTTCTCTCCAATTTGTAAATATCCAGCACACCATCCCATTGCCTACTCCAAGGGTGCAGAGCACAGTATGCCAGGATGATGCCACATATACTCCCTTACCCCAGTAACCCACTAGGTAAGGCCCTGGACTCTCAAACACACTGGGTACACACGAGTGCTCCAGGATGTAGGAATGGTGACACCCCTCCAGGAAGTGGGAACAGAATCACAGATCACCTGATCATGGATGGAATGGAACCTCTTCCTGGTGATGAATGCCATAGTGTTGTGATACTGTGTTGGTCTTGTCAGTGCCTCGTGGGTACAGTCGCTGGCATCCTGTACCTGGGAGACAGCTACGTTCCTGAATCCTCCTGCCCACGCTGCAGCACTGACCCCATCCTCGGGAAATGAAATGAGCCGGTGTGATCTTGCCCGGATGGTATCGGTCATTGCCCTGACGTATTTGTGGGGGCACGACTGAGAGATCCCACACAGGTCACCCACCCCCTCCCCGGAAGGAGCCCATCGGACAGAAATTCACCCTCACAGCTGCCGGGTCCGCTCCAGTTCATCACAGTGTCCCAGGCCACACACAGACTGCATTGGCACAGCGCCTTACTCATCCCTAGGAAACAGAGTTGGTGCTGGGAAACCTCTGGTCTCCTGTATATCCCACCCATCCTGAGGGGCCCTGCAGCTGGACCTCTCCCTGAGCTGGCTACTCCACATCCTCTGGGGGGCCCTGCTACTCCTGATCCTACCTTCACCTCCTCAGGAAGGCAGCGACAGTGATCAACATCCCACCAGCAGCTGGATACATCCGTCTCAGTGGAAATGACTGACGGTGGGAACACACTGAGCGAAGGAGGTTCTCTGGTCTCAGACTGGTCCTTAGCGTCAGCCCCTCCAGATGAGGCTGCACATT
Organism: Chiloscyllium plagiosum; assembly: GCF_004010195.1. Lineage (NCBI taxonomy): Eukaryota > Metazoa > Chordata > Chondrichthyes > Orectolobiformes > Hemiscylliidae > Chiloscyllium > Chiloscyllium plagiosum. The sequence goes on from NC_057731.1 coordinate 15,228,189, forward strand.
CTCCTCCAAACAGTGAGACATACAGCCCTCCAATTTCCAGGGCCGTGTCTCCATCGGTCATCCAGCTCCAGCCTCAGCGTGTGCACCAACTTGGAGAAAGGGTCACACCAGCCGAGTGACCAACACCAAAGAGAGTCTGGCTGGTGTTCTCCTCCACCCCCAACATCCCATCCCAGACCCACACAAACTCTGAAACCTCTCTCTACCTTCAGTACAGGGCATGGATAAACATACACGAGAGACAATGGAGTGATGATGTGTGCCTCCTAGAGCACCCCAGGTAGCTGGGTGAATAATGGTTCCCCTTTGGCCAGCACAGGCCTTTGGTAATGTCATTGCTGCTGAGTCTGCAGCATGGGGATGCCCAGGCTCAATTTTCAGGCACTAATGGCCCTTTGCAAATTGCCTTTGACCAGCATCTGACTCGAGGCACCCTCACTCTACAACATATAGCATACAGCTGATGAAATGATTGCAAATTAATTGTAGGTGGGCTTTGCAAATGGTTACTTCATGTAATTGTTGCTACAACATCCTATCATCCAGAAAATGCGGATCCTGGGCTTTTGTCACTCGCCCCATCTCCTGTTCCAGCCATTTTCTGGAAGCACTTCACCTCTAGAGAAGGGACAGTGATGGCTGGGGATGAAGCTCCCCATTGCTAGCAGTGGGCTACACCTAGCCACCCAAAGTCTCCATCTTGCCCATGACCTTGATCGACCCTGACAGCCTATTTGAACTCCATTTGGAGATTCCAGCACATCAAATCGCATCTCCAGCTTTCTGTCCCGAACCCTGGCATTCCAATGTAATGATGCCCATCCTGCATACCCTTGTGGAGGTGACGGTGGGAATCACGGTCAACAATGCCCACACCCCCTTCCCCCCCACCTGTCACACCCCCCAATACTATACCACACATAAACCATTCATTTTTGAGTGTCCCTCCATCACTGTCCCTATTCCCACTTCTACAGATGCCTGTTTTCTCCCCCAGCCTTGACTCCCCCACCTCTTCTAACAATGAATCCCCCCACTATGAGCTCCCCAAGAATCCTCCTGAAAGATCACTGGACCCCAAGGACTGTATTTGACTAACCGCAGCAAGCAGCCCCTAGACACGAGCAAGAAGACCCCTGCCCACTGAGCTTTCAGCTCCCTGCCTGATGATATACAATACTGCAGGACTGCTACAGCTGGCCCTACATAACTGCCCCCTCCCCGGTCTGTATTGGGCCAGATCTCCTCAACATGAGAGCTCGAAGCAGCCAACTCTTCAAAAAACCTGCGGACTGTGTGCCGATAATAGCCCAGTCTGACTGCAACAGGATCCTCTGACCAACAACGCCTGCCCCCTTGACTGGACTGAGAACTAGCCCACTTCAGTTTCTAACATGGCCATTTGGTTGAAGACACATGCAGTGCCTTTGCCCCACAGGCAGTGGTCACAGTCTGTAGGTGTTAAACTGGCTTCTCGGTATGCCACCCAACAAGAGAATCCTTCTCCCGCACACCATCACCACCACAACCTTAGATAGTTCCTCACTGACAAGTGGCCTGTATGTGTGGTTTTGCAACAGAGCACCTCAAAGCAGCAGAAATTATACCTTTCATTCTGCCAACACGCTGACAGGGATGGCACAGCAGCATAAGGCATGGATGCTGTTGCGTTTACAGGTGGGCACTAAGTGAGCGAGCATTAAGAAGGCAAGTGAGCAGCCCTGAGATGCAGCCTGGTCCAATCCGGGAGCTGGGTGCCAGCCCTTTCTAACTAGCAGCCTTTCAATGCTAGTTACTGATGCACTCTTCAGTACACATATATTTCCTAAGCAGCCTGCAAGTGTATCAGAGGGGTGCATGATGCTTGCAAGAGTTTAGAAGATGCTAGGTCCCATCGACTGTAGATGGTGCGCTGGTGCCTATGGATCACGGCCCGAGTTGTAGTTTGTTTGTGGGCAACACGAGGAGTAAGAGGTGAGCTGAATTTGTCCGGCACTTGCTCTGACTTCCGTCTTCTCAACATCTACCTTGTTTGGCAGTTTGGTCATGCTGGAGGCTGAACATTATTGAGGAGTGTTGTGCGCCATCAACAAGATATTTAGCAAGTTTTAATCTTCATCAATTGGCAACTTGTTTGCTGCTGAGTGGGAATCTCACCATGACAAATGTGAAACACATACAAGATGGTGCAAGTTGCTCCTGACATTGAAACTGACCATTCCAAATTCTCATACATCTTGCCATGCCCATGTCACTCAGGCCCCTCTAAGATTCTATGCTTAGCTACCTGTATAAAACCCATTGCTGATGTTCAACCCTATTGGTTTGGAAAAGAAACCATTACATTCTCTACTGAGCTCATCTCGTACATTTGCTGACAATTTGGCAAAATCAGAGTTTCAATATTTTCTGCCTGATCAAAGGGAATGTAGTTTTCAATTGTTCAGCATCTAACATTGTGTGTTAATTAATTATTCTCTGATCTGCAGGATATAAGTTAGGCCTGAATGTGCTTATTGAGAAAGAAGCAGTGAAACAAACCTTACAAAAATGCAAGTGTAGACCTTTTAAAAGCATTGTGAAGCAAACTGTTCAGACATAGAAACTGATGTGTCACTTCCTCATATCTCTGAGGCACAAAGCCTTAGAATAGACAGGACTCCTATTGTTTCATCTTCCTCTACAAGCAAAAGGAAAATAGGCAACCTGTTCAGTTTACTGCAAAATTGATATGTCCCTTTTAAACTCCTCCTCTTGATTTCAAACTCTGTGGTGTAAAGCTGCTAAGTCTATATTTCTGTGGCAAAGCAGGTCAGTAAAGGTGCCTGACAAAGCAGCACTGAAGATCACACAGGAATGAAGAGTCTCAGTTACTGAAACTCTCAACCTTCCTGAAACAGCGATTAGTTACTGCTTAGATGCTTGGGAATAATGATGTTTATTATCAGAGGGCATCATTTGTCAACCAGCACCCGAGCTGCTGTTACTGCACGTCAACAGCCAAATCCTTTAGGTTTTAATGGGAATTTCCTGCGAGCCTCAGAGAATTCTGGATTTGTAGTAACGATTTTATAAAATGACAATTCATACACATATGCACTTTAAATGGAATCAGATTGTTGTGAATCAATTATTTTGTGACTAGATCCAAGTTTGTTGTGGGAAACACTGACCTAACCCACTTACCTCTTCCAGATGCCTTAATTGATGTCATTGACTCCCCAGGGCTCATTCTATTTGACTTCCTGTTGGGTTTCACTTTGCCTCTGCTTGATCCTGCTGCATTTAAGGTCGAAAGGCCTGTTCCCATTTTAAAAAAAAACAAAGGGTCATCATTGAAGGGTTCACATTTTTCCAACAGTTAAGTTTTTGATGATATTTTAAGCTCCTTGCAGCTTTGCCCTGTAGCTGAATGGAAATGTTGCTTTTTGCCAGGATTCTTTATGTGACTGTATTTTATCAGTGACTGGCACAGGAAAATGAATGAAGGCAGCAGAATCCATTCATGTTCATCCTAGTGTAGGTGCAGCCTTCCATTTTATTTCTCCATCTTGGTGACTTGGCCATATTGATAATGTTCATCAGATGTGACTGACATAAACAGTGACACTAAAGTCCCAGCAATATGCTGTTAAAGATGGTTAGGTTTTATGGAGGAAAGCACTTACTCAAATTGACAGCAGTCTAAAGGTTTTTCATACAGATCTCAGGCAGGTATGACTGGTGCCTATCACCCTCATCCTCACCACCTGTCGTATTCCCAGCGCCCCTCCCCCAAATTCCCTCCCCTCTACCTTTTATCTCATCCCGCTTGGCACACCAGCCTCATTCCTGAAGAAGGGCTTATGCCCGAAACGTCAATTCTCCTGCTCCTCGGATGCTGCCTGGCCTGCTGTGTTTTTCCAGCACCACATTTTTCAACTCTGGTAATAATGGTAACTAATTAGTGACAGGATAACTACATCCTGACAATGAGGCCACTCAGCTCCTGATTCAATAAGACCACAGCTGATCAGACTGTAAGCTCAAAATCACGTTCCCACCTATCCCCCAAAGCCTTTCACCACCTTGCTCAGCAAGAATCTATTCACCTCTGACCTGACTGATTCCAATTCAATAGCATTTTTAGGGGGGAGTTCCAAAAACTCTCTCAGAAAGAAAAAAATATCACCCCATTTCTAGGCGACCCCTTTTTTTTAAAAAAAAAAGATTGACCCCTAATTCGAGACCCTATCTTCTAAATTCCTGCCCCTGTATTATAAAAATAAAGGTCCTGACAGTCACTGCTGTCAAACTGTAAGTACATAAAGTGAGTGAGACGCTAGGGTGCTGGCAGGGCAGGGTGCCAGATCAATACAGTGGCTGGCAGGGAAGGCAATAGGAGGCTAGGGTAATTAGGGTGCCAGCTGGAAAAAGGTACAAGTTACCAGATTGGTAGGGGTAAGATGCCAAGTAAATGAGATGCCAGTTGGAGTGGAGGTAGGGTAACAACTGGAGAGGGGGTACAGTGCCAGCTGGATAGGATGTAAGGGGGCAAGGGTGCCACGTGTCTGGTTCAGTATCTTACACAGTACCCCTGAGGAGTTCAAAATGTCCACAAAGTCAATGCACCAGGAGCTCAGAACGATCTGTGTGCACCCAGAGTCCAGATAGGCCTGTGTTCGGAGACCTGATGACATGCGGGTGTTCTTGAGAACTGAGAGATCGGGATATAATAACAAGGAAGAATATGATTGTCTCTTACTGCAAGTACAGCTTGGGAATGATATTTATCAAACATTTCAGTTTATTTCTTTTAAATTCATAAGGATCTAATGAAGACGACGATTTTGCTCAGAAATTATTAACAATCAACTCTATTTTGGGCCAACTGGGGATATGTTCTGCTCTAACACATTTACAGCCCAGGAACAGGCCCTTCGGCCTTCCAAGGGGCCGAATGTGTTCCAATGTGCTCAGCTTCCTACACGTTGCCAGCTTCCATACTCCTGCTGTTTCAGACACTGAACAACAGACCTTCCTGATCAGAATTCAAGAGACTCACACTCTTATATTCACTTCTTGTTCATTCCGTGCACATAAAGGCGACGTTAGTCAATAAAACCATCATTGGCGAGTGTTACATGACAGACAAAGATATACAAAGGATTCGCTTACTGACAGGTACCTGTGAACTTGATGGCCTGGCAGTAGATGATCAAGTCTGAGAGTTCGGGTGCTATCTGTCTGCTCTCCTTTTTGTTTTGGGGCAGGTAGAACTCTTCACCCAACTCCATGTCATAAACCTGAGAATTAAGTAAACAGCAATTAAACTATGGCCCACCGAGCACCACCTCACGCATGGAAGCAATGTTTCCTTTCAATATTTGGACATATTAGTTCCCCCAATAAGTAACTAGAAGACTTGCATTTATGTAGCCCCTTTCATAACTCCCAAGTAACCCAAGATGCTTTACAGCCCATTAAGTACATTTGAAGTACAGTGACTTCAGCAACAGCTAACCTGTGCTTAGTGAGAACAGCAATAAAATAACCAGATCACATTTTTTTATAAAATAGGACGTTAGTCGAGAGTTAAATATTGGTCAGGACAATGGGGAAGCATCAAACAATACCATAAGTTGTAAGTCTACCTGTGAGAGTTGACCAACCATGGTTTTAAATTTCATTGATCATTCAAAGATATAAGGGTAGATGTCAATGGCAGTATCCTGTACATCGACTGAAAAACTAAAGGCAATTCTGCAGCAGCTGTTGGCAGGGTGGGGTGGGACAGTGGGGTGTGCTGGGGAGGTTTAATCCCAGTCAGCAACTGGAATTATTCAGGTAGGGGACAGGCTGAGCAGTGCCCTCACGCTGCTGCTCATTCCAAAGCTGGCAGCTTGCTCTGACCAGCCTCACAATTAGCCTCTGGGCAGGAAGGTGGGTCCCACCTAAATTGCAGGGAGGCAGCAAAGGGCAGGATTTCCCTCTCGCCCAACCACAGGGCCACTCTACAGGTGTGAAGCCAGCTCTGGGATGGAGGGCCTCTGACAGTTCAGCTCTCCTTCAGTGCCACAGTGCATGCCAATCTCAATTACACGCACAAGTCTCTGGAATGGAAGGTTCAGTGTGAGGGTACTTACCAACTGACATCAAATGCATTCATGCAACATCCCTCTATATGCTGTTTGTCCATTTAAAACAAATGGTTGAGTTTACAAAACACAATGTCATATAGAGGCATTGAGTACTTTCTGTTATCAGCACTTCCTAGCCATCAGCCTACTCCTATGCCAATTTCCTGTGCTCCATTTACTACAAGCCCCATTAAACCCCAGCAGTGCCCAGCAACTCCCGACCTGTGCTGTGCTTAGGTCCTTACACTGCTCTGCAGTTGCTATCCTCAGCAGGAGAAAAAACAAAGCATTTTTTTAATGTGACTTAATGCAGAAATGAAAATGTGCAGTTTCTCACAATGAATCTTTTTTGCTTTGTCTTTTCCTTGCTGTGTAACATTGCGTCAGTTGATATTTTTTTGATTCTCCGTGGAGTTTCTTCTGAATATTCAAAGTGATATTTATCACTCGACGGCTTGCTCTCAGGCCTGTCATCGAGAATGTTGTCTGGAAAGGAAGGAACAGACTCTCATGAGACAGTTTTATAACACTTACAGAATGCTTGCCAAGCAGCAGATTCACTTGAGTAGGTTATGTAGCAAGAACTAATGGTTCTGGAAGAGTTAATGCTGAAGATTACATTAGCTCCATCCAACCTGATGATGGCTCACCGTCCTCAAATGAAGAAACAGTTAACTTTGCACAGGTCCTGACAGAAGCAAATGTGCCACACCCTGTTCCTGATAGCTGTCATCATATCTAATCATTTACGTTAACTGTATCTATTGTTATCATGTAATTAATTATATCTTGTTGCATAAGTCAAGTGCATTTGCCTTTTTGCCAAGGGGTGTGTTTATGGGATGTTACTGTATTGGTACAGTTAATTAGTAAGCAGCACAGTGGCTCAGTGGTTAGCACTGCTGCCTTACAGTGCCAGGGACCCAGGTTCGATTCCAGCCTCAGGCGACTGTCTGTGTGGAGTTTGCACATTCTCCCAATGTCTGTGTGAGTTTCCTCCAGTTGCTCTAGTTTCCCCCCACAGTCCAAAAATGTGCAGGCCAGGTGAATTGCCCATGCTAAATTGCCCATGGTGTTAGGTGCATTAGTCAGAGAGAAATGGGTCTGGTCTGGGTGGGTTACTCTTCAGTGGGTCGGTGGAAATGGTCGGGCCAAATGGCCTGTTTCCACACTGTAGTTGAATCTAATCTAATTGGTACTGTGTCTCATATTCGGTTAAGTTTTCCAACAGTTCAGTTATTCTAAATTTCTCTTTCTTTGTATTTTAACTATAGGGTTTAAATAAATTGTATTTTGCTTAATGTTGAGTAGTTTGACCAGTCATAACACTTCTGGAACCAGCACCTCACATCCACCTTTAAAATAAGCAACAGTTAGAGTCTAGGCGAACATTTAGAATGTTTTGAGGGGGTCTGGTCTGGTTCATAACAGGGTGTCCATGGTGATGGAGCATGTATTGTTCACTAGCACAATACAGACCTTTACTGACCACTGCAGGGACTAGGATGCTTCAATGTCATCTTGATTGTAGTAAGTTTCCATTTCAATATGTAGGTTCCCACTAACTGTTAGTTTGCATTTTTGCTGCAGTGCCCAATCAAGAGGTCGAGTTGTGTTTGTTTGAAACATGGAGAATTGGCCAAGGAAATGGTAGTGTAATTATAATGTCTACTGGACTAGTGAACCAGGTTAATACCCCATGGGAATGGGTCCAAATCGCAACATTGCAGCTGGTAAGGTTTAAATGCAATTCATAAATTTGAAGCCAATTTCTTATGGGTCTCTCGTGGTACAGTGGTAGCGTCCCTAGCTCTGAACTAGGAAGCCTGGGTTCAAATCCCATTTGCTTCTAAGGTGTGTTATAGCATCTCTAAACAGGCGGCTTAGAAAGTATCTACTTATGGACTTTAATGATCCATCCACCACTACTCCTTTCAGAGCTGCGCTTACATAATAAGCAGAAAGGAGGATTGGTAGAGTGATGGTAGTGTCCCTACTTCTAGGCCAGAAAGGCTCACCTGCTTCAGAGGTTTGTATGTCCAAACAGGTCAATTGAAAGTATCTGGAAAGTAGGATTGGTGGCAGTGAACTAACCCAACCACCTGCTAACATCCTCAGCCCAGTATGACAAATCGCTCCTGATCCCAAAACATGGAACAATCTTTGTGAGCTTATTCTTTGCAATAATCCCCAATTTACACACATTTAAATGGGACAGCTGTTCTCAGTCAGTGAATGGATGAGCAGGTTTGTTGACAACAGCTGTGCCATGTACATTTTGTGAAAACAACATTATTTCAAGAGAGTTACTGTTATTAGACTTTGCAATATTGTAATTATACCCAACAGAATGTGAAAAACATATTTTAATTTAAAATTAAAAGGAAACAATCTCCCATTTGAAGTGTCAGGTGGAGGGGTGGATGAGGTTGGAAGCTGAACAGGCTATCGCTATACATTCCCATCTCATCCACAATTGATCCCATTTCTAGACAGCACATGGTACAGGGTAGAAGTGATAAGCCACTGCCATGTCTATCATTCAAACTATTTTGGCAAAAGGTACAATTGGCTCAAACCAGTACACAGGAAAATTCCTTTTTTAAAGCATAATTATGTTCAAACAATTTCATTCCCAGACAAAATCCATCACACATTTCCTATTTAGGTACAGAGTGAAGCAATGCATATAGGCTGTTCAAAACCACAGTAAAATTGTTAGGACATAGCAGCTGTCTCTATGCTCGACAGTACTTACTGTTAATCTCGCAATGTGCCAGAGTCAGCTTCCAAGTGTTAAGCAATATTAACCTTATCGCCCCATTTGTTTATATCATGCCTGCCACATAATGGCAATAAAATGGATTTTCTTTTTCAAAAAGAAATCATTCCATACAGAACAGAAAGAATTGCTAAGATTTTGCAGTGAGGCTTCTTTCACAATCTTCACTCCCTCTTCCCTTCAGGACGATGTGCTTTCAGTATCCCTCCTCCACTTGGCCTGTGTAAGGGTAGCGAGTGCTGACAGTTCCATTGAAAGCTCAGTAACTTGAAATGCTACTTTTGATTCTCTTGCTGCTGATGCTGCCTAAACTCCTGAGAGTGTTCAGTATTTTTCACTTTATGCTTCAGTTTTCCAGCGTTCTCATTATTTTGCTGTTGTGAATGCGTGTTCGGGTTATTTGACCACCAGGATATCACTGCCCAGTCCAACTGTAACTCACATACTGCCCACACACTGACACACGTCAGGAAAAATAAATATACATTGTGCAGTTCCCACTGAAAGCAGAGCGTAGCACATAGTCTTGCACTTACCAGCCATCTGTACCTCCTTTACTCTGTAAAACCAAGCTTTTGTGTGCTCCTTTCTCAACCTGCTTTCTATAATGATTTGTGCACAACTACTCCAGATCTGTCTGCAACTACATTCTCTTTAGAATTATATCTTTTATATTACCTCCCTTTGCTTTTCCTACCAAAATGCAATCCTTTACACACCTCTGTACTAAATTTCATCTGCCACACCTGGTTCACAAGCCTGTCTGTGATCTTTTCAAGTCTATCATTATCTTCCTCTTAGTTCATACAGCTCCGGGACACCATTCCTGAAGAAGGGCCTGTGCCCGAAACGTCGAATCTCCTGTTCCCTGGATGCTGCCTGACCTGCTGTGCTGTTCCAGCAATAAAGTTTCAACTTTTACATTTTGCATCATCTACACCTTCTGAAATTCTGCCCCGTGCACCCAAATTTAGGTAATTACTTCAGATCAAGGAAAGCTCTGAGCCCAGTATAGATCCCCGAGGAATCCCACTGCACATATTCCTCTGGTTCACCACTACACATTGTTTCCTGTCACTCAACTAACTTGATATCTAAACTCCTTCTGTCCATTTAATTCACTTTTTCTGGTAAGTATATTATGTGACACTTTATTAAATGCCTTTTCATGGTCCAAGTATACCACACCAAATCTCGCTGTTACCTCAACAAAATATTCAGTCAAATGCTTTGGTCCCTACCAAATCCTGACTGTGTTATCCTGTTTAATCCACACTATCTAAATGATTACCAATGTGACCTTGAATATAATTTCTAAAAGTTCACCCAATATTGCGGTTAAAGTGACTGGCCTGAAAGCTGTAACCAATTTATTCCAAAGGTGATCATTTTTATACTTATATCACATTTCAAACTCCTGTTTCTGGTGGTGTTCAGCTTATTGGAGAAAGAAAGATGGCAGCTAGATGATCTTTCAAAAAAATATATGGAACAAATTGAATGGCTTGCCTTTTTATCATTGGTTGTAGCTGCCAACTGTCCATTTGTAATTTGCAGCATCCAGTAAGAGGTGAGAAATGATCACAATGAACTCACAAACCGAAGAGAGAGGCAAATAACTCTCTGTGTGGTTTGATGTCACAATATGACTTTGAGTTCAAGACAGACTGGTCAAGGAGAAGTGCAGGAAAATCGACGTTTCAGGCAAAAGCCCTTCATCAGGAATAGAGGCAGGAAGCCTCCAGGGTGGAGAGATAAATGGGAGGTGGGTGGGACTGGGGAGAAGGTAGCAAAGAGTACAATAGGTGAATGGGGGTGGGGATGGAGGTGATAGGTCGGAGGGGAGGGTGGAGTGGATAGGAGGGAAGGGAGATTGGCAGGTAGGACAGGTCATGAGGACACTGCTGAGCTGGAAGATTGGAACTGGAGTAAGGTGGGGGGAGGGGAAATGAGGAAACTGGTGAGTCCATATTGACGCCCTAGGGTTGAAGCGTTGCAAGGCAGAAGATGAGGCATTCTTCCTCCAGGTGTCGGGTGGTGAGGGAGCGGCAGTGGAGGAGGCCCAGGACCTGCATGTCCTCAGCAGAGTGGAAGGGGGAGTTGAAATGTTGGGCCACGGGGCGGTGGGGTTTATTGGTGCGGTTGTCCTGGAGATGTTCCCTGAAGCACTCTGCGAGGAGGCGTCCAGTCTCCCTACTGTAGAGGAGACCGCACCGGGAGCAACGGATATAATAAATGTCAAATGCTTTGGTCCCTTGTGTGGAAGTGCAGGTGAAACTTTGATGGATGTGGAAGCTCCTTTAGGGCCTTGGATGGAGGTGAGGGAGGAGGTGTGGCGCAGGTTTTGCAATTCCTGTGGTGGCAGGGGAGGGTACCAGGACGGGAGGGTGGGCTGTTGGAGGGCGTGGACCTGACCAGGTAGTCACATGATCTACGTGACATATTGTATCTGTTGCTCCCAATGCAGTCTCCTTTACACTGGGAGAGGCTGGACGCCTCCTCGCAGAGCACTTTAGGGAACATCTCCGGGACACCCGCACTAATCAACCCCACCATGCGTGGCCAAACATTTCAACTCCCCCTCCCACTTTGCCGAGGACATGGAGGTCCTGGGCCTCCTCCACCGCCGCACCCTCACTACCAGATGCCTGGAGGAAGAACGCCTCATTGCCTGAGAACACTTCAACCCTAGGGCATCAATGTGGACTTCACCAGTTTCGGCACTGTCCCCATGACCTGTCCTACCTGCCAATCTCCCTTCCCACCTAGCCGCTCCACCCTCCTCTCTGACCTATCACCTCCATCCCCACCTCCATCCACCTATTGTACTCAATGCTACTTTCTCTCCACCCTGGAGGCTTTCTGCCTCTATTCCTGATGAAGGGCTTTTGCCCGAAACGTCGACTTTCCTGCTCCTTGGATGCTGCCTGACCTGCTGTGCTGTTCCCGCACCACTCTAATCTAATCTCTGATTTCAAGCATCTGCAGTCTTCATTTTTGCCTGGTCAAGGAGAAGTCAATGTCAAGAAGTTCCTTTGGGTTTAGACTTCAAAATAACACTATTTATTATATCTTAATTTTAAACACTGCTGTACGTGATGATTATACAGGCTCTGACTAATAGTTACATTAGATGGAGATGAATATACCTTGTTCATGTTAGGTGCTTGCATGAGTCTTCCGAGTGCATTCTAAATTCACCTACACTGTGCTACTTATACTCAGTGATGGGCTGCTCCCTAGCATCATTGCAAAGTTGTTCCAGGGTTCTGAAGCATTTATATGAGAAGAACCATGCTAAACAGGAATGAATCCAGTGAACTCTGGACCCTTCAATTTTAATAAACCTGGGGTGAAGAGAGAGCCAAATGGGAAGTGGGCCAAGTACAGGTTGATAGGTTGCAGAAAAGTAATGTAATGTAGAGGCGGGCGGGCTCCAGATTAAGGACTACCAGATAGACCACTAAGAGCCTGAAACACTTAGAATCATAGATTCCCTACAGTGTGGATACAGGCCCTTCGGCCCAACCAGTCCACACTGACCCCTCCAAAAAGTAACTCATACAAACCATTCCCCCATCCTATATTTAACCCTGCTTAATGCAGCAAACCTACACATCCCTGAGCTTGTTGGAATTCCTGCTACTACTGACTTATTGAATGGACTTTCTGTATAGTGGGCACAGGAGCCTCATATTAATGGAAGAGGCTTGAAACCACTACAGGCAGATTTCAAAGTAAAGCAGTGGCTAAAATACCCAGACAAATATGGCACAGGCCAAATTCTCTGGCACTGCCAATCAGTGCACCCTCAATCTGCCTATGAAATAGGGATGTTGAATTTAGGCCCCTTCATGATTGCAATTTCACAATTAGTGGTTCACACTCCTGCTGACTGCTTGCCTGATTCCTAACTGGGTGAAAGGTGATCTTGTTGCCATTTCAGCGATAGGCTTATTGGAGTGAATCATGCACACAAGTCTGCCACATGCTTTGCACATGGAATTTTCCACCTGTACTGCAGACAGGATGCAATCTCTGAAGTGTGGAGGAGGAAGTTGCAACATCACCCCAAGTCAAATGATGCACTGGCTTACAACAAAAGGAATGATATACCACATAATGTACTCTGTCAATGTGGAGAGGTATTCTTCAAGTGTTCACAGTGTTAATTGTAGGGAAGTTAACACAGATTGATACAGTCTTGTTGCTTTGTCAGGATATTGTAAGGATTAGAATCTGTTTGCCCAGTTCCAGTAGGCAGCCAGCAATTCCAAGTGACTCTGTGTCCACGAATAAAGTAGGGCATCTGGAATGTGATGCTTGGGTGTGCTCTTTCTACTTTATCTTTTGCAAATACTGTGGGCAAGGTCAACTCATTCGTCTGAGGCAAAAAAAAGCATTTTGAAAACAGTTATAATGGAAAACTTCCTTCACTGGCACTGATGGTGACAGAATGATTAATGTTGTGAATATATTTCCAACAATGTGCCAACTGAAATATTTATGTGCAGCGGCAACATTATTCCATGTCTTATTCAGTAAAACCCATTTCAATATCGTTTCTTTCCAGAACATATGGTGAACAAAAGAGGTGAACATCTGCCCTAGACTTTAGGTGAAAAACAGAAGCAGAAAATAATAAGCTGAATGCAGAAAAAATGTAAAGAATTTATAACCTCACCAGAAAGCTATTAATGGTTATTAAGTAGAATAAATCAATTCAATAAGAAAGGAAGGGGAGCTATGTTTCACTTTGGTTCGATGAGCAATAATTGTGTGGCAATTACTAACTGTTGTGTGGGACATTACCACATTTTAATTACACAGCTTGTTAATAACAGCATTCCACATTCCCGCTGCCTCAGGGAAGCAATCAACATAATTAAAGACTCCTGCCACCCCAGTTCTACTGTCGTTCACCCTCTTCCTTCCAGCAGAAGCCATAAACTTTTGAATACATGTCCAAATAGATTCAAGAACAGCTCCTTCCCCGCTATTATCAGACTTTTAAATGGACCTCTTCAATGTTAATTCTGACCTCTCTGTGGCTGCAACACTATATTCTGCACTTCGTTCTACTACCCTGATGTACTTTGTATGGTACAATCTGCCTATATAAGCACACAAAACAACGCTTTTCACTGTATCTTGGTACAGATGGCAGCAATAAATCATCAATCCAGAAGATACACTGGAATGGTTTCTCAGCTTGAATTTCACCTCACAATGCAAGCAACCTTACAAGATAACTGGCTAGTAACTACTATTCTTATTCTCTATAGCAATGTAACGTCAGTTTATCAGAAACTTCTAGTTGGTCAGTATTTCTGATATTTGCATGAGGCACTACTTAAAGTATCAGCAGGACTGTTTATCCCAGTGCCTCTCTCTTCTTCCAAGGTAAGATGTGATACTGGGATAGCAGTGACAGGCTCACTAATCACAACAGTCATACATACCAAAGACACTGAGCAGATCAGGCAGCATCTGCAGAGAGAGAGAATTAATGGCAACTAATTTTCTTGCCTCAGGCTGGGATTATTGAAACCACGGATGGATTACTTTATGCCATCTCTGCTTCCTGCACTCCCCCTTTCAGCATTCCGCCACATCCTAGATCAGCTACCCATGGAATGGAAGTGACAACCAAGATTGAAGGGTCCAGTTTGGAGGTTTTTACGTACTGAGGGAGGCAGAAAAACTGCAGGAGTTGCATCTCCTGCACTATCATGGAAAGGTGCTTGGTAAGGACTTGGGGTGACTGAGAAAGTGGGACAGGATGTTGTGCAGGCTGTGTTGCCTCGGAATGCTAAAAGTGGAGGGGAAGATGTGGTTGGTGCGGGCATCTTGCTGGAGGTTGGAGAAAGTGAAGAGAATGATCCGTCCAAGGCCCCAAAACGATCCTTCCTGTTGAAAACCAACATCTTGCAATTTACCGTGTTCACTGTTCACAATATGGCTGGGAAGACCGATCATAAACCGAGTGTAAACTATTTAGAGCCCCCGTCTCTACAGTCCGCAGGTGGATCCCTGAGCTTCCGGTGACTTGGCATTTTCCATTCTCCACCTTATGATCACTCTGCCCTCAGCCTTTTGCAGTGGCCAAGATAGATTGAGAATTTTGTTTCCTTTCACTTTGTAGGTTTTGGTTTTACTATTCTACCTGTCCTTGCATTTCCTGACAGAAACTGTTCATCATTCTATCATGCCTACCTCCTCGTGTGTCCCATTGCCACTCCCTTTTGGCTTCACATCGCCAAAACTATATCAACCAACCTCCCTTGTCTTGTAGACCTTTTTTTTTGGTCTTTCTCTAACTCTTCCCCTTTCAGAGTCTTGAATCTATCACATTTCTAACTTCTCCCCATTCTGTGGAAGGGTTTTCCTTTCCATAGAAGCTGCCTGGCCTAAGTATTTCCAACATTTCGTATTTTGTTTTTCTTTAAATTTCATATCCTCAGCATCTGCTGCAATTTTTCTTTTGAGTCAGATCTGCAAAGTCAAAGCCCAAATAATAACACCTTGAAAGTGTTAAGGTATCTCCAAAATGGAAAGGCTGCATCGAATTGACGGTTGATAATACAGACCCACCCTAGCCCTGCCATCCCCACATTGCAGCACCATCAACAGCCTCGGCATTACAGTGGTGAAACTGGGACTTTTACCTTCTTGGTCATTCACAGCAGAGGAGGATGCAAGAAGGGCATCAGCTACAGGAGAAGAACATAAGACAGAGAGGGAATAAAAGCAGAGAGTCAGAAATTAGTCAGCACAGTGAGTTTAAGAAATATTAAATGTTAGTAAAACTGGAGAGAAATGAATAACTACTCAAGGAAAACCACAACAACTTGTATTAATATTGTGCCTTTAACTTAGTAAAGGATGCCAAGAAATACACTGCCTAGGGTTCCAGCAGCTAAAAGCATGGCTGCCAAAGGTGGAGTGATTACAATCAGGAATGAACAAAGGGCCAGACCTGGAGGAACGCAGACATGTTGGAGGCTAGCGAGGCTGGAGGAGCTGCCAGAAATTGTAGGTGCAGAGGAATGGAGGGCTGTGGGTGTGGGAGAAGGCCATGAAGAGATTGGACAACAGGGATGGGGATTTTAAAATTGAGGTGTTCCATAACTGGGAGGAAGTGCAGCTCAGGGCAAACAGTCTAATGGGAGAATAGGATTCAGTGTGAGTAGACCAATTGCATTAGAGGTTTACAGGAGTTAATGTCTGAATATGGCAAAGGGTAGAAAGCTGGCTTGGAGTGATTTGGAATAGTAGAGCCAACGATGGATGAATGAGGGTTTTATCAGCATAGGAGCTGAGGTGGCTGTGAGGTCAGGCAATTTAACAAAAGCGGAAGTAGATGGCATTACCGACGGCACAGATATGTAGATAAATGATCAGCTTAAGATCCAGTGTGGCAGCAATGTGACAATCTAGTTCAGCTCTAGATCACTGTAAATAATTATAACAAATTCAGTGGTAATGGAGCTGGATTTGTGATACGGAGTATTAACAGAGTGTGTGAGGAACACACAACTGAGTAACCATACTAACAATAAAGACAGAGTGCTTTGAACATAGGTCGTTGCAATATTACCAGAATTACTCTTTTATGACTGACAGCTTCAATCATTAGGTGCATTTTTAACATACAACAGGGTATGAAGTGCTCACAGAGAAATTCCCTGATGGGGAATCTCACTTTCCACAGATGTTGCTCCCACAATTTCCATATGCAACTGCAGTTTTGACATGGCTTTTGGAGTTGGATTTTCATCTCCCTGAGAAGATGATAAATGCCTTCCCAATGCAGAATTTTTTATTTTGCAGGGGAAACGATTTCCTGGCCACGTGCCATTTTCATGTGGCCTTTTCACAGATCGGAAAAGAACATCTTAAGTGCAAAATGAATTATTTTTAATGTCAGGTTCCTATTGTGAGGGCCACAGGAGCAATACGTCCCCACCTGCACACTATTTTTGAAACTGTTGTGGGCTTTGGAAGTCCAAAGGAAGTACATCTTCTTGGAATGTTAATGCCCATGGCAGGGAAGCCTACTCAGGAATCTTCTGACAGGTAACGTTAAAATATTTTAACACCCTTCAATGTTATAACTGAATGCTGTATTGTAATGCAGATATCTGCTAATGCAGTGGTTCATCCTTTGGATATTTCCTGTAAGAGCCAATTGTTCATTACATTGATGCACATTGTGTAAATGTTGGCATGTATTATAGTACTTTATTCATTGGAGAAAGAACTGTACTACATTGAAAAATGCAGAAAAATATTAGAATACCATCCTGTCACTTCTGGTACTGTGATTTCAATGTACAGTCAGCCCTGTCTTTGAAAATGATTCTCTTGTTGTAAGTTAAGAGAAACATAAGCGCTTACCCTTTCTAGTGATAGATAGTGAATTTGCATTAAAAATGGAAATTTAATACCATCTATTCTTTCAATTTCAGGGTCTTCTCACTGCAATTTAATGTTTGGACACTTATGGCTAACATGAAGGCTTGACTGAGTTCTAGAAGTAGTTAGCTTAGCAAATGGTTTATTGAGGTAACTTCTCAACGAACAATTGATAACATAAGGAACTAGAAATAAGATGATCTACCTTTGATAAGAGTTCTGACAATACGATTGTTTGTTTACAAAACGTAATGGCACTTACGGGATTAACATCCCTTCCAAAATAGCACTGCTGGGGTCTTGTGGCACAGTGGTAGTTTTCCTATCTCTGGATTAGATAGCCAAGGTTCAAGTCTCAAGACCCACCTATTCCAGAGGTATGTCATAGCTCACCTGAACAGATTGATTATAAATATTCCCAAAGAGCACTGAGGATGTACCTGCACCAGGTGAATGGCAGCAGTTGAAGGTGGCAGTGACAGTTTCCACTTTATCAATGGCAATTGTGTATGGGCAAGAAATACTGGCCTTCTCAGCAATGGTAATATCTTACAACAACCTTATTTTCCCTGCAGAAGGAAGGCTTTATCTTTGCACCATCAAAGAAAGAGGTTTATGAGAGTCTTATTAGATTGTTTCAGGTTTGTTTTTACATCTGTAAGGAAAACAACTTCAATTGCTATTGCATGGCTCCTGCAGATTGTATATACTGGAGTAGAGGCTATGGAGGATACTTGGGAGATATGGGGCAGAATAGGAATCTGAGGGGGCAAAGACAGTGTCAACGGGGGCATGGAGAGGTGAATGGGTACATGGGGATCTGAGGGGGCTTGGAAGAGTCAAAGGAGGGATTTAGAATGATGCACAGAGGATCAAAGAATGGGAGCTTATGTTGAGGAATAGAGGAGCATGGAGGTTGGGTGAGGGTGGCAGAGTGAGATTTAGGGGGTGTTTAATTAATGCTGGGAGCTGGGTTTCCATCTCTGAGAACTGAGGGAGGCCTTCTATCCAGCCCAACATTGCAGCTCACTCCTTCATCTCTCCAACATGCCTTTCAAACTACTTTCAAATACAAGCTCTGAAGAGACAAAAATCTTGGGCAATTTTGTTATGAGCCAGAGGTGTACATTTTAAAAGCTGGGGGAAGAATGGGGCTGTGGTCATGTTGCTGACCCAGTTATCCAGAAGCCCAGTCACTGCTCTGCAGCTCGTGGAGTCTGTATTCAATTAAAAACACAAATTCAAAAGGTAGTCTCAGTGACCATGAAACTTTTATTGATTGGTCATAAACACCCAGCAGTAATATCGTTAAGGGAAAGAGTTCTGCCACCTTTACCTGGTCTGACCTACATGTAATTCCACAGCCACAGCAATGGGTCTATCCTCTGGAATGGTACAAATTCAAGGGCAATTCGAGTAACAGATGTTGGCCTTGCCAGTCACACCCATGTCCCATGGAAGAATCAACGAGGGGAAAGGGCCCATTCACATTTCACACCCCAACATCAAATCGGTCTCTCTGCCTTTGAAACTACTTGAATCTCATATTCCCAACCTCCTCATTCTTCAGATTTGTTTCATACAGGAGCAGCTATAATACTCTTGAGGTGGAATTGACACTTCAGGCTAGTTGTGTGTGTTACAGGCACAGTAATAGTTAAAGTGGTTTAGACTGTTGTTTTGGCATGACAAATATGAATACAATAGCTGACTCAGTGTTAGTCTGGAAGACCTGAACTGCATTAACTAAATTACACACTTGATAATTATCTTGGCTGGGCGTGTTAATCTCAGCATTAACATTTAATGGATATTGTTACCATATGGATGTTTTTAGGCTGCATTAAACTCTGCAACAATTAAATATAATTGTCAGGTTGCCCAGTCACATAGTGGCAGCAGTGGTGCTGGGCGAGTCATTAAGACTGCACTGATGAGTGGTCAACCTGATGCCCCTTACTGGAGACAGGTGAGTAACAGCAATGCCTGCCCACCTGCTGCCAATGAGCTGTCCTATTGGGAGCATTCCTCCCCAGTTTTCCATTACTTCCCTTTCTCTTACACGTGTTGAAGTGTTTCATTCAACAGATAACTGGTGCCCGACAGGGTAGTTAACAGCATAGTCCAGTCAGTGAGACCCCAGAACAATGCTTACACACGTGTGCCTATTCCAGAGTGGGTTATGGCTGCAGTTCACCACAGGGCAAGGACAAATAGTAGTGAATGATCAGGTTTATATACCCACTTCATGAAGGTGCTGAGCTAGAGGGGGAGGTGAGTCCAAATTGAATCTGAGTTTACATTTATTTTTAGGAATTACATTCGCCAAAAGCTTGTTTCCTGTAGATCCCTGCAATATAATAAGTTGAAATCCAAAGAGATTTATTTTGCTAACCAAAAGTCAATATATGGAGTTCGGCCACTGATCAGCCGTGATCTTACTGAATTGTGGAAGAGACATAAGGGGCTGAATGGTCTACTCCTGTTCCTAAGTTCCTAAAGCATGATTTCTGCACCATTTACTGAGATTACTTCTGTGCTAGTAGATCCATGTCTTGCAGAAAACTGGATTCAGCCTTTGCCCTACCCTATGGAATGGTCCATGCCAACAAATTATGTTCCCCACCTCTCCTTGTCGACACATGGGTCTAAACACCCACCTGAGCAGCAGAAACCCAGGTCCAATTTTCAATCCAAGGTCACGTGTGCAAAAGTGGGAGAAATCCTGACTATTTTCAGCCTGGCATGGGGGAAGAGGTATGGGTGCAACCTAGTATCAAGGTAGCTGATCTAGTAGATCTCAGGAGTCTGTCAATCTCTGAGATGGGCAGGGTGGAAAGCCAATCTCAGGGCTCTCGCTCCTTGGCCAAAAATTAAAATAAAAGACTAAAATAGCCTTCCTCTAGCCTTCACACCTCCCTCACTGCATTTCACACATACATGCCTTCTAATGCCCACTACCCATCTCCTACAGACCCTCATAGCCCAAGTGCAACCCGATACCATTCAGTAACTCCCCCCATGGTCCTTCATACCCACTATGCCATCTTAGTGCCTACTTCCATCTGTCATCTTTACCTAATTCACCTATAATGCCAATTCACCTTGAATAAGGTGAATAAGGTGAATTTATGGGCGGCACGGTGGTTAGCACTGCTGCCTCGCAGCGCCAGAGACCCGGGTTCAATTCCCGCCTCAGGCGACTGACTGTGTGGAGTTTGCACGTTCTCCCCGTGTCTGCGTGGGTTTCCTCCGGGTGCTCCGGTTTCCTCCCACAGTCCAAAGATGTGCAGGTCAGGTGAATTGGCCATGCTAAATTGCCCGTAGTGTTAGGTAAGGGGTAAATGTAGGGGTATGGGTGGGTTACGCTTCGGCGGGTCGGTGTGGACTTGTTGGGCCGAAGGGCCTGTTTCCACACTGTAAAGTAATCTAATCTAAGTAATCATGCATATTGAATTTAGAAAAAGATTGATTACTTTAGATCACGCTCTATTGAGGAAAAATCCGCATATATAAACACTTTTGACAGTTCTTGACAGGTTGGACAGTTGCAAGAGGTTAACGCAACCCTTTTTCATAGCTAACAATCCTAAAGGCCATCTGAGGCCTGCCTCGAAGGAGACCTGATTGATCCACTCCACCCCGAAAGGGTCTGTGACCTCCACCCTCAAAATGTTCTGAGACCAAGTCCACAGGGGTAGGTCAATGCTCCCAAAGAATACTCTGGTTATGCACTGAGATCTGACCTGCTCCTACCTTGACCTGGTCTGCACACTCGGGTTTCCTAACACAAAGATTAGATTTGAGCAGAGGTAGCTGATCATTAATACCGTGACTGCCTCTATGAACTGTTTGTATGCAAATTACAGACTACCCTCGTTCTCACCCCGGCGGGAATGAGAAATATCAAACTAGGAAATGAAACCTCAGATTCTGGAGGCATTCTGCCATTTTCACTGTGGTGAAGCAAATCTCCTTTGTGGCAAAAACCTGAGCTTTAACGCTATGATTTTGATCAAACGCAATTAAGAAACTTAAATTAGCAGCACACATCAGGTCAACATCTAGAAACTGTTGACAGAATCTGATCAATTCAATACCTTTTGAAGATGCAAGCTCCTCAAAAAATGGACATCAAAAGATAAATGTTAATGATTCTTTGTGCCATTCAGACAATTGAAAGTACGAGTGTATATGGGGCTGGAAATGGGCACACTACATGTTGTATTTATTGTCAGTGCTCTTCCAATCTTACAAATTCCAAGAACTCGACACATCTCCAGCTCCAGCCCTTTCTTCAACCCCCTCACTATTGGTGTAGGTTAGGTAACTCCCTACCAGAAGAACCAAAGGAGATAAAGAAGTCAATGAATTAAAAACAAAAGTGTTTGTAGGATGGATGTCTAGTCAATTCTTCAAGTGAGACATAAATATGCAATAGACTGACAGGAGAAATGAATAAGATAATAAGAAGTAGGACCAGGACTAGCTGAAGCTCCACCATTCAGACAGGTCATGGTCAATCTGATGGCAGTGTTAACCTTACTTTCCTGCCGCTCCCTGGCAAAGAGAAAATGTGAGAACAGAATGGCAGTTAACATTAAACAGAACCCAATTATTGGCAATTAGTATGTAAATATTAAGTGCTTATAAGAATGAGGACATAGTTATTGGAAACAAAGAAGGTGATACATGTTTGGGAGTGCGCAACATATCCAGAATAATTAATGGTTATCTTGCAGCTGGGTTTGCTGAGGAAGAGAATGCAGCCAAAATACTTACAGAGGATAAGTCCTCTAGGCCAGATGGCTTGTAGAATAGATTCCTTACAGCGTGGAATCAGGCCATTCAGCCCATCAAATCCATACTGACCCTCCAAAGCACATCCTAACTAGACCCATCCCCATCCCTGTAACCCTGCATCCCAGGTTGCTAAAGGAGACGTGGGTTGAATTCAGGGAATGGTTTGCCATATAAGCTCCAAGAAACAGTACCCAGGTGCCAGGAGGAATTTAAGGACAGAACTAGTAACTGCACAACAGTCAGTTCAGTGTCAGTGTTGGAGGAGGCTTTAGAAAAAGATAATCCAAGTAAAAGTCTTTAGGTGCATGGAGAGGTTTCAGTTCATGAAGGAGAGGCAGCATAGGTTGTAAAAGACAAACCATGCTTCATGAATCAAACTGACAGCTAAACTGGGAAATACTCAGTACTTTATAAAATCTTTAACTTTTGGGGCTGTTGTTATCTTTGCAGCAGAGGGGAGATTCATAGAGACACAGATAATTATCAGATAGTTGTAACAGATTTCGGCAAATTAGACAGAAAAAAAGCTGTTCCCATTAGTTGATGGTGCACACACTGGGAACACAGATTTAAGGTGTCCAACCAGAGATACTACGTGATGTAAGGAAAAATGTAGCAAATGGGAATGGCCTGTAGTATGAGAAGGTGGCGAAAGCAAATGTAACCAGTGACTTCAAAAGAAAATTGGATGAGCACTAGAGGGAAATATAAATGTGGAGCAAGACAGAAATAGAACAGGGAATGGACTAACTGGGTTGCTTTTGAGAGCTGCATCAATTTGATGGGTTAGATGATCTTTTCTGTGCTATTGTAATTCAACACCAGTGGCCAGGCCCTTCATTCTGCAATTCTTTCTCTAAGCCTCTCTGACTCTCCATCCCTATTTAAAACTACCAAACAAAGCTGGTTCCCTTACAGTCATGTGTCTTTATAATGCCTGTGGTGTCAATTTCTGTCTGAATTCACCTCAGTGAAGCAACAATGCCAATTTCCTCCATTAACAACCCAGATTGAAACTAGTTGTTGGTGTCAATTAGGGTGAAAAAGTAAAGAGCACTCCCTTATTTAAATGCTCATTCCCTCTTTGACTGACTCAACTGCCAATCTCTCCCAGAAAGCAGAGTGTACGAGATTCTGACTAACCAACTTTCACGAGGGGATGATTCATCCATGGTCCTAACTGGCCTCTGACAGGACAGCTGGGATTGGGAATTTCCATGTGGACACAAGTGAGCATTGGTTTCCCAGAACGGAACATCACCTTGTGATTGTACAGTTTGCTGTGCGTGGTGAGACACAACTCCACCTTATTCAGCTGACACTCATATTCACTCTGTACTGGGATCTTTACAAAGTACAACAGTGCTCCCGCTTTGCTTTATCTAGTCAGTATTTTTAACGATCAACTGCTGGGACATCAGTCTAAAAACATACCGATACAATGCACATTCTTGCAAAGAACGTGAATCTGAAAACAGAACATGAGACTAAGAGAGTGCTTCTGTTTTAAACAAAGGTGTGGTTTCAAATCAAGAATAAAAAAAAGATCAGATACAATATGTTTTCTACCGTCAGAGAGAGACTCATAGTCATAGTCGTAGTCATCGTCTTCATCATCTTCCTCATCATTGTTTGGGCTACCTAGACCAGTCGGGTTGCCGTTGCTGGCCTGTGCCTGTAGGTTGGCCAGCTGGTGAGCCTGTGAGATATAACACATCTGTCAGTACAGCAACCTCAGCACAGCGACTGACAAACCAATAAGCCATGTAGAAAATGCCAGGCAATAAAAACATGGAACCTTCTCGCCCAGTCACGGCCTCGAGCAGCGATCACTTGAAAAATTCAGAACTGAGACTACCAGACCTTCACTGGGTGAGGATATTAAGCATTAGGCGTAGGTTTGTAAAAGACAGACCATGCTTCACGAATCAAGCGGAGTTTTCTGACAAGTAAACTGGGAATGCTTTATAAAATCTTCAAAGTCTGGGGCAGCATGGTGGCTCAGTGGTTAGCACTGCTGCCTCATAGCATCAGGGTCCCAGGTTCGATTCCAGCCTTGGGCGACCGACTGTGTGGAGTTTGCACGTCCTCCCTGTGTCTGTGTGGGTTTCCTCCGGGTGCTCCAGTTTCCTCCCACAGTCCAAAGATGTGCAGGCCAGGTGAATTGGCCATGCTAAATTGCCCGTAGTGTTAGGTGCATTAGTCAGAGGGAAATGGATCTGGATGGATTACTCTTCGGAGGGTCGGTGTGGACTGGTTGGGCCGATTCTACACTGTAGAATCTAATCTGTCGTGACTCTGGGAATAGTAAGACCTGATTTCCAGCACGTTGCCCCAGTGAGGTGTAACAGCATCCAGATTTGATCAACACACACTTGAGGGGATATCCCAGAATGGACTCAGGGATAATGGAATTTAACAATAAGATTAGGTTGGAGAAGCTGGGGTTGTCATTTTTGCAGCAAAGGCGGTTGAGGGGAGATTCATAGAGATGCATGTAATTGTAACAGACTTTTGCAAATTAAACAGAAGAAAAAGGCTGTTCCCATTAGCTGGGACACAGATTTAAGGTGTTCAAGCAGAAATACAAGGGGATATAAGGAAGAGTACGATGAATGGGAATGGCCTGCAACTTGTAGCATGGGAGAGCAGTGATCGTCTGAGCAAAGAAATTTCTCCTCATCTCTGTCCTGAGCAACTGACCTCTTGTGCTGTCGCTGTGCTGCCTCTGTGTTCAAGATTCCTGATCCAGGGAAAATAATCTCACTATGTCTGCACCGAAACACCTTCAGAACTTAGCATGTTTTAACGAGATTATCTCTGATGTTTCTAACCTTTAGAGAATATAGGCTGAATTTACTCATACTCTCATCACAGGACAACTCTCTCATACAGTGATCAGTGCAATGACTCTTTACTGCCTCTAATCCAAATACATTCTTGCTCAGTTATGGAGACCAAAATTGTGTTTTAGACATGGTCTCACCAAAGCTATATACAAATTATAACAGGCTTTCTATTTCTTGTTCTCCAATTCCTTTACGATAAAAGCCAAATTGACATAGGCCTTCCTAATAATTTGTATACTAATGTCCTACTTTCCTTGTACAACCTCCCTGAATACCAACACTTAGAAGCACCACACTTTTAATAAAAATCTGCTTTTTATTTTTAAATCCAAAATGAACCACCTCACACTTCTCCACATTATATTCCAGCTGCCACCTCGTTGTCCACCCAGTTGTCCTGGTTGTAACTTACCCATTTCTCTGAGAAGAATCTTTGTGTCTGCCTCTCAGTTTATATTCCCAATCAGTTTTATATTATCAGTAAATTTTGATATATTACTCTTGGTCTCTTGATCGAAGTCATGAATATAGACTGTAAATAGCTGAGGCCCTAGCTTAAGCACTTACTGCGCTTCACAGCTACAGCTTGCCAACCTGAAAATGACATGTTTAATTGTTTCCTGATTATTAATCCATATTCTAACATATTGTGCGAAACCTTCTGTCTTTAGTTTACATACTAACCTTTCATGTGGCACCTTATCACATGCCTTTTGGAAATTCAAGTACATGGCAAATACAGGTACCCCTTTATCCTCAAAAACTGAACCATTTTGTCAAAGACAAGATCATGTTTATTCTGACTGAACATACAATATTTTTTAAAGTGCGTTGGTGATATGAACATTCATATGAACATCCGAATTAGGAGCAGGCACTTGGCCCTTGAGTCTGCTTCACCATTTAATTACATCAAAGCTGATCTGAGTACTCCACATTCCCACTCATCCCCGATAACCTTCCAGCTTCTTACTTATCAAGAATCTACTTGCCTCAGTCTTAAAAATATTCAAAAGCTTAGTTTTTCCACTGTCTTTTCAGGAAAAGAATTCCAAAGACAACTTTATTACATTGTTGTGTAAAATGGGTAATCATTTATTTTTTAAAAACTTGGATTCCCCCACAAGAGGAAACACCCTTCACACATCTACCTTGCAAGACTCCTTTTAATCTTATTTATTCCAATTAAGTTATCTCTAACTCTTTGAAATCCTACAAATAAAAACCTACACTGTCCAATCTTTCCTCATAAGACAACCCGCCCATTTCAGGTAATAGTCAGGTAAACCTTTTCTGAATTGCTTCCAAAGCATTAAATAAGGAAACCAATACTGTGCACAGTACTCCAGATATGGTCTCATCAATGTCCCATGTAACTGAAGCAGTTAATCTTCTATCCTTTGTAATACTTTACCCCTCTACACAACGACTTCCTTAACAATAATTATTAGTTCAGGGGATCAGCTATATGACCTGGGATTTTCAATAGGGGAATAATGAGACAGATTTTCCCATTTCTATGCCAGACTGCACTGAATTGCCTGGATACAGAGTATGGATGAAAATCAATGCAAGAAGCTTTGTAAGCTTGATCTTTTGTCCATTTCAGCGAATGGATCAAAAATGATAACCTCAATAATGTGCAATCACTCCAATCTGATTTTCCTGGGTTTGTTGTACCCTAGGGATTCAATGTGTGATTTTTAACTACTGCTCAAGGCAACTCTCTATCCAGTGAGCTCCTTGTATGGTCATCCTATTGGTATTTTCATGGCTTCATCTGGATTTTCAGAATGTTAGCTGACATTGAGAAGTATAAAAGGCACCAATGTAATTATATTTCCAGACCAGCAAGTCTTATGAATTATGATTACAATCCAGCAGAAAAGTCTGAACAAAGCTTACCTTTTGTTTAAGTATATCTACTGGAGTCTGATGGGCCTTCAGTTTCTTGTTCTTGAGAAGGATTTTGCCTCGGAGTTGCCACACGGATGGAAGCATTGGATTATCCGCAAAGTCACTCTCAAACAGAAATTTTGTTACCAGTTTGTCTCCAAAGACATTCTAAAAAGTAGACAGATCTTTTGTTAGAGCTCGCCCAGCAGTCATCAACCCCCAGTACTGGGAACAAACAGTTGTAATACTTGCCTTAACAATTTCGGCCATCTTACGCTGCTGAGGCAATGAACAGTGATTCTCTATCGATAAAATTACTGGCATCTCAGAGTTTACAAATGCACTTCGATTGATTGATTCAATGACATCCTACGAGGGGAAAATACAAATGGCCATTAAACCGGCACTTATTGATATCCCTTTATTTATATCACACAAGACCAAGGAAATTAAACTGAACTGCACCTTAAATGGGATCTTTGTAGTGAGTGTGTGACCGTGATAGATGATTGGCATACCATCATCTCCATCCCAACAGTCCAGCTCCACACTCCGGCATCCCTGCAACAGCACCTGAAAAGAGCAAATAGGCACCAAATCACTGGAGAAGGAATGGAACTACAACAAAGTACATACAACTGAGAGAGAAAGAGTAGGTTAAAGAGAGAGAAGGAAAGGGAGGAAGAGATAGAGGGAGAAGGTACAAGGAACAAACAGAACCAGAGATGGATTACCAGGCAGACAAACAGAAACAGAGAAAGAGAAGGGGACAGAGCAAAAACCAGCTGGGAATAGCTGTAGATATGCAAGAGAAGGAAAGACTGGGGTTAAGGATCTGATACCTGGCTATAAAGTTCCACTGAGGACTCTCCTTTAAGTTGATGCCCTGTGAGGTAAGTGTTGTGAGAGGATTCAATGTAATAATATGAAAGTGGGTACTGTAAATCCTCGACATTAACTTGGGATTCATCGTTCTTTGAAGCAGCGTTTTCTTTGTCCATTAGAAACCTGAAAATAGTATTTGTAAAAGATGTATAAAATGCAGTGTAGATAACTGTCGCTCTGTAATTATTAGAAACACAATCAACTTGTTTTCAGCTGTTACAAACATTAGAAATATAAGAGTCACTATTTCCCTTGCTTCTCTTGCTCTATTACATTCCATCAAGCTCCATTCTACTTCATGTGTCATTCTCTGTCCTAAATAAAGAGCCATGAACATTGGACCAGTTTAAAATATGAATTATTAGTTGACATCATCCCAAGCCAAAACACCGTCTGCCCCTGCGTGGGACAGCCGTGACCCCCAAGAATCTGAAAAGGAAAGCGCTTGATGAGTGTGTGTGGTCATTTTGATTTCAGTTCAACATTTTGTCCATGTACAGACAGAAGTGGAGCCTTCAAGATGAAATAAAGCGAGCAGAGTGAGAAGGTGATTGGTAAATATGAACGAAGCACTTGTTAGTGCACCAAAAGGACTGGGTCATCTATGTATGGGTGTGATGGCCTTTTCTGAAACAGCAATTTAAAGAGACATGCATTACCTTGCAAAGCCCTCAAATGACATCAATCCTTGTTGGCGCATGTTAATTGATGGCTCAAATTTCTGAAAGAGAATGAACATTTTTTTTTCCAAATGAAAAATTAAGCACTATTTACTTGATACAAGTCTGTGGAATTCACCCTGTGTGGAGGGGTTCATATAAATGTTCTTGTCAGTTACGATAAGTTCCCTCCAATGATATTAAATGAACTCGAATTCTGATTTAGAATTTAGCAGATAACAATGTGACAAACAGTCCCCAGTCTCAACATATTCCCAACAGGACAAATACAAATAAGAGAAATTCATGAAACAAGATGTTTGAATTTCAAAGGGCTGATTGTCATAGCTAAACATCACACGACACCAGGTTATAGCACTGCTCCTTCAGCTTGTATTTTCAAATAAACCTGTTGGACTGTAACCTGGCATTGTGCGATTTTTAACTTTGTCTACCACAGTCCAACACTGGCATCTTCACATCGTGATTGTCATAGTTTAGGGGTTTCCAAAAATGCCACAGGTTATTGTTTAAACAACTCAAGTTTAACACAATATTCTCCTTCTTGTGGGATTTGGTAAGCAGGGTGCAAGTATCTTCTCAAACTCCTGAGCCCCTATCATGGCTCCTTCAAGTAGTTATGGGCAATTTTCACCCAATTCTTAAAGAGCAAAATCTGCAAAACAAAAAAACTGTGTAGTACATGTTTATCAATCAAATTCAATCGGATTGGCATAATGATTGGCTGGATAGAAAATGGATGACATTCACTGCTGGACTTCTGTCATCGCCTTGACAACGTGGTGAGGGTAATTCTGAAGAGTTACATTAGATTCCAAGCATTGGATATTGCCATTAGGAGAAACTAAAAGATGATTTCCATTTGGCAGCCCTGCAAGCACCTGATCTTTTAATGGGGGACAAGGAGTAAGAGAGATATATCACCCAACAGGAGATGAACACAAAGTGACATTAGATTTTACAGGAGATTAACAATCATTAGTGGAGTAATCAGTACATTTACATTCACGGGAGTCTGGATACACACCTTACACCTGTCAGTATTATCAGTGTAACCAATAAAGTGGCAAATAGCCAGTTCAGATGAGCACCTCTGTTTGACTCATCTTGCCAAAGGTATCTTTCAGAAAATAACAAAGTAGGATAAGGGCATTCAGCTTTTCAAAACTTACTCTACCACTCAGTGAGATCATTGCTAATCTTCTACACCATCTCCAACTCTCTACTTTTCCAGAGATCCCATAATTTCCCTGGTATTCCAAAATCTAACAACCTTTTATTTTAATTCATTCATGGGATATAGGCATCACTGGCTGGACCTGCATTTATTTATCATCTGTTATTAAGAACAAACAACAGTACAGCACAGGAACAGGCCCTTCGGCCCACCAAGACTGAGCTGACACATGACACCTTTCTTAAAAGGTTTTGCCCCTATACGGCTCATATCCTTCCGTTCCCCGCCTAGTCATGTATCCACCAAGATACCTCTTAAATGTTGCTATTGTATCTGCCTCCACCAGCTCCGCTGGCAGTGTATTCCAGTCACTTTCCACCCTCTATGTAAAAAAAATTTTCCTCTCACATTTCCTTTAAACTTTACCCCATTTTACCTCAAACCCAAGTCCCTTAGTAACTGACATTTCTAGCCTGGGTAATAGACTCCAAGTACCCATTCTATCCATGCCTCTCATAATTTTGAGAAGTTCTATCAAGTCATCCTTATCCTTTGATATTCAAGTGAATACAAACCATCTGATCTCTCCTCATAACTAATAACCCTCCAAACCAGATAACATACTGGTAAAGCATTTCTGTACCCTGTCCAAAGTCTTCACATCTTTCTGCTAGTACGGTGACCAGAACAGGACGCAATCTTCTAAATGAAAGTTCTATACAGCTTTCTGTCACCCTTAAGAAGGTAATGTGTGTCACACTGTGGCAGTCTATGGGTAAAGTATAGGAAAGGCGTTCCAGGATTTTGACCCCATGATTGTGAAGGAGCACTGACATCACTCCATATCAGGATAGTGTGTGACTTGGAGAGGAACTTACAGGTTGAATATACTTAACAATTGAACAACCACAGCTGTCTGGGTTAAGAATTCCAAATCTTCATAACCTTATGAGCAAAGACATTTCTCAACATAAAAACAACCCTCCCATCAACCTATTAAGATCCTTAAGAATTTAATATAACTTAATGAGATCATCTTTCATTTATCTAAATTTCAGGGAAAGTAGGCCCAGTCCACTCACCACCTCCTCATACAACAATGCCCTTCTACCCCGTTTCAGGGATCAATTTTATAAAACTTCATTGCTTTTCCAGAAGGTATATCCTTCTCTTTTTGAAGAAACTTACTCACACAGTGAATAGTTCGGATCTGGAAATGTAGAGCCTTGAAGTATGGTTCAATTGAGACATTCTATTAGGCATTGAAAGATTATTTAAATAGAAACAAAGCACAGGGCTGTGGGGTAAGGAGGGAGGATAGCACTAACTCTTGATACACTTCCAGAAAGCCAATGCAGATTGAAGAATCAAATAGCCTTCTTCTGCACAGCAGTGATTCCTCCCAAAGGTTAGAAGACCAAAGCAGTGCAAAGCACTTCAGGCACAGTCTCACCTAGCTCTAGAAATCTGCAGTGAAATTTGTTTTCTCTTATAATGCCAATTGGTATGTAACAAAGGCAAATACACCATTTGGTTTCCTAGAACAATAAATCTCTCTAACCTGGATAATGCTGAGGATTTCATCATATGTGTGGTTCTCCCCTTGACAGTTCATCAAGAAGTCATTTAGTTGTAGGATCCCCATTCCGCTCTCTCCCAGGGATGCAATTTCCACTCGATTAGTGACTATGCTGGTTGCAGCAATGTAATCAGAAATCTGTCTCTGATTGTCTGATATTTGCTGTCGGCTTTTTATAAACAGACCAAGATCAGATACGTTTCTTGTCAAAAGGTCTAGACAAGCAAGAGAAAAAAATAATCTTTTCATTACTCTTTCAATGTGGCTCACTAAAAATACAGAATAAATTACTTTTTAGTTAAGAATCCAAACACTAAATAGAATCAATGTTTGTTAATTTCTCCAACCTTTCTTCCTCAAGGTAAAAATAAATTCACCCCAATTAACCTGATAAATATTATTTTTCTAATTACTGTTCCAAATGACTGAGAAGGATATAGGTCTCAGTAGAAATGAGTTTAAAATAAGTGCTACAGAATAATTATTGGCAGGGATGTTATTACACAACCATTTATCTATTCGTACTACATTGTTCTTTCGACCCTAAGGACTGATATTTTTAAAATGAATTGATGCAATTTCTCTTAAACACCAGAGGAACTAACTCAGTGTTAGTGGGTTAAGCACTTGCATACTTTAACCACTAAGTTGCTGTACCATTTAGAATTGTAGGGGTGGCTCACTGGTTAGCACTGCTGCCTCACAGCGCCAGGGACCCAGTTTCGATTCCAGCCTGTCTGTGTGGAGTTTGCATATTCTCTCTGTGTCTGCATGGGTTTCCTCCCACATTCTGAAGATGCACAGGTTAGGTGAATTTGCCATGCTAAATTGCCCATAGTGTTCAGGGATGTGCAGGTTAGGTGCATTAGTCAGGGAAAATGTCGAAAATAAAGTAATAGGGTAGGAGGAATAAGTCTACATGGGATACATTTCGGAGGGTTGGTGTGGATTTGTTGGATCTAATAGCTTGTTTCCACACCAACCTATGGGATTTTATAATTCTGTGAGTCGGCTGGACGAAAGTAAACACTCGGTTGGACAAAGTAAATGGGTAGGCTAGCAAGTGGGTCAGTGGATGAGTGTGCTGCAGGTAGTCAGATCAGGTCTTGGGGTTTTGTGGAGCCTCAGGGGTTAGTGTGGACTGGGGGAGAGATACTCAGGTTGGGTGAGGGGCAAATTGATCAGGACTCAGATGTCAGGGATAATAAAGAATGTAAGCAGAAGATCGATAAGTTGACAAGGGATTCAGTCTGACAGATTCCCCGTTACCGAGGAATTAGATGTTAATCTGTCCAATATTTCCAGAGTAACAAGTGGCTGTCTCTCTGTCACTTCCATGGATTGGAACAGAGACACACATATACAAAGTCAACTCTCTATTTATGTGCAATTGATTGAAAAGAAATGGGGCTTGTTAAATAGGGTTATAGAGTAATACAGCCTGGAAACAGGCTGTTCGGCCTAAACTGGTCCATGCTGACTATGCTGCCCAATTCCAATTGCTCGCATTTGGTCCATATCCTTCTAAACCCTTCCCATGAATTACTTTTCTGAAAAGGATTGCCACTGAACTATCCCATCAGAACCCATGCTGGAAGAATAATAGCTTTTTTAAAAACAGGTAAGTATTTGGAAAGGAGGAAGATAAAAGGCCCTGGGGAAAGAACAGGAGAACAGAACTCCTTCACACTAGGCCAGAGGTGCTAACATCAACTGTCGTCTGCCTGGTGAGATCAGCCAGCTATAGCTCAGGCTTTAGGTCCTCATGACTCACCAGTACACTGCAGACTGCACTTAGCCTCCAAGGGCTGAACACCAAAAGGGAGCCTGGCCTATTAGTTAGAAAAGAAGGGCTATTGCCCGAAACGTCGATTCTCCTGTTCCTTGGATGCTGCCTGACCTGCTGCGCTTTTCCAGCAACACATTTTCAGTTAGAAAGGAATAGGCAGACTATTTTCCCAGAGGCAGTGTCTGCTGAACAGTGAAACTTGTTTTTATGGTTCCCAATGACAATAGGGCCTAATACAAAATAAATCTCCTTGGAGATGAAGTGTTTAGCAAACCTTATACAAGGATAAGAGCTGGAAGACCTTCAACATTTTTTGTAACAACAATGTTAGATGCACATGATACACTGATGTGGAATTTAACTCATTATTCACTGCCTTTATAAACAAACAAAGATTCTGGACACTTCATCCATGAAGCTTGTGGCCCTTGAACATTTCAAATTCCAACATGCTGTGTAATCGCATTAATTAATTTATCAAAATAACATTGCTAGTGATCACTGACCTAGGTCAGGCTGCAGCCCAATGATCTTGTCATCTATCGTTAGGTTTGTGTATACTGGAGTGGATTCCAAGCCAGAACGGTTACATGATACAGAGTAAATGTCAAAGAGATCCTTCAAGTCCTTCCGACTTCGCACACTAATTCCACAAACAGAAACAGTGAGTGCCCCTGACCTGCATACACTGAGCATGAATTAACAATCCACTCAGAGAAGGATATTTTTCAAATGGCTGGGTTTTAAACCCAGTTTTAATGTCAATTTACTCACATTTATCACCTTCTGACCAAAATAAGGAAGGCAAAAATATTTCAGTCTTAGCAGTACACAGTGATCACATTTACCTGAATGATTTGAAAAGTTCAACAAATTCAATGAAGCTCATGTTGCTGTCGGATACCATGAAATCCTGAAATCCTTTCAGTCCTCCTTTTACACGGCCATGCCAACTATTACTCCCTCTGGTGCTATAAAGGGTCCAAATAAACACCATTACATAACAAACTTACAACAACCAAGACAACAGAAAATGGACAGGGATCGTCTCCAGAATCAAAGTCTATTATTTAGACTCTATGCAGCACATTCACCTCAAAGCATGCTAGTAGTGTAAAACATACCTTCAGCTAATTATTATAAAGCCATGTTGAACAGGACCTGAAAGAATTCATTTCAGTAAAGTCATCTGTAAAGGATAACAATTAAGATTTCACTTCTGTGAATGGAATTTTGTGAAATGTTAATTGTTAAAGCTTTGCAGCTAATGCCACAGGGTCATTTGTTAAAACCACAAAATTTTAATGGCCTGCTCATCATTATCCTATTGTGATACATTCCCCATTGCAGAGAGGATGGGTTTGCAGGCCCAGGGTTTTTCCACTATACGTGAAGGATGCTACAAATAGGATAGCGCAAAGATATTTAACACCCATTTCAATACATGTTGGTCAGTGTAACCAGGCAGCTCAGAATTAGAGCTAGCCAGCAACATTGCAATGGAGGCAATCCATAGACAGAGTTATTCATTCCTCATTCAGGCAGTAGATCTTTTGAAAAGCAGAGATGACTGTTTTTTTGACACTCCATTACTGTAGTATGGTATTGTTTTCTGTACATTTTATGCAATGATTTACTGAAGTCTACCTTGTCTCTATATCCACCCAAATGAATAGTCCTACAGAGATAAACAGTAAACATGATTTGGCACTGTCAGTGTTCCATTTGAAAGACAACATGAGGTCTGCTTTTCTTTCAAGGTTTTCTTCATAACGGTGTTATGAAGTACAGAGGCAGCAAGATGGGAAGAGAGCAGAGAACAAAAGTGAAGGCCTGGTTACAGGACAGAAACCAGGAGAGACCAAATGACAAAAGAAATGATTTGTATGTGCTCAAAAACCTATTGCATTTCCATATGTTCCAATTTCAATTCAGTTCATTGCATTTTCATAATTCTGTTTCTCTCTCCACAGATCCTGCCTGAACTGCTATTCCCAGCATGTGTTTTAATGAAATTTTAAATTACCTGCAATATTTTGTTTTTCTTTAAAAAAAGTCTAATTTTCTGTTGAGTTATTCTGGAGTTGATGTGAGATTTAAAAGTAAGTTCAAAGCAAATAAAGTCCAAAATCAGATAGATCTTTGCTCTTGTCAAACTAGGCTTATCTAACAGTTCCCCTCAATACACAGGAGCTCCCTGCATTATGGCAGCTAGACACTCCACTGTAGCTTTCAGCTGTTTTGAGGAAGCTACTAGCTTGATGATAATAATTATGGTGACCTTCCATATAGTCCTAATAAGCACAGATATCAGAGCAGAACTCTGGATATATTAATAACCATGTTACCACATGCCAAGTCATTGTGACTTCTCAAATATAATGACATTTTGTTTAACATAAAATTAAATACAGATGACCTTAAGATTTGTTTGTGCCTGACATAGAACTTTATGCAGTCCCTTATCCATTATCAGACATTAATATCATTAAGCTATCAAGGATCGTAACACAGAAGGAATCCATCAGATTAATCAGGTCTTTATAGTGTCTTCCTTTTGCAGCCCTCTATAATATTCAATTTCAAACGTTTATCTAGTTTCCCATTAAAAGCTAAAGTCCCTGTCTGCAGACAATTCCCCGTGGCAAAGAATACTCTTCCTTAATACTTCCCAACATAAAGCAATTTCTCCCAACTTCTCATGATCTTTGTAATGTACCTCAATGGCCCTTCATCACTGAAACTTTGAACAAAACAGACAGTGTTTCTTACTCACCCTGTCAAAAACCTTCCACAATTTTCAAAATCTCAGCTTGAATCTTCTCTTAGCCTTGATTGTCCCCATTTTCAAAATCTCAAGTCGCCACTCATAACATGAGCTTCCCTCGTCACTTGACATAGTGAATAGGAAGCAAATATTGGCTTTGCAATAAAATGGCTTTCCATTTCTTTGGTTTTCTGTGCATTTTTAAAGTTTTTTTTAACACAAACCATTGAGCCTATCTTATTACGATGAGTGTCGTATTAATAGGAGTGGCAGGGAGAATATCAGCGATGATTTATTTTCCTCTTACCCAGGTTTGGCCTTGCTGACAGTTGACAGGACTGGAGAGGAGGCAGGTCTGACTGGAGTTGATGTTGGAGGGCCCAGCGTGGTGGAACACGGAGTGGTGAGAGAACGAGCTCTTGTAGGGAGCGTGCAAGAGCTGGGAGAACCCATGATGATGCTCAACTCTAAAAGAAGCATTGAGAAGATAAAAACGTAAAACAGTTTGATTAGAAATACAATACACGTTGTTTTGTAACTCTCATCATTTTTCTCCCCCTCGCTGAGTTCCAACGTCAAGCATTACAAAATGTGGAATTTTTTTTTGGAAATCCGATAGTGTTTCTTCATGCTCTGAAACAACCAAATTTAGTGTCTGCTGCCATTAAAAAACATAGCGTGAAGGTGCTGGTGATGGACTGGGGTGAACAAAGCCAGAAGTCACACAACACCAGGTTATAGTCCAGCAGGTTTATTTGAAATCGCAAGCTTTTGGAGCACTGCTCCTTCGCAGGTCAAGTCAGAATGAGCAGCTCTCTGAAAGTTGGTGGTTTCAAATAAACCTATTGGCCTATAACCCGGTGTCATTAAAAATGACCATTGGGGATTGCATTCCAAGAAGATGTATTTCCAGATTGGGAAGAGGTCTTCCCGGGAGCATTTGCTGGGTGGAATGCTCAGCAGTAACTTTTGTGTTTCTCTATGATTTAATTTCAACAGTTTCCTCTTTTCCTACAGAATGACTCCACAATCTACAACAAGCTGCCCATCTAATGACTTACAGCACCCTGAAGGAGCTTTGCAAACAGCTAGCAGTGGTGGTCCACATCCACACCAAGACCTAGGTAGAAGCAGGAACCTGCCCTTAGAATTTAGGGAGCTCAGCAGAAAACTAGCAAGCAGGATATCAGATATGGTTCTCTCAAGATTTTCTCAGTGCCAAGAGAAAGAAATAGGAAAGTAAAAGAGATGTAAGCTTGGCTGGTGCAGCAGAAGGGGTTTAGATTCTTGGAACCAACTTTGCACATGTACAAGATGAATGGACTGCAATCAAACAGAGCATGGACTGACTTCCTCTTGGTGTGTTTTGCTGGTGCTGTTGAGGGGGCTTTAAAGCAATTAGGAAGTTTTGTGGGAACCCAAAGAGAATATTGAGAAGGAATATCCAGGTAGCCCTAATAATGAGAGAAATAAACTACATTTAGGTAGCAAATAGTAAGGGTCAGGGTAACATAACAAGTAATAACATCTTAATCAGTTTCTGTGCATGTATATGCATTGGGTGTGTTAAATAAGATTGTTAAGTTCCAGGCAGAGTGGAGAAACCTGGCTCAAGGAAAGGCAGATCTATGTGTATTAACCAGCCCTGGATACAGGGTTTTAAGGAAAGGTAAAACAGGTAGAAAAAGGAGGGTGACGACACTAATTAAGGACAGTATTGCATGCTGCATTAGCGGTCAATTGGGTCAATGGGCCAAGGTGTGGTGGATGGAATTTAATTTCGATAAATGTGAAGTATTGCATTTTGGTAAGGCAAACCAGGGCAGAACTTATACAGTTACGTGTCAGGATCCTGGAGGGGGTTGAGACCAAATAAAGAGACTTGGGGTGCAGCTGCACAGTTCCTCAAAAGTGGAGTTGCAAGTATACGGGGTGTGAAGAAGGCACTTAGCACACTTGTCATCATTGGTCAGAATACTGAGTGTAGGAATTGGGATGTCACATTGCACTGTACACAACATTGGTCAGGTCCTCCTTTTAGAATACTGCGTAAAATTCTGACTGCCCTTCCATAGGAAGGATGTTGTTAAATCTGAGCACGTGCAGAAAAGATTGACAAGGATGTTGCTGGGATTGGAGGGCATAAGCTATAGGGAGAGGCTGAATAGGCTGGAGCTTTTGCCATGGAGCATGAGGAGTGATCTTATAAAATCATAAGGGGCATGGATAGGGTGAACAGCCGAGATCTTTTCCCCAGGGTGGGGGAGTCCACAACTAGAGGGCATAGATTGAACGTGAGAGAGGAATAATTTAAAAAGAACCTGACAGGTAATTTTTTTCACCCAGAGGGTGGTGCGTGTATGGAACGAGTTGACAGAGGAAATGGCGGAGCGGGTATAATCACAACATTTAAAAGGATGGGTACATGAGTAGGAACGGTTTCGAGGGAGATAGGCCAAATGCTGGCAAATGGGATTAGGTCAGGTTGGAATGTCTGGTTGGCATGAATGGGTTGGACTGAAGGGCCTGTTTCTGTGCTGTACGACTCTATGACAGAAACTTCTCGGCTAGAACTAAGAATCAAAAAAGATGCAATAACACTGTTCAATATGGTCTATCAGCCACCTGTGGAAATGATGTGGAGGAACAGGTTTGTAATGAAATTACAGAGAGGTGCAAAAACTGTACAGTTTTTAATTTTAACTATCTGAATACAGACTGAGGCAGCAATAGTGTAAAAGACGGTTAAAGACAAGAGTTCCTCGAGTGTGTTCAGGACAATTTTACTCTATGAATGAGGATTGTTAGACATGGCTCTTGGAAATGAAGTGGACTAAGTAGGTCAGGTGTCAGTAGGAGGAGATTTAGTGGGACAAAGATTTGAGATTTGAGACAAGATTTGAGACAAGAATAGTAAAGGACAAGTCAGAAAAATTAACCAGTGCAAACCGACTCCATTGGGTAAGAACAGAACTGGCCCAGTTAAATTGGAGTCAAAGATTGGCAGGAGAATGGTTCAATGAGTTATCTCCAAAGGACAGATCATTTAGGCAGAGTCAAGATATATTCTCTCAAAAGGGAAAGGTACGGCAAACAAATCCAGGGCTCTCCAAATGACAAAATAGATCTAGATTAAAATAATGAAGGACAACTGCTCTTATGTAGGTGTCAAGTAGGAAATAGAATTGAAAACCAAGCTGAATATTGAATGTTGAAAGAAGAAAATAACAAAAGCAATGAGGGAGCATGATGGTAGGGAAACTTCTGATACAAATGATTCTTAAGGGATTTCCCTTTAAAACTTCTTAAAGGAAAATCATGTTTAACTAACTTGGAGTGTTTTAAGGCGGTAACAGAGTGCTAATGAGAGCAATTCTGATGTGGTGTACATGAACTTCCAACAGATATTTATTACAGTGCCACACAATAGATTTGTAGCAACATTACAGCTCATGGAATAACGTAGATAGCGGCAACATCAAGTTGGCACTGGACGACTAACAGGAACAGTGAATAACAGTGAATGGATGTTTCTCAGTCTGGAGGAAGATTCACATTGCCGTTCCCTACGGGGTCTGTGTTGGTAACTTTGCTTTTGCTGATGTGTTTTAATGACTTACCCCTTAGTGATCAAGGACATTTTCAAAGTTTGTAGATACTAATGTATTTAGAAGCATTATAAACAATTTTAAATTTTAAAAGGGCATTTAAAGATCATGGAATGGGTGGACAAGTGGCAGATGAATTTTAACGTGGATAAATGTGAAGTGATTGATTCATTTTAGAAGAATGATCAAGGAAAGATGAATATAATGAAGAGTACAATCTTAAAGGGCATGCAGGAGTAGGAGGATATTAGATATGTGCATAAGTCATTAAAGATGGCAGATTCAGAGTGTGCAGTTAATAAAGCATACTATATCCCAAGCTTTATTAAATAGGGGCATAGAGTTCAACAGCAAGGAGGTGATGTTGAATTTGTATAAGTCACTAATTCAACTTCAGCTGAAGTAGAGTCTCCTGTTCTGGGTACTGCAATGAAGGTAGAATATGAAACCATTTATTTGCAGAAAAGAAAATCATGGAATTAGTTCTAGGGATAAGAAGCTTTAGACCCATTATGACTGTTTTCCCTTGAGAAAAGGAGGTTGAGAGGA
Source organism: Chiloscyllium plagiosum (assembly GCF_004010195.1). Lineage (NCBI taxonomy): Eukaryota > Metazoa > Chordata > Chondrichthyes > Orectolobiformes > Hemiscylliidae > Chiloscyllium > Chiloscyllium plagiosum. The sequence continues at coordinate 15,268,090 of NC_057731.1, forward strand.
GATTTGATAGATTTCACAACCAGGAGGGATCTGGAAAGAGAGAATAGGAAGAAGCTGTTTCTACTCATGAAGGGATTACAGATATCCAAATTAATATACAAACTAGCAGTAGGAGATGGCCACTGAGTCACTCAAGTCTGTTTTACCATTCAATACTATTCTGATTATGTCACACTCCCACCTACCTTCATCTCCTTATTTCTGCCTTAAATAGATGACAGCTTATTGTTAAACAGTGACTCCTAGTTCTATATGCTCCCACAAGATGAAACATCTTTTCCATATATACCCTGTCAAGACCCCTCAGGATATTATGTTTCAAGCAAGTTCTCTCTTAAACTCCAGCCGAGCTGTCCAATCTTTCTTCATAATCAACTTGTCCATTTCAGGTTTTAATTTAGTTAATCTTCTCTGAACCAATGCATCTACATCCTTCATTAAATGAGGAGAATAGTTCAAAGTTTGGGAGAAGATTTGTAGCTCAGGTGCTCGTTGTTGTGGTTCTGTTTGCCAAAATGGGAATTTGTGTTGCAGACGTTTCGTCCCCTGTCTAGGTGACATCCTCAGTGCTTGGGAGCCTCCTGTGAAGCGCTTCTGTGATGTTTCCTCCGGCATTTATAGTGATTTGTATCTGCCGCTTCCGGTTGTCAGTTCCAGCTGTCCGCTGCAGTGGTTGGTATATTGGGTCCAGGTCGATGTGCTTATTGATTGAATCTGTGGATGGATGCCATGCCTCTAGGAATTCCCTGGCTGTTCTCTGTTTGGCTTGTCCTATAATAGTAGTGTTGTCCCAGTCGAACTCATGTTGCTTGTCATCTGAGTGTGTGGCTACTAAAGATAGCTGGTCGTGTCGTTTCGTGGCTAGTTGGTGTTCGTGGATGCGGATCGTTAGCTGTCTTCCTGTTTGTCCTGTGTAGTGTTTTGTGCAGTCCTTGCATGGGAGTTTGTACACTACATTGTACAGCAAGTTTTGCTCATGCTGAGTATCAGGTCCTTCGTCCTGGTGAGTTGTTGTCTGAGAGTGGCTGTTGGTTTGTGTGCTGTTGTGAGTCCTAGTGGTCGCAGTAGTCTGGCTGTCAGTTCAGAAATGTTTTTGATGTATGGTGGTGTGGCTAGTCCTTTGGGTTGTGGCATGTCCTCATTCCGTTGTCTTTCCCTTAGGCATCTGTTGATGAAATTGCGCGGGTATCCGTTTTTGGCAAATACGTTTTATAGGTGTTCTTCTTCCTCTTTTTGCAGTTCTGGCGTACTGCAATGTGTTGTGGCCCTTTTGAATAGTGTCTTGATGCAACTTCTTTTGTGTGTGTTGGGGTGGTTGCTTTCGTAGTTTAGGACTTGGTCTGTGTGTGTGGTTTTCCTGTGTACCTTTGTGGTGAATTCTCCGTTTGGTGTTCTCTGTACCATCACATCTAGGAATGGGAGTTGGTTGTCCTTAACGTGATGGTACAGAGAACACCGAACGGAAAATTCACCACAAAGGTATACAGGAAAACCACACACACAGACCAAGTCCTAAACTACGAAAGCAACCACCCCAACACACACAAAAGAAGTTGCATCAAGACACTATTCAAAAGGGCCACAACACACTGCAGTACGCCAGAACTGCAAAAAGAGGAAGAAGAACACCTATACAACGTATTTGCCAAAAACAGATACCCCCGCAATTTCCAGACTGCGAAAGAAAAGCTGGCTGGGAAAGTTGTAGGCATGTTGAAGACAGCAGAAATCTGTCATTTTATTTAAAATGTCTTGTTCAATGATCATTTTGTTAAATGCATTCTGGTGTTAGGAAAAATAAATGTTTTACATTTAAATTATACTGGTTATATCAGTCATATATGTTTTCTATGCTTTCAGTAAAAACAAGTACACAACTCAACCTATTGAATTTCAGGCATTGTTGAAACTAGTTTAGTCATTTTGCATTCTAGGAAATTATGTACACTACTGTTTTACAGTTTAATGTAGAATTTTTTAAGTGGAAAGAAGTGGAGGTGCAAATAAAGTCAGTTCAATAATTAGCTTTCTGCTTTCAATCCACCTCAGTGCAACTTACAACAGATATTAACAGTAGAAACTAGTTACCTGATTCTTCCTGTTCATCAAAGTCTGCAGGGTCAGAACCACTCCTGGCTCGGGATTCTTTGCAGCTTCGGCTCTTACGTGCACTGGTCTCCTCATCAGTGATGTCCCCGCTTTCACCCTGCACATAACAATGTGTAAGTTTTACTGTCGATCAATTCCCCCAGTACAAACACACAGTTGATGACTTCAAGCAATGCTGTCCCTTACCCTGATCAGAGATTTCTTTATCTTTTTGGCCGTGCTCATTCCCAACGTGTTGTTACGCTGCAGGTTGGATTTTTCAGTGTTTCTGTTCAAAGTTGCTGTGGTTGTGTTTCTCGTGATCCATCGCCTGCCTCCAAAGAGCTCAATAACCTGAGCCAAGGTTGGTCCTTCAAACTTGCCTTCTTCCTATATGTGCAACAATTACATTGAATTTTACTGTGCGAGGACTGGTTATTTGGTCCAATAAGTTTGTACAGGGGTGTATGCTGCTCATCAGACTCATCCTACTTCACTTCACCTGAGCACCAAACCCCTCTGGTTCTTTCCTTCCTCATGTACTCATTTAGGTCTCCCTCAAACTTTAATGTTCCCACACTTAGTAGCTCTGCAGGTAAAGACCAAATATGGTTTGGTATCTGGTTTGGTCATGTCCATCTGATCCACCTGACTGTCTTAGGTGGATTGACTGCCACTAATTTTTTTTATTAGTATTAGTCTAAGTTGCCAATAACAAGCCTGGAAAGATGTCCACCTGAAGTCTAACAGGTTTATTCCATACTACTTAATAGCTAGTTATGTGACTTCTGAATTACCTGATAGTCTTCTCTAACCTGATGTTTCACAAGAAACTAAGTACACATTACCTTTGGCTACATAGACTTAGCACTTCAGATAGCCACTAAAACATTGCCTAGCTCCTCCCAAGAACAGTCAATTATATCCTGTAGGTGGAGTTTCTCGCATGGTATCAACTAATCCTTTCAGGTACTAACTTCCTTGGTTCGGTCTTTAGCTGATGACATTATGATGTTGTATTGATTTAATTCAAAACTGCATATGAAGTGAAAAAATAAATTAACTATTTTCCAAAAGCTTAGCTCCAAAATCTTCTAGTAGACTCAACTACACGTTCTTTCTATAAATAATTTCCTCTCTCTTCCCATCTTGTAGAACTTTAAGTGATTTGCACATTATGTCATCTCATTGTGACATGGATGGAATTTGTAAGAAACATTGTTATTAAAAACGTGATCCTGTGCTTAGATTTGATTAGAAGATTGAACATTTTAGATTACGACAGCCATCATAATTATATTCGTTCATGATTGAGTCTGGCTAAGTCATGTTCTGAAGAGGAGTCTAACTGGAATTGAAATGTTAACTGTTTATCTCTTCACAAAATTGCCAGACTTGCTGAGTTTCTCCAGCATTTTCTGCTTTGTTCTTATTGCACAGTATAATGATTTTATCTGGAAAAATCATACCCCTCCTAAAATATATTAATTCCAGTCTAAGTTTGAGAAAAGATTTTTAACTAAAAATGAAAATTAAGTCAAAAATCTCCCATAGAGTTAAATCTCAATCATATGCGCAGTTGAGTTCTGATTGTTTAAGATATTTACTCAAATCTTTGAAGATTACAGCACTATTATGTGGGACCCATTCTCAGATGAGGTAACACAATTGTAATATTGAGCTCTTGTTATAAATACATTAAGTGACAATTTGACTTATGGCAACAGTGGAACAGCCACCACAGAATCCTCTGTGATGCGCAGTGTGTAACATTCCAGACCTTCTGGGCTCTAGGTTCAAATCCAGTCTAAACTACAAGAAAGAAAGCCTCATCTATAATGCTCAATCCATATATTTCCATGTGAGATTTAACATTTTATAGATGATCATTCTCAAGAAATTTGACCAGCTAGTCAGTGTAGTTTCAATCTAGTTCTAAATTTGGGATCTACCATAGCATAGACTGCCATGAATTGAGATTCTTAAAGACCAGCGGATGGCTACTGTAGTAGCCCTGATGAAGGGCTTATGCTTGAAATATCGATTCTCCTGCTCCTCGGATGCTGCCTGACTGGCTGTACTTTTCCAGCACCACACTTTTCAACTCTGATCTCCAGCATCTGCAGTGCTCACTTTCTCCCTACTGTAGTAGATGACCAAGTACACTGATGCTGTAAAGACTGCTAGAACATAGAACATAGACAGAGAACATAGAACAATACAGCACAGAATAGGCCCTTCGGCCCACGATGTTGTACCGAACATTTGGCCTAGCTTAAGCACCTATCCATGTACCTATCCAATTGCCGCTTAAAGGTCACCAATGATTCTGACTCTGCCACTCCCACAGGCAGTGCATTCCATGCCCCCACCACTCTCTGGGTAAAGAACCTACTCCTGACATCCCCCCTCTACCTTCCACCCTTCACCTTAAATTTATGTCCCCTTGTAATACTCTGTTGTACCGGGGGGAAAAGTCTCTGACTGTCTACTCTATCTATTCCTCTGATCATCTTATAAACCTCTATCAAGCAATCCCTCTGCTAATGGACTCTAATACACCATAGGCCTTCTTACAAGCTCTATCCACCTGAGTGGCAACTTTCAAAGATTTATGAACATAGATCCCAAGATCCCTCTGCTCCTCCACCTTACTAAGAACCCTACCGTTAACCCTGTATTCCGCATTCTTATTTGTCCTTCCAAAATGGACAACCTCACACTTGACAGGGTTGATAGGCTCTTGTAAGATAGGCTTGGAGGTCCATGCTGACCCTAAGTAGAGTAGGCTTCCTTTTACACTGGGCAGTACTTCATGCAAGGAGTAGAGATTCAAAACTGGAAAAACTTCCATGCCCCAGCATCAACAATTCTCACATTGGTACATAAGTACCATTTTCTTTAAACAGGAAAGCTTCTCCTCGATTGCAAGTTCTAAATACCAAGTACAAAAAGTTCTGATGAAGAGTCATCTAAACTTGAAACTTAGTTTGTTTTTTTTTTCTGTGGATGCTGCCTGACCTGCTGTGATCTCCAGTATTTGTTGTTTTCAGTACATCTCTACAATGTAGTGGTAATGACACTGGATAGTAATCAACAATCCCAGGCAAATCTCAGGGATACAGGTTCAAAGCTCACCATAGTAGCCGGAGGAATTTAAATACAATTAATAAACCTTGAATCTGAAGCTAATCTCACTAATGATGAGCATTAACCTTGTAAGTGATTGTTGATAAAAACTCTAATTTCACGAATGACCTGTCAGGAAGGAAATCTGCCATCTTTACTTGGTCCGGTCTTCATGTGACGCCAGACTCAAGCAACTTGGGTGACTCTTAAATGTCCTGTTAAACATGCCAGGAGGCCACTCAGTTTGAGGGCAACTAGGGATGAGCAACAAATGCCAATGGTGTCCACATCCCATAAAAGAATAAAAAAAACAATGGGATGAATAATGGCTAACAAAAACTGGACAATAACACATGCACCTCTTCAATAATGGCTTAACACAAACTTTATTTATTACACAATATCTTAAATGACTCTCAAGCCATTGCATGCTGCTTCATTTTGAAGAGCTTTTCTTTCATATAACAAGCAACTTTTCATTGTTATATCCTCAAAAATCATTTGCCTTCTCTACACCAGGTCTAGGGCATTAGTATCATTACACTATTTTATCCTGAACATTATTACAAATATCTCCTGACCAGAACAACACAGTCGATGAGGACTTGAGCTGATTCATGACTCGTTCTCTTTCAACTTTCTCTTTGACAACCTCTGAGTCACTTGAGCATTTGTGGCTCCTATTTGGATTGCATTGTGACTGGAACGGATTTAATTTGCTTCTAATCAATGCAGAAGAAAAGCTTGTTGTGTTCTCTTTAAAATACTTTTGCGAGCACCTCAATGCTCATTGCTCGTTCCTAATTGGGCCATTGGAATTAATAACTTGGTATTGGAATTTATTGGAATTCACAATTTAATTAATAATTAATATTTATCCGCCAGGGATATTTACATATTGGAACAGTTCTTCAAGCCTGTTCTATCATTCAATGAGATCATGGCTGATCTGTGGCTTAATTTGGCTCATATCCCTTAATATCTTTGTGTAACAGAAAATTATCCATCGCAGATTTAAGATAACAACAGAGCCAACATCCACTGTCATTTTTGGAAGAGATTTCCAAACATTCACCACACTTTGAGAGTTTATAAGCAGAAGTATAAACATAGGTCTGCCAGCAGCCCCATTTAATACCTCTCTTAATTTTAACCTAGATATTTATCCTTTATTCATTTCTCTTAACAAAGGACTAATGAGTCTCCATTTTCCTTTTAACCACTGATCACTTGTAAAGGAGCTCCTTTCCAGTTCTGAGGAAGGGTCAGTCAACCCGAAGCATTAACTGATATCTCTCCATAAATGCTGCCAGAGCTGCTGAGCTTTTCCAGCAATTTCTGGTTTTGTTCCTTTTCAGTTAGTTAGTTCCACTGTGGGTTAAAAATCTAGTACTGGACTGTTAGAATACCAGTTCTTTACCAGTTTTATATATCGTCAAATCCCTCTTTTCCTATCAGTACTTTGAATCTCCACAACATAACAAAGAACTTCTAAAAATTCCCAGTAAAGGAACACAAAGGATATTATGAAGAGTTAGACGTCACCTTGTTCAGAAGATTACTCTATTTTCTAAATTCATGCACCATGAAATATTAAACTAGTCCGATGAAAGAATGAGTGTGACTGCAGCTAAGCTCAGTATTTGAGAAGTTTACTTCATTTTATACACTTGATGCTGAGACATCATAAATAAATAAATGTGAAAATCTGTTCATAAAAACAGATAGTTTGGCCTCTCAATGGTGAAATCTAGAACTTGTATGTATGAATGCAAGATAAAGTTACCAATATTAATTAACAAATTGTATGATATTCTTTCATCAATATAAGGTAAACAGGTTAACACCAACATTTTATGAACATACTAACTGTTCATTTTTGTCACCAATAGGAATGTCTATGCTGTTTGACATTGATGTAAAGGTTTGACGCACATGACACCCATACACGTACCTGATATAAGCTGACGTACTGCTTCCTCAACCACTGCAGTCTCTGATCAGGGAACTTCCTCATTTTACGCACAGCTGACATTAACTCTTGTAATCCATCGTGCACCATCTTAGCTGTGTACTTGGGAGCCACAAAGTGTAACAAACGGTTATCGGTTGTATGGACCCCATAGAGCAGCGTCACACAATTGTCCTCAAGTGTCATATGGCAAAGTTTATTCTGAATGCATACAGTATTCAGATCAATTCCTGTATGTCCCACATAGACAGCTTTCACTGCAGACATGTCCAAGAAACCTTCCACCAGTCCATTTAGAGCTATGTGCCCATACGGCTGAAATTTGCTGTTACACAGGTCCACACTGTTACCCAACACCAGGCTCTTGACCTTCGCACTGGCTGGGCTGGCTGTAGGCGGTTTTGACCAGGTTAAAGTACAGTTGTCAGGCTGCAGCTTGAGAAAACAGCGTGCCGAGAGGTGAGCCTCCTGGTCATAATGTATGACTGTGGCCCCTTGCAGTAGGAACTGATGGATGTCAGCTCTGATGGACAGCACATACCAAGGAATGAGTTCCGTCTCATGACAGAATGCTTTTTGCTGATCCTCTGACCCACTCAGATCCCACTCACTGGACTGCTCAAAGGAATCGCTTTCTGAGTCAGACAGATCTCCGACAATGAACCTGCACAATTAAGAAGAGACTTGAGAGTTGTACAGTGACATGTTTCCTCTTATTTCCATCTCACTAGTTCCTGCGGCTGGGAATGGAGTCAATGAACTGCAGACTTTAGGCACAAGCACCACTCCATGTCCTGTTAGCAGGAACCAAGCATACAGAACCAGGGATTATTCCATATTCATTTTTTCTGCAGCATACAGAGGCCACACAGGGTAGTTATTTAATAAACAACACTTGTAATTTCATAATTAGTTTACATAGAGATGCAGTCTAAACGTGCAATGGCATAATGAAGCAATGTTAAATATTTACTTGAGATCAGTCTAATTTGATTTGTTATTCAAGAAACTATTTTCTCTCAAGTAGTACAGTTGACAGGAAGCCACATTGAGCATCATCACAAGTGATAAGATGACTAAAAGTCAATTATTAGCCCTGAGCTACAATACCGTAGCCTTGAGCTACAGTTCTGCCACATTACGGCAAAGGTGTTAATACGTTGGAGAAGGTGCAGAAGTGATGAATGGGAATGGATCCAGGGATGAGAAATTTCAGTTATGAGGAAAGATTGATAACGTTAGGACTGTTTTCGTAGAAGAGAAGGCATTTATGAGGAAATCTGATGGAGGTTTTCAAAATCATGAGGGGACTGGATGGAGAAAGTAGGAAACTGTCCCCACATCTAAAAGGATCAAGAACCAGACAACCCAGATTTAAAGTGATTTGCAAAAGAAACAATTGCAAGGTGAGAAATTCGTTAACAGTGCGTGTATTTAAGGCATAGAATGTACCATCTGGAAATGTGATGGAGGCAGATTTAATTGAAATGTTGATTTAATTGAAATGGATGATTAGTTGGACAGAAATGGTGTGCAGTGATATGGGGAGAAAAGCTGGAGATTGACATGAGGTAATGATGCTTGTTTAAAGAGCCAGTGAGAACTTGATGGGCCAAGTGGCCTCCTCCTGTGTTGGATCACTTGTGTGATTCTCTGATCTCTCACTCAAAACAATATATAGGAACAAACAAGCTTCGTATTAAATGTCAGCTTCATGACTGTGCAGAATCAGTTGGTTAAGGTTGCCTGACAATATATTCAAACTGGCAAGTGTTAATCAAAACAAAATGTTAAGATAATATTTAATTCAATTTTGGACTAGCTTTTACTCTCACAGTCCACAGAATAATGATTTCTTTTTCTATATCATCCTACTGCAGCTCTGCAAATGTATTTGCAGAATTCGGACTCATTTTGGATATGCTAGGCCCAACCTAACACAGGATGTTTCTACTCGACCTCCCATCCCTTCAAGCGAGGACAACTGGGTAGGCAAACAGGCCAAAACTGGGGATTTCCAACCCCAGGCTCCCGCACTCCCAGCTTTAGATATTAGTGATGGGTTCAGGAGGATAATTATTCAGAAGAATGAGGTATAATAGCCTCTGGAGATTGTGGCCTTCCCTTTAGAGGTCCAGGTGTTATATACTTTTGAACATTACTCTTTACTCAGCACTTCACACCACAACCAAATAAATACAGCTAAAATTTCTAAGGGAATTCTCTGGGAGATTGACAAAGAATCTCTGGGTTTGATGTAACTTACATGGTTTCTTCGGTCAAATACCACCGCCAGTATATGATATGATCTGAGTATTGCTCTATATATTCACTCAGATAACATGTTACCACAAAGACTGGGTTGTTGTTGAGATAGATGTCTTGAAGCTTATTTAGAGCACTAACTATTTACATTATATGGTATAACAGACTTTACTGTGATAAATCTGGTTTCTGTGCTTAGTGACATTACTGTACATTACATACATGTAACAGATTGACTGAACACACTACCATGCTTCAATTGCACTTGAGAACCTGATTGAAGGTGAGGTGAGTACTTTTCTTCCAGAATGTCACATGTTAAGACGTCATGTAACTATCTTTGAGGCAGACTTCTTGTCTAAAATTTGGAATCTATGCATAGCAAAACAGCAAACACCCCTTTTTACCATCTCTCGTGGTTTCTCCCATCTGATACTGAAGCTACTGATAGAACTTAAGAAATAGGAGCAGGAATAGACAATTTAGCCCCTTGAGCCTGCACAAGAGAGCAGTAAGATCATAGCTGGCCTGATTACGTGCCTGAACTCCACCCTCCTATCAGTTCCTCACTTGGCAGCCAGCGATAGTTGGATTTCGGGAGGGAGGAGGCTGCCAATCAGGACCCAGTCAATGGTTCCCTGCACTGACTTGAAGACAGACTGTGAAGGGGGAGAACAAAATAATGGGCCTTCCCTGCTCTGGATTTTCTTCTTTGCTCTCCAGGAAGTCCTATCACCAATTACCAGTGTCAGGGACATTTTCCATGAAACTCAACAATGGTCCCACCTGAAAGTTGGGAATCAAAATGACGGTGGGGCAGGAGTGTGATGTAAATGAGGAGTTACAGATTCCACTGATATTTTAATTCCCTCTTTCCCTCCTTCCTCACTTTCATCAGGTGTAGTTTGGGTCCAACCAGCCCTCAGGTATGGAAACATCATAAAATCAAATGCCATGGCAAGAAGTCAAAGGAGCCTGAACAATGCCACTTCACACAAACGTGTTAGTTGGAATTGTTTGCTTGTGGACGAAAGCAGAAAGACAGAAGTTCAACTTACAACACTCGATTCGATTCTGAAGTTTTCTTCACTGGAGTTGGTGTGCTTCAGAAATAAAAGTATGGAAGAAGATAAGGTATAGAAAGAGAAGACCACTAGGATCTTGATGAAAGAACAGTCAGACAGACAGACAGCCAATGGAGGTAAATAAGTACTCGATGACGAGGCTCTCAAATGCCAAGTAGATGAAAAGCTTTCAGAATTAAAAGGAAACCTCTGAATCATATGGTATGTTTCGCTCTGGCCTCATTATTGGATGCCTGGATTCAATTTGTGTCCAGCTACAATTTGGCCAGATGTATTGCAAGACATGAAATAATGATTGTTTAGAATAGTTTAATATTAATAGCCTTGCAGGCCAATGCCTTCATTTTCAAAGCATTTATTTGTGATCTTATTGCTGGATCAAATAAATGTCTGCTTTATTGCATAATTCCCAGTCTGGTGTTTTTAAAAACTTTCTCCCTTCCTCTGTAAAGTAGCACAGATTTAAATTTATATCGAACCTTTTATGACCTTAGGACATCTCAAAGTGAGTTATAGCCAACAAAGTACTTTTGAAGCATAGTTACTGTAATCGTGTCAGAAATAGCTGCCAGCTAGCACGTGGCAACTTCCCACAACAACAAGGAGGCAACGATCAGAACATCTGCTTTTAACGGTGTGTGAGGGATAAATATTGCCCAGGGTTCTGAGGAGAACTTGCCCACCCTTCTTCAAAATAGTGACACAGAATCTTCTATGTTCCCCTGAAAAAGGTAGCCAGCGCTTCCATTTAAGATTCCACCTACTCATTAGTCCTAGCACTCAAGGTTCTTATTTTTCATTCACTTCTGGCACGGGCCTTCGTACCAAGTGACTTGGCCACAGCACGTTTATTAAATGTCAGCCATGTTGCTATGAGTCTGGAGTCAAATGTCAGCCAGACCAAGTGACTATGGCCAATGTTCTTCCTGAAAAGACATTAGAAAACTAGATGCATTTTACAACAATCAATGTTTGCTTTTAAATTTCACTAGATTCACCCCCATGACATCTAACTCCATGTCTCTATGTATTAGCCTGGACGTCAGGAGTAATGGTCCAGTGACATTGCCATTATGACACCACTTCCGCCAGATTAGTAACTCTCACTGGAGTGATCTCTCAATGTAATTTATGTGTGCAGGCCTTAGGAATGCAGTTTAAACACACAGATTCAGAGGCAAGATAGCTTCCTGCTGTGCCACAGCACAAGCTCTGCAATTGCAGGGGAACATGCTGTTATTTCTTACCAGAAACCCAAAACAAGCATCTCACAAAGCAATGATACTGCCTTGCGATTTAATAAATTAAAAACGTCCCTGTTATGTACAAATTTGGCTCAACCATCAAGCACTCAAGGTTGTGCTGGAATGGATGACCTTTATGAATGAGCTTGAAGCATTTCAGGTTCAATAGTTCAAAAGCTACATTTTATTCACCCATCAACTCGTCTTCTTCCCAAAAACTGTTTGAAGAAAACTTCAGTTTTAAAAAAAGGAAGGATGCAGGAAAGCTTAAATTTGCACTATGTTCAATATTCACAGTAATCAGATTCTCCTAATGCCCTTGGTAACTCTCTCATTTTAACACCAATGGTAACCATATTCTTGTAAACTCTGACTAATCTTGTTACTTTAAACACATTGCTGCCAGCTTATCAGTAATGGCAATTGGGAACATCCTGGGTTGCATGAATGTATATTTTATAATCTTGAGTTATAGAAGAACGATTTGGGACCAGAATGCTGTTGGCTCAAGCTCGGGTGTTTGTACATAGAGTTGCCTCATGTAGTTGTCGCATTGCCACATTAAAGTACTCTTGCCTCTAAAGGTTGTTGGTTCAAGTCCAACTTAGAGTCTTGTGTCCAAAATCAAAGCTGCCACTTCAGTGACGCAGAGAAGATACTGGAATGACAGAGACACCATTCATTTGAATTTATTAAAGTCCCAAAGAGTGAATGACTTAAATATCAATTTACCCCGGAACAAATTGTAATACAATGTGTTGGCTTATACATTGAACAGGCTAATCAAGAGCTTAAAAGATACCCATGAATTGCTTACTATCCCCAACTCTGCAATAGCACAGAAATAGGCATCTTTTCCAATTTAACCAAGCAACCTCTGTTGACCCCTGTCCTATAAACAGCCCAAATGAAAATCCTCCAGAAATTTATCAATCAAATGTGTAGACACAAGGCCTACTCATGGCCTGTTGCATATCCCTTGTAGGTTACTCAGTAGAAATGGTTTCTAGTTTACTACAGTCTTGTAAAAGCCAATGAGAAGTAGCAAGATTAAAAAGTTAAACTATTTCTGATTGCCCAATTAATCAGGTTGGCACAAAATACAGGTGGACCCAACTCCCTTTAAAAGGAAAATATACTAATTCCAGCCCATTCACAAAGTTTTTACCTGTACCTCATTCCAGTGAAGTAAAACTGTTCAAAATTAATTTACAATAATATACACATAACATTAACCCTAACAATAACACGTCCCTAAGCCCAAACCCAAAGATCATTTCTTGAAGCCGAACTCTCGAAGGTTCTACCTGGCTGTGTAAGGCTCCCTGAAGAGGAGTAACAGCAGTAATAGCAGGAGTGTTGGCAAAGTGGGAGGTGTTGGGAAAATCCTTCAGTTCCCTTTGTGAGGTTCAACAGCCAGTGGAAATATACTCAGCAAATGAGACACCACTGTTCAAAGTGGTGCGATGAGCTATATCAAACATCTGTTTGTTGTTAACAGAGAGAGTTGCTTGTTCTAGTTATCTTATTGAGCGGTCTCCACATGAGAACTTTACACATTGTAGTGAACATCATTGGGAAGCCATTCTATTACTTACTGATATTTACTCCTGTCTTTGAATGAGTTCTTTCGTGAAGTGCAACTTTCACTGGCGCCTTCTTCACCTTCCTCACACTCCAGGCTTCTGTTACAGCTTCGAATGGTCTGGAGAATGTTGTTTACCGTGAATTCTTTCTCACTGTTGTTTAGGCCATCTTTCCCAATCCGTTGAAAGAAATGGTCCTGACCATTGTAGTCTGCAACAAACTGGGAACATTCTCTCAGTGTTAGCAATCTCCCTACAACACAGATTAAATTGGAGTCTTATGAAACAGCTTCACACAGTTAGGGATGGAAACAGTTAGCCACTTTACATTCTATGCTTCACATGGAATATAATAAATTCACTACTGTGTGCAGTGGAATCTACACAAACCGTAAGAAAGTTACAGGTTACAAATCATATACAGGCTGAACTGGTCTGAACTGTTTCTAATCCCCACATGTAAGGAATAAAAAGACACGGGAAACAGAATTTAGTCCACCATTGCAATAATATTTTTGCTGTTGTTTCTCCTGGAAACCTGGGTTGAATTTTGAGGAGCTGGCAGATGTGGGTTAGATGATGGGTGAGCTTGCCAAACCGGTGCTGCTGTAAACATGCCAGCTACCTGATCCACAGCTGCCCCCATAGAAATGTACTGAATGTGGCTCCTTAGAGAGGGTGGCTACCTGCCCAGGCTGGCATTGCAGAGGGCTGTAAATTGAGAATTTACCAGAGGAGGACAAGACCGACCCCGCACAAGCTCCTGGCCCATGCAGATGATGTCACTGGTGCCCACAGGGAAGAGGGTCAGGCACTGACAGATACACCCACACTGAGGAAGCATTGAGCAGTTCACCTAACCTGCTGTTCTGGAAGCATGATTGTGACTGCAGACAGAGAAAAAAAGTCTTACTGAAGATCTCAGAAAGGTGCACGAACAGTTTGGCAGCTGAGGTCTCAAGAGACTGAGAAGCTCACTGGTACTGGGCCATTGACTTTGAGATGGGTCGGAGCAAAGGGGAGGAGTGGTGACCCAGGACATTCTGATCCAGAAACACATCTCCTGAGTCTGGCAGAGCCACCAATGAAAGACTCAAAATCAGACTGCCGGTTTATACACAGCAGTCCCTCTCCAGACCAAGGACAAGGCCCAGTTCTCACAGGGGTTAGCACTCATAAATCACTAAGGGATCTGGGCACATAGCCAGATGACACTTTCAAACCCCACACACAGCCAAGACATTGTGAATAAATCCCCACCTCCCAAACTGAGTAACATGACAAATACAACGTTTCAAATACAGCCATCTTACTTAAATTCAAATGCATCAATGTAAGGAAAGCTTCACAATGTGCAGCCACGTGAACCTCATTCTAATTAGATTACATTACAGTGTGGAAACAGGCCAAGACATTGTGAATAAATCCCCACCTCCCAAACTGAGTAACATGACAAATACAACGTTTCAAATACAGCCATCTTACTTAAATTCAAATGCATTAATGTAAGGAAAGCTTCACAATGTGCAGCCACGCGAACCTCTTTCTAATTAGATTACATTACAGTGTGGAAACAGGCCCTTCGGCCCAACAAGTCCACACCGACCCGCCAAAGCGCAACCCACCCATACCCCTACATTTACCCCTTACCTAACACTACGGGCAATTTAGCATGGCCAATTCACCTGACCTGCACATCTTTGGACTGTGGGAGGAAACCGGAGCACCCAGAGGAAACCCACGCAGACACGGGGAGAACGCGCAAACTCCACACAGTCATTCACCTGAGGCGGGAAATGAACCCGGGTCTCTGGCGCTGTGAAGCAGCAGTGCTAACCACTATGCCACCGTGCCACCCACGAATTCTAACATCAACTCTCTGCTCTCCTGCAAGAACACTTACATGATGCTTCCCTATGTCTATGATGTGCTGGTTGCCTGGTCAACAGGGTATCCTGGCAACTGAGATAACCATGGCATTTTCATTTTGGATATCAGGGTACATAATAGCTCCATGGCCGGCTGAACCAGCTGCATATGAGTCAGGACAGCCTCATTCAGAAGACTTTGAGAATTATCATGTCTTATTCAACCAACATGAGATTTGACCACACAAATGTCATGAAGTGCGGATTCTGTATTCCATTGACACTAGGTCATTATAAACATGATGGAGAATTAAGGTTAAACAAATAATTATTTACAGTATTTACATGGAATAAAGCTTGTGGATTATGCTGGAATTCTTTGTCTGTTTACTCCTTATTCTCATGCAGACTCCTTTCCCCAAAGATGTTTTTCCAGAGAGACCATATTTGACTCTTCCAGCTTCCCTCCCGACTGTCGCCACCTGCTGTTGAAAGCTCTGAGCAGTCACTACAGCTCTCCTGCTTAGTGCTATCCATCACTATTGCCACTTGCTGTAGGAGGTTCCATTACACTCAAAGGGGCAAAAGGAGTGGTTCCAGATGTTGAGGCTCCATCGGGCAATGCACCATCTACACCACCTCATTCTGCCTCCATCCTCTCATACAATCTGCAGATTTATATTTAGCGAGTGAGAGCACACCAATTTGCCCATGCTTCATCATCCACCTCCATCCATGCACCCCAATGCATCATACAATCTGTGCTGTTCCTGCATCTTGTCAGCATACTGTTGTATTTGAATGGAGGAGCTAACATGTTTACATGTTTGACACATTGCAATGCCCACATCGTGAATGGATTCCTCCATTTTCAACGGGAATGCAATGTCTCAGGAATCTTGGATGATGACCACGTCTTCTTGTTGTCCCACTGATACCTGCTGGACACATGATCCCCAGGGGTCACCATCCTCCAACTGGGTGAACATGACTGGAGCTGTCCGATGGAGACTGCACACTGTAGCCTCTGGCTTCACCACCTACTCCTGCTCACATTGTGCCACTCCTTTGAAGATTGAATGAGGAGCCATCATGCTGCATGTACTTGCACCAGTGGAGAACGTGATTCAAGCCTAGGACAATGGTTCCTCAGCTGCAAGTCAACCTCAGAGGCAGCAACAGTCTCAACAGTCAGTTGCTATTAAACCTTCAGTATCATCAATAGGAGAGAAAATATCAGTTATAAGACCTCCCTAATTTCAGCAGTTGTGGCAACCACTGGAAATGACTTCCGAAAGGCGAACCCCAACCCATGAGGAATCCAATAAACATTTGCCCTCTCTCAGTCTTACAGCAATCTCACTATCGCCAACCAGTGCTACCATCTTCCCAATGTTGCCCGCTATTCCCACCAGGAGCATCAAGATTGCCAAGTCAGTTCCTTCAACACCCAGTTAGTTCCTCTCTCAGACATTGGGTGCATGCTTCTCCTGCAAATGTGAAGATGGAAAGGTCAGTTCCCAATTTCCCATCTTGATCCACTACCACAATGGATGCTCCGGTCACTGCATTTCCCCAAGGATTATTTACTATGCTCCCAAGCTGACATAGTTTCATTTTTTTCTCTCCTGAACAATGACCTCCTTACCGTGTTGTGATGAAAACACCTCATACTCTTATTTCTTGGAGAATAACTTTTGAAGAAATATGGAAAAACTGATTTATTTCAGGTTTTGTGTAAATACCCAGATGGTTTCTTTAAAATAGATTATTGAAAAGATTACTATGGACTTTGGTAACATTTTAACAAGTTGTCTTGAGAATCACATGACCGGTGGTAAAAGCTTGCTTTGCTGTAGATCTCTACTGACTCCCTTGGACAGTGACTGGTTTCTGTTGTTATGTGGTCTTCAGGTGGGACACAAGAGGACTGTGACTGAATGTGCAAGTGCAGGTGTATGAGAGGGTCAGAGCATGTAAGTGTGTGAGAGGGTGTGAAAGAGTCTGAGAGAGTGCAAGTGAGTGAGAATGAGGGAATTCAAGTGAGAGAGGAAGTTTAAGATAATGGTCGTCTGTCTGTCTCTCTCTCTTTTGATGTTATTTAGAGGAATAAGCATTTATATTTCTATATTACCAATTGCGTATGCTCACTAATGATTATAATTGCATGGAATAAAATTTTGTTTTAATAATAAATCATTTGTGGTTAAGACAATTGGTTGATAGATATTTTTGTTTGGCACGTGATACAGGTAAGGCATCTTGGTAACTGGAAAAACTATTTTTACTTGATGTTGTGGTAACTTGACCATGAGATAATGGGACAGTGCACTCCTGCCTCAGTTGTAAGAATTTCTATTCACTGCCTACCTTAAGGTGTTCTGCTGAGAAGCTGTATCATCTCTATAACATATCCATGGCTGGCAGCTTCATACTCACCTCAACAGAAGGGAGACGGCTACTGCAGCACTTCCTGCACTGGGTCCAAATGATTCTCATCATACTGTGCTCTCGGGGTCTCTTTGGCCAGTTCCAGCCCAGTCCCCTTAGTGTGCTGGACAAACATTCTCCTAATGATCTCTGGAAACAATATGGTTTGTGAGGGTGAGGCTGCCTCTACCATCGCCTTCAAGGAACAGCAGTGAATCTTGGGTCTGCGGTGCTTTGATCAATGAATCTCCCTAGCTGGTTGAACGTTGAAACCAGATCCAACCCTGTAAATGGGGCCCACTACTTCCATCTACTGCCTCCAGCTTGTGCCCACTGCCCATCATGGGGCTGCTGCCGTAGAGGTGGCCCACTAAGAGATCACGTCCTGAAAAATGCTAATGTTTTCCACATGCCAGCCTCAAATAGACATAGTCCTCATGCTGCAACAGTGCAGAGATCAGGAAAATACAGTCTCCAACATCTGCTAACACCCAAAAAGACTGGGTTAATATACTTTGTGGCTCTGATGTTTTAATTTTTTCAGCAAGTGAAGGTGCAGTAAAACTTCTCAGCCGTTAAACAAACCAAGAAATGATTCTTTTTATATATGGAACCTCACTTGCAAAAGTGGCATAGTCAAAAACTAGAACAAAGCACACATCCCTTTTGTATTTTATTCATTACCAATCTCATCATTTTAACTTTGAATTTATAGTCACTGTTGGCTACTTTTGGAAGGAAAATGAAATAAGCAACAGAAGATTTATGAGCAATTCTTTTCTCGACAGATTTAAACTACTTAGGAGGAAGTGAGGACTGCAGATGCTGGCGATCTCAGAGTAGAGAGTGTGGTGCTGGAAAAGCACATCAGGTCACGCAGCATCCAAGGAGCAGGAGAGTCGACGTTTCAAACATAAGCTCTTCATTTAAATTACTTGCTCGGCAAATCTTGCAATTAGACAAGGAAGTTGTCCGACACACAATGTTTGTTTTCCATGGTCAATACACGCAATGCTTACCTCGATGGCATCTTCCTGAGAATCACAGCGCGACTGGAACTTCATTAAGGTGGCTGCACCATCCAGAACATCACAAAGCTCCTTCAGAAACACTCCACAGAAGGGGACCACTTTACAGCCCGGGATGTTCAGAGCACGGTTGACTACTTTTCGGTATTCAGACGATAATTCATGCTGTGCCATAGCATCTTTCAGGCTTCTCATAGTTTCAATATCTGATTGGTCCATAAATTGCCACATCTTCAGAACCTTTCTAGACCTGGGAAGGAAAGACACCCAAACTATATCAATGATCTCACACCCGTAAATGCAAGCGACAATAGGGATTAAAACTTCATTCCTTTGGAACATTTTTGCTACAACTCGGAATTAATGCTGGAAGCAGAAAGTAAGAATTAACATTATTGCCAAGAATAGCTAACTGTATGATTCACATGACTTAGAAGTATAAGTTTTAGGTTGACGACTCAAATTTTTAATGTGGCTTAAATGAAAACACCTGGTTTGAGAAACTGGCATACAAACCTCACATAATTGGAAATGAAAGGGTGGTCTTTGTTTGTTTAATAAGGTCATAGTGGGACATAATGGAAGGTAATTAACCTCTCTGTGCCTTTTGCTGGAGGTGGGAGATCTGAGGCTGTCTCTACTAAAAGGTTTAAATTGGCAATAGTTTCTCAAAAGAAAGTGTGGTTTATAATTAAGTTGAACTGCTTTCTGAAACATTCCAGAAGTATCACATTATGATGGGGTTAAATTGCAAGGATGCTGTTTTTGGTTTCGAGTTTCGTCTAAGTGATTTTCTTCCTAGGGGTGGTTCTGATTTGGAGTCACTGATCAAGAATACAGTAAGATTCATGCTTGAGCTGAGCATTATTGGAGGTGCTTAGAGAGAATTGGATTGATTGCCTAGTGTGATGCTAGTGGAAGGATTCCAAGAGATCCCATCGCTCGGAAAACAGCGGGAAGACTAAGGGGAATCAAAGACAATTCTTGAGAGCTTTAGTCCAAGGAGAAATGAAGGGACCCTCAAATCCAGGAACATATAGAGGGGGCCTTGTGGTGGGAATAAAAGTAAAATGAGAGTGCGTTTGAGATCTTTTGAATTTAAAGTATAAGTGTTTACGAAATATAAGATTGTAGTATTTTGTTTTGTTTAATATTGTTGCCGCAAGATTTCACATTTCAATCAGTTAGTAACTGGGACTTTGAACTGACTTTAAAATGTTATTGGTTTGTACCAAGACTTTAGCAGTATGTCTCAGAGTTAAATTTTGCATTCAATAAATAAGCATTTACATTGTCAGCTTTGTTTCAACTTAAAGAATGAGAAAACTATAGATGTCCTCTGAAAAATCCAATTATATTTTCCATAATAGAACATTACTTGAGAAAAAAAATCAATGATATTAGACACAAGATTGTATGAGCTCGGGGTTGAGATGGCCATGATCTTTGACTAGAGAAGTGTGGGGCCTGAGTGATAAAGATAGATATTTGTGTAAGAATACTTTATCACTGTCACTAAACTAATTGTGATACCGGATATACTATGATTGATTGCCTCACTGGAGTGAAATGGGCCTTTGATTATTGCAAATTTTGCACTATTGCCACTCAGCACCTCACTTTACACGCTTCTAGACTTCCTTTAACTACAGAATTATCATCACTTATTTTCCTTTAGTGCCAATGACGAACATAGCTACCATCAGGAAAATGTTTCATGTTGAGCCAGTTCTCAGGCCCAGCTTTGGAAGTTTGAGACCATTATATGTCTGGATCATGAGGCCCAATGTTCAAAATTGGACCAGGCTTCTGGTCTCATGAAATGTAAGTTGATTAGCAGATAATTGACCTTTTTTGTTTTACATATTAGGTTCGATTAGATTCCCTACAGTGTGGAAACAGGCCCCTGGCCTAACAAGCCCACACCGACCCTCCGAAGAGCAACCCATCCAGACTCATTTCCCCCTGATCTAAGGCACCTAACGCTATGGGCAATTTAGCATGGCCAATCCACCTGGCCTGCACACCTTTTGGACTGTGGGAGGAAACCCGAGCATCCGGAGGAAACTCACACAGACACGGGGAGAACGTGCAAACTCCACACAGACAGTCACCCGAGGATATTCAAGCAGTTTAACTTTTGAATCATTTACCTAAAAGCCCCCTGCAGATTGTAAGCAGATATCCTTTCTGCCTGATGTGCATATGCAATGCCCTGCCCCTCTCAGCCCTTATCTTTTCAGTCTCCTATACCATTATGGTGGTTCTACCAAAGAGGATGCAACCACACAATAACCATGACATTGGTAAAGCGACTGCTAAAGCAAGGGGAAAGTTACTGGATTCAGAATGCAAGCATTGTGCAGAGGAAATAGAGAAAATTCCTTCCTGCACAATATACAGCATTTGGATTGATGATAAACGTTTTGGCCTCTCAATCCACCATCACACAAAACTGCTCCTTTTAATGCAAACATTTGGAGTAATCTATTAATTCTCCTAAATTCTTCTTTCAACTCCTGTCAAACAACTGGAGCTGATTTTACCTAATTTATCTAAAAGCAATGTTTGAGCAAGTGCCAAAGCCAACTCATGATCAAAGTGGCCTGTATAAAATATGGAAAAATGCATTCTGATCTTAACTTTGAAGCTACTTCAGTGGAGGAATGAATCAACAATACCTGAGGCCTGCCAGGAATTCCATCACTGCATTGTAATTACCCATGTTCCAGCAACACTTGGCCACATGAACCAAGTACGAGAACACTTCTCTCTTCTCTTCCATGGAGCCGGCAGTCAGGATCAACCACGTCACCCAGGAACTCACCTGAAACATGATGGGTTTACTTTTAGTGAAGCTGTTCCATTCATTATCATGTCTACCGATGGTATCATATTGCTACAGTATTGTCTGCAGGAACACACATTTTTAAATCTGTGTATTGTTCTGGATCACAGACACAATTCAATTGGCAACATCAATCCTCCTCATCATTTAGAAACTGATCCAGTCAGAGAGGGCAACGGTGGGACTGGGGAATAGATGCTTTGCATTTAGGACACTTGTGGTGAGCAGGTTTGTAAGTAGCAATGTAAAACGAACAACAAAACTGACTAGTCCCTGTCTTCTAGGCGAAAGTGAGGACTGCAGATGCTGGAGATCAGAGTCGGGAGTGTGGTGCTGGAAAGGCACGGCAGGTCATGCAGCATCCGAGGAGCAGGAGAGTCGACGTTTCGGGCAAAAGCCCTTCATCAGCCTTTGCCCGAAACCTTGATTCTCCTGCCCGTTGGATGCTGCCTGACCTGCTGTGCTTTTCCAGCACCACACTCTTGACTGTAGTCCCTGTCCTCAACAGCTCTGTAAGAACAGCCCTCATCCTCTCAATCCCATCAGTTCCCATTTGAGTTTGCCAGTTCAATGCTGTATCATTAAGAGTCCCTGCTGAGTGGAAATTGTGGTAATACTATGCAGCCCTTCCCGTTGACAATATGTAGCAAGAGGAGTTTTCTTTTAGTGGGTGAGGTCAAATTATAACCCTGTTCCACCAGTCTAAACGATTATACTGCCAATTACCCTCCTGTCTGAAATATAGTGTGCAAATAATAATTATTACTGGAAATTAGTGACAATATTATCTGATTTTATGTGGCATTTACAGGTTCAATCCTTAAAAACAATTTCTGAACACATTGGGTCTTTATGATAGTCCTAAAGTCATATGATAATTTTTACTGATACCAGCTCTACTGTTCCAGATTTTATTAAATAAATGGAACTCAAATTCCCAAACCGTCATGTTAGGATTTGAACTCATCCATTCTGTGTTGTTAGTCCAAGCTTCTGCAATATCCTTACAGTTAGTGTGCGGAGCTTGTAGCTATCATTACACCATGTCCAACCCATTTGTTTTCCATTATACCTTCCTCAAACAGCTGCTTCATAAGTGACTGCCTCAGAAAGTCTGATTCTTCAGATTGTTACATTGAAGCATTGTTGAAATGAGACACATTTCGCCAAAGCTTTTTGTCTTGCACTCACCAGGGCAATTCACACAAAATACCAATTCAAAAGAAAAGCAACATTCATATTGTTCAACAAGAGAGAGCACTCATTGGTTGAGAGAAGTGTTGAAGTGGAGAAGGCACCCACGTGGAGAATGCCAATTAATAGTTAACTGTTCAGCATTGTTTAAATCAGGTAGGTTGACTCTAATTGGGCAGGACATTGCACTGCAAAATGAACTAAGGAAGGCTATTGCCTATTTTGTTGGGTTGAACACATGCCAAGAAAAAGGTCTTGTATATGAATAATTAGCTCCCAGTCCACATAAGTACACTGCACTACAAGTTCAACTGACAATCCTAAATTGTCAGAATTATTCAGCAAATGTTGTCCAATTGCAGAATCACATCTAACACATTTGGATACAATGTTGCAAGTTTTGAAAGCAAAGGTTGATTGGCCGTGGTCTGTATATTTGCTTGTTGTGAATAGTCATAGAGATGTATGGCACGGGACCAGTCCCTTCATTCCATCTCGTCCATGCTGACCAGAGATCCTAACCTAACCTAATCCCATTTGCCAGCATTTGGCCCATATCCCTCTAAACCCTTCCTATTCGTATACCCATCCAGAGATTTTTTACATGATGTAATTGTAACAGCCTCCACCACTTCCCCTGGAAGCTCACTCCGAACACGCACCACCCTCTGCGTGAAACGGTTGCCCCTTCGGTCCCTTTTAAATCTTTTCCCTCTTAAACTTAAAACTCTGCCTCTAGTTTTGGACCCCACTATCCTGGGGAAAAGACCTTGGCTATTCACCTATTTGTATGTCCCTCATGATTTTATAAACCTCTATAAGGTCACCCCTCAGACTCCGACACTCCAAGGAAAATATCCCCAGCCTATTCAGTCTCTCCCTATTACTAAAACTAATAGTTGAAGGGATATGCTGTTTGACAAAATCCCTGAGTCTTTGAGATATACAGCCCACATACCTGGCACTGTAATTCATTTCGCTGGGCAATGCCTTGACTAATCAGAGTTAACTTAACCAGTTTAAAATTTAGACAAAGTCTGGCAATTAACTGTCAATCAGCAATAATGGATACATTCTCCACAGACATACCTCAACCAGTTAGAGACAACTTGTTAGCCAATCAGCACTCTCTTCTCATGCAGCATGAATGATGGCTTTCCACTTGAATTGATATTCTTACAAATTGTCCTGATGAGTACATGACAAAATCTTCATCAAAATCTGTCTTTTATCAGCAATGCTCAAATTTTGTCCAACCAAATAACTATTTTTATACAGGAAAGTAAATTATTTACCAGCTTGGTTTGCACAGCATTCGCGCACAAGTATACCTAAGTTAGACAATGACTCATATTTCCCTGTCTTTATTGATTAAGTGTGAGAGGCCAGTTATATTGTAACACATAACTTCCTTCTGTTTTATACGTACAAACACACTATACTGTCCAACCATCTGGTTAACAGTGCTCAAAAATCCTCAGTTACATTAACAATCACAGGTTGAAGCCCCACACCAGAGCCAAAAGTGCAAAATTGAATTGAATTTATTGTCACGTGTACCGAGGCACAGTGAAAAGCATTGTCTTGCGAGTAATTCAGGCAGATCATATAGTTAAGTAGTATAGATAAGTAAATAATAGGTAAACAGCAGCAAAAACAAAAACAAAAAGACAGTAAGATGCTAAAGTCAGCACGTTTTGGGTGAGACAATACATGGAGAGCCTCAACAGTGAAGATTGGGATCAAACAGACTATAAGAAATAGGAAACGTAGTAGGCCTTTTGGCCCCTCAATGGGGTCAGGGCAGATCTGATAATTCTCACATACACTCTCCAGTCCTTCCCCTCCACCCCCTGCTTCACTCCCTCATCAACTTTAATTCCCCTACCAATCAAGAAACTATCTCAGCCTTAAACATACACTGCCCCCACAGCTCTCTGTGGCAAAGTGTTCTGATGACACTCAGCTGTCTGAGAGAAGAATGGAACTTTTCTAAATTAGTGCACAGACCTCTCCTAGTTCTGCAGTCAATATTTCAAACCCCCGTCCATCTAAAATTAGAAAAAATAGATTCTGAACATTTTTTTCCCCCATTGTTGCTCATGGACTTTAATGTTTGCAAATTGTCTGACCTGTTACTTTGACAACATCATTAGACTTCAAATAGTTTAACTGTATTGAAGTACTTGCTAAAGCCCTGAAAATGTGAAAGCCACTTTTTAATTGCAAGTTCTCTCGATCTTCCTCCTGATCATCAATGGCACTAACATCATGGAGTCCTCCACCATTAAAGAAGACCTGGGGTCACCAGTGATCTGAAGCTAAATAAACCAGGTCCTTTCAGTATGGACCACTATTCCTACAATTTGGTAGAGTTGAAATGCTGTGATTCCCTGCCTCAGGGCAGCATGGTAGCATGATCACAGAAGTACATGCTCAAGAAGGTCAACTCCAGATGCTGAAAAAATAGTGGCTTTGCTAAGTTCACCAGATAAGAAACAAATAAAATATATTTACTTCTAATCTGCGACATTGGGCGAGGTGACACTTGAAATTTTTCCTTCAGTCCACCTCACAAAGTACAGCTGTGAAGTGGGGAAAGATACTCATTGTTCTTCAATCCTTATGGCATAATACCTTTGCATAAATGACTTTTAAGAATTTAAGTTGACATTTTCCCCTAGTTTTTCCGATAGTCCATTTTTGCAAGGGTAGAAGTCATTAGTGTGATGCTAAGTGTGGGTATACCGGTTAATCGTTCTAGTTATATGACTGGTGATTCTATTTGTGAATATATTTTTTGCTAAAATTAGTCAAGTCAGAAGTATCTCATTTTTGGTGTTGTTTTCAGAATGAGAGAACTAAACAAGATTACACAAACAAACTAATCTGAAACATTCCTCTATATCTTGGATGCCAACATAGTTATTTTTAATTTTATATTTTTAATTTTAATTTTTGAAGAAGCAAATCACCTGCCTATTGTAGAATCTGTCAAATTTGTGTTGTCTTGGGAGGGGGGGGGGTTTAATGAGTTGAAAATGAGGCAGGTTCTACCGTGGACCGATGTGTCACTGTGTCAGATTATCACCCCAAAAAAAAGTTCAAAATTGACCCTAACCCAGGGACTTGGACAGTGCCAAATGCACACAATCTGAGCTTTAATGAATTGGTTTACTTCCTGCACCTGAAAACTTGGTTTATTGCCCAGAGAATAGGCTAGCACTCCCAAATGGAACAGAGGCTAGTGTCAGTAAGAACAAATACATTTCACACAAGGAGCATTCGGAGTGGAATTCAGCTTTTGCAATCTGGATGGTAGCAGATCATGCAGCTCTAATCCACCTTCCATGGTTTACCTTTCCAGTCAATTTTACTCCTAATCCGCATTATGTTCCTTTTGTTGTGGGTGCTGAGTGGGGATCTTTCCGTAACAGTGCTCTTCCTAACAATCCATTTGACTAGAAGGGTCAACAATGTCTGTTGATAAGCATGGATATCCATTTGTCTTGATTTTTAAATAGGTTGTAGAACATGAATGGTTTTATAAAGAAGAGCGAAGAAAGGTACCTTTCATATCCTCAGGCACTTCACAGCCAATTCATCACTTCTGAATTGCAGACCCAATTCTGAGGCAAACCCAATAACCAATCTGCACACAACAAGATCCCACAAACAGCTAATAAATTAATGACCAAAGAGACTGTTATTGGCAGTGTTTATTGAGGAAGAATATGTTGATCAGGACATTTGGAGAATTTGCTGCTTTCACTCAAATAAAAGGCATTATAGAATCTTTTACAATCAGACAAAAGGAAATGCTGTAATGTCTCATTCAAAAGATGTTACATCCACAATGCTGCAGATGCAGCACTGTACTGCAATGTCAGCCTCAGTTATGTGTTTAAGACTGGAGAGGGACTTGAACCTATGACTTTGTGGTTCAAAGTTAAGAATGTTGCCAAGGAGTAGGTCCCTGAACCTACGAAGTGCATTCATAAGAAAGAGATAAAATAAGTGCTTTGTGAAAGTTTATGTCTGGTCTGACAGCCAGGTTCAATGTGGAAAGCACTCAGGCTCATTTTCCACTGTCTAAAAACCTATTTTTCCCAATTCCCAATGCATTAAGTGGGGGAAAAAGGAGTGCAAAACTGTAAAGCCAGCTTCCCTCACCCTCAACCCTCCAATCGATAAATGCTTCCATGTGGCTGTCCAGTTTGGAAGGAAGGTTCCCACCTAAAACAGACAGGAGAACTCACATTCCTGTGTTGTGATTCAGGTCTCACATAATGAAGAATTTTCCTGAGTGGACACCAATCCAAAACCTCACCAATTAAATCAAGCACTAAAGGGTTATTATAGTAAGATCAGAACTGCACTTTATGGAATGAATATTATGAAACTTTATTGAACATAAGACTATACAAGGAACTGTAAGTGTATCTTCTGGAAGCCAACAGATTCATGCTCTAGTTCCTTCCACATATGACAGTCGCTGTTCTTATGGTAAAGGTATAATTAACCCCTTACTTCACATCTCCACACCCCCCCCCCCCCCCCATTCCCCCAGTTCTATTATTAAACTATTTGCATTTTGTCATGAACACTTAACTCTTCACTTCCGCCTCGCCTCCCACTACAAGTTTCTTTTACTTGAAGCATGAGTCTCCAATGGTGTTCTCAGTTGAAACAAAGATCTTTCTTCTCGCGCTCTCCAGAGTTCTTCTCAAAACCTGCACTCATCACTCACTGATTGTAGTAAAACATTTTTGTCAGCTAATCTTGGAGCTTTGAATATTTCTGTGAAGGGGAAAGATTTTCCTCTATCAATGTATCATTTGTTAAGTCAATTGCATGAGAATATTGACTGCACAGAATTTTTCTAAGCTTCCTGAGAGCTTTCCCTTGTCATCCTCCGATACTTAATAGTTAAGTCAGCAGTCTCTTTGAATTAGCTATGCTGTTCCAACTCTGTTGATCTGTTCAAGCTCCTTTGATTGCTTGAATTTAAGCCTAACCGAGGTGCTTTACTTCTCGAGAAGCCCTACGGTTTAGCTATGTTTCTCTATGCTTATAAAAGCCTTAAATGCATCTATAGATTAGTGATTAGTCAGAATCAATGGACTGACCCCAGTGACCTTTCTGGTAAGAAGTCTGCTCTGATTGTGAAAGTCTGGTGAACTACACTGCTGGTGGTAATGTGAAGTCTTCTTTAGACTGTAAATAAATCTGATAGGACTTCATCTTGTACCCCTACTACAATACAATATCAGCACCAGGTTCCATTTGACAATTGTCCACAATGCCACATAAATTGTTTTAAAAGAATCAATAGTTTCTTGGCCTTTGAGTGCACCGATTCAACTTTGCCTCGTCTACAGTTGGGTTTTGCCTGAAACTGAAATAGGTATGGGGTCTTTAATTACATTGTTAAATGCTGTAGTTTTATGTGCTATGCCCTGTAAGCACCACTACCAATTGCAATTGTAGAACAATACGCTGACCTGATCTTTGAGCAGCCTGAAGCAGACAGTACCTGCAAGCCATCATTACCATTGTACCCAATACATGGTCTGGTCAGGCCCCTCCACATTCTCCAAAAGGTCTGGGAAAGGCATGGCAATCCCACCCTCAGTGTTTCTGTTATATGGTTAAGGCGACAGATATACTTCCCTTCTTTGCTTTTGTTAAGCATTGTGAGCATTTAATCTGTTGTAAAATAGCAGTAAAACTTTCTGATTTACACTCCCCACACTCTTTGTTCCCTTTAGCTCTAAGAAATTTACTATCCCCTTCTTGAAAACATTTAATATCGTGGCTTCAACCACTTTCTGCAGCAGAGAACTTCACCATTCTCTGGATGAAGAAGCTTCTCCTCATAATCAGTCCCAAGCAGCCTTCTCCATATTCTTAACCTGTCACCCTGTTTCAGGACTTGCTAGTCATCAAGAACATCTCTCCTGTATTCAACCTGTCTAGTCTAATTAGAATTTTATAGGCTTCTATGAACTTCCTCCTCATTTTCCTAAACTCCAATGAATAATATCCTAATTGATTCAGTCTCCCTTCATACGTCAGTCCTGCCATCCCAGGGATCTGTCTGGTAAACCTTTGTTGCAGTCCCCCCATAGCCAGAATGTCCTTCTTCAGATAAGGATACCAAAACTGCAGACAGGTGTGGGCTCACAAAGACCTCGTATAATTGCAGCAAGTCATCCCTGCTCCTGTACTCGAATCCTCTCACTAGATAGGCTAACATACCATTTGCCTTCTTCAGTGCCTGCTGCATCTGCCTGCTTACTTTCAGTGACTGGTGTCCCAGGACCCAAGTCTCATTGCATCTCCCCCTTTCCAAATTTATTGTAGTTCACATAAGAATCTGCTTTCCTGTTTTTGCTACCAAAGTGGCTAACCTCATATTTATCCGCATTATACTGCATCTGCCATGTATTTACCTACTCACTCAACTTTCCTAATTCACACTAAAGTATTTCTGCATCCTCATTACAGCTTACCCTCCCACCCAACATAGTGTCTTCTATAAACTTAGAGATATTACACTTAGTTCCTTCATCTAAATTATTAATAGATATTGTGAATAGCTGGGGTACAGCACTGATCCCTGCAGTACCCCACTAATCACTGCCTGCCATCTGGAAAATGATCTATTTATCCAACTCTTCACTTCCCATCTACCAGCCAGTTCTCTATCCATGCCAGTACGCTACCCCTAATCCCCATATGCTTTAATTTTCCATGTTAATCTCTGATATTGGACTTTATTGAAGGCCTTCAGAAAGTTCAAGTGAACCATATCCACTGATTCTCCCTTATCAACTCTGCTAGCTATATCCTCAAAAAAACTGAATAAAATTGCCAAGAATGACTTCCCTTTCTTAAAACCATGCTGACTCTGTCCAATCTGTCACTATTTTCCAAGTGCTCTGCTACTAGCACTTTCCTTGCTACTGATATTGGGCTAAACAGTCTATAATTCTCCTTTTTTAAAAACAACAATGGGGTTACATTAGCTACCCTCCAATCTATGGAACCGTTCCACATCCTATAAAACCTTGGAAGATAGCCACCAATGCATCCATTATTTCTAGGACCACTTCATTAAGTATTCTGAGATGGAGGTTCTCTTGGGGATTTATCAGCCTTCACTCCCAACAATTTCTCAAACACCTTTTCCTACTCTTACAATTGCCTTCCATTCCTCCCTTTCACTAGACCATTTATTCCTCAACATTTTTGAGATGATACATGCCCTCCTTTGTGAAGATGGAACCAAAATATGTATTTAACTGGTCTGCCATCTCTTTGCTCCCCATTATAATTTCTTTCTTCTGATCATAAGAGACTCACATTTGTCTTCATTAATCTTTTTCTCTTCACACACCGACAGAAAAGCACAAATCGATTGCTGTTATGGTGGTGGTCAGCCAGAAATTCCCCAGGCCATGTCAGTGTGCTCACAGAAAACACATTGGGAGGACCATCACAGAAAACCAAAGCCCTAAGTGTCAACCTTGTCACATTCATTCTTGGAATTTAAGTGAACGTGAACAACAAAAATGAGGTGACGGATTTAGAAAGATTTCTTTTAGAAATTAGCATTTACAGAATACACTGAACATTGTACAACACAAAGTTAAAAGATAGTTCCCCACATTATAGTAAACATTATGGAACAGGTTGCTGTGGTAACAAAAAAGAACTATTGAGGTAACTTTGTGTGTAAATGAGACAATATTGAACAAATACATCACAGTGCTTCATCAACTCAAATCACAAGCAGCCTACTGTACAGCAATGCAATGAAAAGGTCAACTGTTCAGGTATCACTCTGCTGGGCAACAATGTCATTTCAAAGATCAATGTGGCCCCTGTTTTTGCTGCTCCCTACAGCTGCTGGTTGGTTCCTTCCCCAGTCTTCAATGAGGAAGACTCTTATTGAATATCCTTGAGTGCCACTTGGATGAGGTTGTGAACAGGATGGCACGGTGGCTCAGTGGTTAGCATTACCACCCCACAGCACCAGGGACCTGGGTTCAATTCCAGCCTCGGGTGAGTGTCTGTGTGGAATTGCACATTCTCCCTGTGTCTGCATGGAGTTTCCTCCCAATGCTCCAGTTTCCTCCCACAGTCTAAAGATGTGCAAGTTAGGTGGATTGGCCAGGCTAAATTGTCCCATAGTGTCGAGGGATTAGATTAGATTAGATTAGATTAAATTACTTACAGTGTGGAAACAGGCCCTTCGGCCCAACAAGTCCACACCGCCCCGCCGAAGCGCAACCCACCCATACCCCTACATTTACCCCTTACCTAACACTAGGGGCAGTTTAGCATGGCCAATTCACCTGACCTGCACATCTTTGGACTGTGGGAGGAAACCGGAGCACCCGGAGGAAACCCACGCAGACACGGGGAGAACGTGCAAACTCCACACAGTCAGTCGCCTGAGGCGGGAATTGAACCCGGGTCTTTGGCGCTGTGAGGCAGCAGTGCTAACCATTGTGCCACCGTGCCGCCCAAAAAGCAGTTCAAAAGCAGGATGTGCAGGCTGAGTGAATTGGCCATAGAAAATGCAATGGTAGAGTAAGGGGAAGGTCTGGGTGGAATGGACTTGATGGGCAAATGGTCTGCTTCTACACTTTAGGGATTCTATGATTCACTACTTTTCACAAGCTCCCTTGAGCTGATCTTCTGACAGAACATCCATGAGGTGATCACTTCATACATGCCAAGGTCAGTTTCAGGCCCCAAATTGAGGTACGACTCATACCCTGACTCCGCTCAGAACACATCAACACTACCCTGCACTCAACTTACACAGGACTGGCAAAACATCACAAACTGGGAGTCACTGTCCTGGGACCAAGGTGACAGAAAAAGCAGTTCAAAAGCAGAATGTGTAGAGAAAAGGAGTCAACAAATTTCATGAGAAGTAAATGGAACAAGCTGCAGTTACTCAGTTTAAGCAGAGAGGCCAATTTTACTGATCTCACAATCAGAAATGCAACTCCATCATTCAACATCCTCAAAGTACATATGCAGCAGTATCAGCTTACAGGATAGGGTAACCAAACAAACAGATAAACACACTTCTTTAAAACATATTGAAAACCACAGCTAGCTGAGCAGCTTTCGAAAGAACAGCTCTTTCATCTTTCCTTTATTCCTTAATAATTTAGGGTCAGTGGGAACTGAAAGGTTGGTTGTAGAAGGAAATTTGCAACAGCTTATTTTCAGGAGGCCTGAGCATAATTCACAGGAGATAGGAGAGTCAGACGGCCTTGGCAGGATTTCAATATAGCTCATGAAAGTGAAAGCAGAGACTGAGTTCACTGTGTACCCATTTACCTCAGGAAACATGCTGTCCATTCAACCCACAAATATTACTGTGCGCGTCCCCCCACCCCCCGTACACCATTGGGAATTCACTTGTACACTGTACTGTGTGCCTGCATGCCTCCAGTAAATCACTGTGTACCCATACACCTCAGGAAGGTAATGATTAGCTTCCCTACAGTCTGGAAACAGGCCCTTCAGCCCAACTAGTCCACACCGACCCTCCAAAGAGTAACCCACCCAGAACCACTACCCCTAACTAATGCATCTAACTCTACGGGCAACTTAGCATGACCAATTCAAAGATCAATGTGGCCCCTGTTTTTGCTGCTCCCTACAGCTGCTGGTTGGTTCCTTCCCCAGTCTTCAATGAGGAAGACTCTTATTGAATATCCTTGAGTGCCACTTGGATGAGGTTGTGAACAGGATGGCACGGTGGCTCAGTGGTTAGCATTACCACCCCACAGCACCAGGGACCTGGGTTCAATTCCAGCCTCTTTGGACTGTGGGAGGAAACCGGGGCACCCGGAGGAAACCCACATAGACACGGGGAGAATGTGTAAACTCCACACAGACAGTGGCCCAAGGCTGGAATCGAACACGGGTCCCTGGCGCTGTGAGGCAGTAGTGCTAACCACTGAGCCACGTGCCCTATTGTATGTATTGAGACAACTTAGAAAGTAATGTTATGAATATAATTGTATAGAAATTGGTCTGTAACCATTTATGGTACAGTCTTGGTAAGCCATTGCAAGTAGCTTGTGTGGCCCAAGCCTGAACATGAAGGCCCAAAGCTGTCCAGACTCTGGTTCCAGAGAGATTGAATTAAATGAACAGATTAGACCATGAAAGAGAAATTGAGTGGATTAGTCTCTAATAAGGAGATTGAATAGATGGAACCACAATAAGCAGATCAAAGGGACTGAGTAGACTACACCACTTTACCTAAAGTTAGATGGACAGTCAAAAGGAATAGTTTCATCAGCTAAGTGGCTTGCTCTCCTTCACCCTCATGCAATCACTGCTGATGGCTGGTACACTATTTTCTCACAGCTCCTCACTCCGCAGAAAACTCTTGTCAGAGTTCAAATGTGTATCGACCTTCCGGAAACATTTTCTGTTTTTCTGGCAGCAATCCACCTCCACTGTACATTGAGCCAGAACACTTACTCGGAGTGACCGCTGGTGCCACAACTCGCATTCTTCCAGCCAGACACATTGAGCAGTCTGTACTGCAGGAACTTAGCACAGCAGCTTAACAGTGCCATGAATGAGTGTCAGTATCAGGGGACATGGCCAACCCAGCCCACTTTTAAAACTGACATAGTTATAACCTTAACTGCTGACAATAAACATTTTGTTAACATGGGTGTACAACTGAGAAACTAAAGTCAATCAAAATTAAGCAGAATACTTCGTTCATAGATAAGCACATAGGGTCCAAAACTGCAAGTCAATACACACTGTCTGTAGTGAGTTACCTGTCATTGTGAAGTTCATCACAGTTTGCAGCCCTTAGCTCAAATTGATAGTCAGATAAGCTCATCCACTGGATGAAAGCAGTTCTGCAGACATAAAGCTACATCTGGTCGTGATGAGGCAATTTTCAATTATTCATGAAATAAATTGCTGCGCCTTGCAATGTTGACATTTATCGCTTCTGCAGTTAAGGATTTAAGTACCAAAAATGCAGAAATTATTTCATCTCTGATATATAAGTCAGCTGCTTCGATAATCAGCTTGGCAGTTTACCCTGCGATAGAGTTTAGTCTCGGTACATAGCCTTCGATAACCACAGCCACATTTTCCATCCTGTCATCACACGCAGCTTGTATAATATTCCAATCTACAGGTTTCACTCTTTCAACCCTGTTTTTTCCCCCACATTCCATATCTGCGCATTTCCATATCCTTCATCGAAATAAGTCAAGATGTTAACACTTTGGTCTAAAATCTGAAATAGCACAGAAACCTAGCTGCATTGATCTCAGCTCCTTGTTACATTCATACAGCACCTCACAGAAGTATAAATATGCACCATGTCAGCAGGGGGGTGACCTCAAGTTTACTAATGGTGGGTTTAACCACCAATCTTACAGGGGAGAAGGTTAATGGAGCCGAGAAGTAAGGGGGTAAAGGGAAGGGATTCAGAATACTGAATCTAAGTAACTGAGGGTACAACTGGTAACAGTGGAGCAGAGAATGGAGGGTGTATGCTAGAGTACAGGATGAGAAGAGGGGACAGGCTCGGGTTGTGGTTGAAGGGCTGGAGAAAGTTACAGGCATTATGATGTGTGAAGCCACTCCATTCATGAATGTAGTGCAGGGCCAGGCAGATTGTGTTTAGATGACACAATATACAGTTGAGAAACAGGTCACTCAGTGCTGTGTAGATCTCTCCTGGTGTTGGTGCTGCACACAATTCCCCTCTTTATCTGAAAGATGATCAAATGTTATTAAGGTGACAAATGATTTCTATTTAACCAGGGTTGCTCCATTGCAGCTCGTTTTCAAGGGTTCTTCTAGTGATTTTCAGTTCTACCATTCAATGTCAGCAGGAATTTTTAAAATTCCAAAACCTGAGTCCTGAACACAAGTCATGAGCCCAGCCAGCAGTTGTAGCCATTTTTCTAGCCATCTATCATTCTTTCTTCAAATTGTAATCCAACCACCATTTCTATAAGCAGTTTCTGGTTTTTATTCCTCATTAATCTTTTGTTGAAGGCAGCAACTGTTGTATCATGACAGCTTCCCTCCCCCAGCGCCTCAGTTCTTTATTTATGGTACAACAATAACTCAAGTCTGATCTCGTCTTCATCTGATGATTCAGGCAGGTAGAGGCTGAGTATTAATGTGACTTTCATCTCTAATTGCTGGATGAAGGGAATAAAAGACTATCCCAGGAGCTCACCTGTTGGGTCTCACTCAGCACACAGAGAAGTTGGGAACCTTTGGGTCTGGATGACTCAGCACTGCCACTCTAAAGCTGAGTAGTTACTCACTGTACAATTGGGGGAGTCAGTCAGCCTATATTGATGTTTCCTGTAGCTATCAGGAGTGCTGTCCCATTAGCTGTAGCCACAAGTCTTCAGGCTTTGAGCTAGTTTCTGTAGGCGAGATTGTGAGTTACTTAAAAACTACTTTTCACTGCTCTCCCAGAAGCAAATGATTGCGGTACAATTTAATTTTTGTCTTTTATTTGATTTTTCAACTAACATTGCTTTCCAGGCAGTGGTGACACTTAGGCACGTGATGATGCATATCATTGCATTTTATGGTTTTCCATCACTGGAGACTTTGTGTTTGGAAGTTTGCTATAAAAACTCCCAGTGATCAAGACGTAAACAAGATCTAAACGACTTTGGCTGTAACTCAAATCTGTTCAGGTTTATTTCTTAAAGGGGCCAGATCGGGATGGATCAAATGGTGTCCATAATGCAGCGCATCTTCTCTCCTGGAACTGATTCCTAAGACAATCACCCTGTTATGGGATCAATGACCTGGTCAACTTTAGGCTGGCGCTCTTGGCTGAAGGATAGTAATTAACCAGATCGTGGTGGAATTGCTTGGCTCTACTTTGAATAATGCATCCACCTGAACTAGTGATGCAACGTTCCATCTAAAAAGAGGCACACTTGACAGGGGGGGGCATTAACAAAGTCAGCCTAATATCACACAACACCGGGTTATAGCCCAACAGGTTTAATTGGAAGCACACTAGCTTTCTGAGCGCTGCTCCTTCATCAGGTGGTTATCAGAAGAAGTGTTGCTCCGAAAGCTAGTGTGCTTCTAGTTAAACCTGTTGGACTATAACCTGATGTCGTGTGATTTTTAACTTTGTCCACCCCAGTCCAACACCGGCATCTCCAAATCATCATCTGCTCAAGTCTGGAAACTGGATTTAAACCTTTCTCACTCAGAGGCAGATATGCAGCAACCTAATCAGGCTGACACTTTAAGATCCCAAAGAACCATGGATGCTGGAAATCAGAAATAAAAACAAACATTGCTGGGAAAGCTCAGCAGGTCTAGCAGCAACTGTGGAGAAAAATCAGAGTTACAGTTTCAGATCCAGGGACCCTTCCTCAGAATACTTCAAGATAATGTCTGTTGAGCCCAAGCAGAAATAATTTGCATTTGAATGTGTGAGAAGTATAAATGAACTGGAATAACAAATGACTAACTTTCATGCACTTCTTCATTGAGGGAAATTATAGCCTGTTCACTTACTCATGCCCATTTTCAGAACGATGTATTACTTTGGCTGGAATCTTCTCCCATTAATCCTGTAGGAATGACAGAGTGGTTTTCCAGGAAACCTGACTCTGACTGGGCCTTTAATCTTTCTCAGAGTCTTGTTTATATCTTGACCACTGGGAGTTTTTATAGCAAACACAGATACAAAGTCTCCAGTAATGGAAAAACATAAAATGCAATGATATGCATCATCACTTGCCTAAGTGTCGCCACTGCCTGGAAAGCAATGTTAGTTGAAAAATCAAATAAAAGACAAAAATTAAATTGTACCGCAACCCTTTGTTTCTGGGAGAGCTGAGAAAAGTAGTATTTAAATAACTCAAGCATTTCTATCTCGACGGACCTTTTGAATACAGGATCTTAGCAGGAGTTTGGAAGCTATAGGAATACAGAGAAGATCTGGGATGTTTGCTGTCTAGCAGCTCCCCCCTCCCACCCCCCACCACCCCGCCTTATTCAGAGGTTTTGATATGAGATCAGCGAGGCTGCCATGAGCAGAGCCCCTGAAGTGTGGAAAAAGTAAGACAGCCTGTCCAACCATGGAAGGAAGTGGCTGAGGAAATCAGAGGCAGCAACGTATCACCTCCAACTGAGAGACGGTGCATCAAGGATTCTAAGCTCAATTCACCTGCCATCACCACTCCCCCAAGGTCTGCTCCTCCATCCCCTGCCACCCGCACCTCAATACAACTCCATCCCCCTCTGTCACTACCCCACTCATCACAATGTCACAGCCTTCGGCAGCAATATGTTCTACAGAGTCACCATGCTCTGGCTGAAGAAATTCCTCCTCATCTTAGTGTTAAGAGTGGTACCCTTTCACTGAGGCTGTGCCCTCGGGGTCCTAGTCTCTCCTACTTGTGGAAACAGCTTCTCCATGTTCATTCTATCCAGATCTCTCCGTATTCTGGAAGTTTCAATAAAATCCTCCCTCATCATACTGATTACCAAATTCAGAACTGCCTGATCCCTAGTGGGCTCCAACACAAAAGCTGCTCCAAAAAGATCATCTCACAAATTCCTTTTCTTGGGATCCATTACCAACCCGATTTTTTTCCGGTCTACCAGCAAACTGAAGTACCCCATGATTATGGTAATAGTAATTTTCTTACACGACATTTCTGTCTCTGGGTTATTTTCTACTCCACGTCCTGATTACTGCTAGAAAGTCCGTGCAAAACTGCCAGTTCCTTTGCAGTTCCTCACCTCTAACCACACAGATTCTACACCTTCCGACTTTATACCACTTCTTGCTAACAGTTTAATTTCAATTTTTACTAACAAGACAACTCCACTTCTGCTGTCCATCCACCCGTTATTCCCATAGGATGTATATGTTTGGATAATTAGTTCCCTGATCCCTTGCAGCGACGTTTCTGTGATACCCACAACATCATGTCCACCAATCTGATCATTGGCCTTATTTTGTATATTGTGCACATTTAAGTACAATACCCTCAGTCCTGCATTGGCTGCCACTTGTTCTCTTTAACTGCTGTGCCTGAAGTTAGATTTCTGACCCTTTCTGTACTCTCTGTCCTGTTACCTATTCTGGAAACTTTAATAACCTCTCCTGAGCCCTTCCCCTTCTTTAGCAAGTTTAATTCTTGAGACCTTGATTTATTCCATCAGTTTGTCTAACTAATCCAAATGCTTTGTGCAATAAGGTACAAAGCCTTCAACTTTGTTCTATTATTGAGTTTCCCTGCACTTTTATGATTCCTTGGTACAAGGAAGGAGTCAATGAAATTTGCATTAAAGGCCACAAGCAGCAAAGACCATTTCAGCCACAGAGGCTGGAGCTAACTAACAATGCAGCATCAATGAATATAATTCACTAAACATGTTCATCAATTCAATCAGTGACATGATCTGAGGGCAGAAATGTTGCTATTGCATACAAGTTAAACAAATGTAATGTTCTGTGAATATATATTCCAGACAGATATTGGCAATGCTACACAAAATATGATAGCTGTGGGACTTCTTAAAATTCTTTGATATCCCTTTTGTTCTGTTGCACTTCTGCAAAGATGATGTAGTTTACAAACCATCAAAGGATCCGTTTGAATTATAGCCAGCTGTGCTGGAATAAAAAAATCCTATAACCTCGTGCCAATAATGAAACTGGTATTGCAGTACATTACATCTACTCAGGACTTTTCATTTATAGGACTTAGATTAGAATCTGGATAAAACAGATGGAACAAAAATCAGCACTTCTTTATAAAAAAAAGATCATTCAACCCGACTTCATTCATTCATTCAGAAAACCTTTTAACATCCAATCGCTTCTTAGATTGCACCTTGTCTCCATTAATTCATGAGAAATCCATTCCACATCTTTGACTCTTTAAGGAAAGAATTGTGTTTTGATATCAGTCACAGGTTCAAACAAAAACAGTGAATTTGTATCATGTTGTCCCAAACGTGTAACAGGCTTCAAAGCAAATTGCAATAACTTTTCAGTTATGAGACTGGACCAACAACTGACCCGATCTCCTCCATCCCACCTTCCAAGAGCAGCCTAACCTGCGAGTGGCTGAGTTTACAGGTTACACATGAGACTCATCCACCAACTCAGAAATAACTCATCAAACCAGAGGAGCAAATCTTAGCAGGACTGATACACTTAGTGATAAGGTCCTAGGGAGTGTTGCTGAACAAAGAGACCTTGGAGTGCAGCTTCATAGCTCCTTGAAAGTGGAGTCACAGGTAGATAGGATAGTGAAGGCAGCTTTTGGTATGCTTTCCTTTATTGGTCAGAGTATTGAGTACAGGAGTTGGGAGGTCATGTTGCAGCGGGGGAGGGGGGAGTCCAGAACTAGAGGGCATAGGTTTAGGGTTGGAGGGGAAAGATATAAAAGAGACCTAAGGGGCAACTTTTTCATGCAGAGTGTGGTACGTGTATGGAATGAGCTGCCAGAGGACGTGGTGGAGGCTGGTACAATTGCAACATTTAAAAGGCATCTGGATGGTATATGAATAGGAAGGATTTGGAGGGATATGGGCCGGGTGCTGGCAGGTGGGACTAGATTGGGTTGGGACATCTGGTCGGCGTGGACGAGTTGAACCAAAGGGTCTGTTTCCGTGTTATAGATCTCTGTGACTCTATGAGTAGAAACAAGTCATTGTCTGTCCTAAAAATGCTGTGTAAGGAGCATACCTGAATAAACAAAATGTAATGCTTTAATGGCATTTCTAACTAGAATGTGAAATTAGTCGGGAGCAGGTTCTAATCATAACAAATAACATTACTAAATATTGGTCCTGAGAGCTACACAGCCTGCCCTGAATTAGGAAGAGACAAACATTTTTAGAACCTCTGCTCCAGTTTGCATACTAATCTGAAAACCAATTGAAAATTCCCCTGGATAAAACAGTTAAATGTCTCAAAACATCTACAAAACACTGCCAATCTCCACTGTGAAGTTATACCATTGATCAAGGTCTGTGTTTTTTTAGACATTGAAGGGGAGCTGAGAAGCAGAAGTGATGCAGCCCCATCCTCACCCTGTTGG
The DNA here is from genome assembly GCF_004010195.1 of Chiloscyllium plagiosum. Lineage (NCBI taxonomy): Eukaryota > Metazoa > Chordata > Chondrichthyes > Orectolobiformes > Hemiscylliidae > Chiloscyllium > Chiloscyllium plagiosum. The sequence goes on from NC_057731.1 coordinate 15,307,959, forward strand.
GTAACGTGCTTGCCGCTGTTTTGACTGTGGTAGCTTGTTTGGCATTTCCGCTGCCGAGAGGCAGGGGAGCTCTGTACAATATGTGAATCAGGTTGTCTGTGTTCACTGGGCTCAGGAAAGCCAGCAGCAAAATGGGACTGGGTACGCCCGATTTCTCGTTATAGCAATGCTTGTGGGTCAACTTTCTGTCATAATCAGCTGACAACCTGTCACCTCCAAACTCTGTATTAAAATCTCTCACCTTTCCTGACCCTCTTGCTTTCCTGTCAATGCCCCCATTAATAATCATTCCCTGTGTCCTTTCCTTCCCAATTCCCACTTTGAACATCTCCTTTTCTACCCTCTGATTTTTTCACATTCTTTCTTCTGCTCAATTGCCAGACCATCACTGCTACTCTCTAACACTACACTCTTCTGCTCTGTGACCGATCCCAAATTCCCCCCTGAGCCAGATCAACTGACAGACTAAAAGCCACAAATCTACAATCTATCTTGATTGCTCACTGGCACCTATTCACAAGGGAGTCCAGCTGTAGTGCCTAATGTTGGTTTCCCCATGTGGTAGTTGACAAACCTCTCAACATCACCAGTTGCCAAGTCAAGATAATGGTAACGCAATCCTGTTGTTAAATTTAATTGACAGGGTGTCTACATTCCTGCTATTTCCAGGCAACTTCCTACCCCACAGACCTGGATCCTCCTTGTTAATTTTGGGGACATCTTTTCTGAAATACAATTACAACATTGCATGGAAACATTAAAACGTGCATAAAGAAAGCTAGGGGTGGCTAAAACAGAGTAGGTGCCAGTTGAATTCAGTTAGTTGGCTGTCAATTTCCTGTCAGAATCCATCCTAAGGAACATATGGGTAAGACCATTCATCCCCTCAAGCCTGTTCCACCATTCAATCAGATCATGGCTTAGCTGTGGCCTAACTCCATATACCTGCCTTTGGCTCACATCCTTTGATACCTTTGCTTAAAAAGATTTATCTAGCTCAGATTTAAAATTAACAATAGATCCTGCATTCACTGCTCTACCACCCTGTGGGTGTAAAAGTGCTTCCTAACATCTCTTCCACCTCTGAGCAGAGAGCTGAGGCAACTAAGTGAAGGCAGTGGGCCTTTCCTTAAAATATACAAATCAAAAACAAATTAATCATCAGGCCACAAACAATGTTTTAATTTTGATCTGAACAGGAGTGTTTTAAAAAAAAAATCTTCTGGGGTTGGCAACATTAAGATTTCCTCTGAAACGACACTCTAGCCTTCCCTACAGTGGGACATCGTCTGAAAACCTTCAACATCACACAGTCAGAACTATAGCTGATGGTTGAGGGTGACCTGAATTCATCCAGACTGGCACCTTCTTCTATCCTCCTCATTTGAGGTAGTGTGTAATCCAATGACATGTTAACTGCAGCCAAGGGGGAGCACTGGCAGTTAATGTAGGCTCAATCTTAACATCAGCAAAACTACATTGCTGTGACAGGTCTGAAGACAATGTTAAAAACCCTTTCTGCCTAATGCTGCAGTGAAATGAATGTGTTAAATGTGTCATTGGTAGTTGCTGATACATTTCTGTCTCCTTATAATATGTTTATATGAAAGAAATCTTGCATTCAGCTCACTGGGAGTTTGGTGCGGACAGCCAGTACTTTGCCTTGATTGAAAGGCTCTGCTCAACCATGAGAGAGTCAACCTGTTCCACCTCTCCCCTTGAGTGCTGTTTAATGGTTGACATTCATAAAAAGCTGACAAGACCTGAAAACTGGCCATGAAGACATGCTGGTAAGCGGAGGGAACAGTTATATACATTTACTTCCAGCCTGTAATTATCTAGGATAACAGTGGAGACTAAACAGATGTTAACTGTGAATTTCTTCAGAGAACAGAAAGTACCCTTTGACAGCTTCTTGGTGGTGCTGATTAATTTCATTTGTTTAAAGGGTTCTGACTCCATTTTAACAACGGGAGAAAGGTGAACAGTGTATTGCATTTTGAGTTTTAAGCTGCCCATGTGATGAAATCAAATTCAGGATATCGAGTTGTGCAAATGTGTTAAGGGAGCTATTAAAAACTAATTTCACATTCTGGCTGTGGGGTAAAGGATTGAAGATAGGGGAGGGAGATGTGAACAAACCTAGAGTGCCTTCACAATGATAACAGTGATGGGAGGCTAGACAAAGCGTTTGTGATACAATCACCCTGTATTGACCCCTGATGGAGCAAGATGACATCATAACATATCGATATATATTTCCAATTTTGTCACACCATAATAAAAGTTAAATCTTATAAAACTTAGAAGAAAAAAACAAGAAAACCATGGGCACATAACAATGTGACTAGTCCTGCCATTCAGATAAATTAACCTTAATTATTTTTGGACATTACTTACTGATGAAATCATAGAGTTTGGGTCACAGTGACCCCTAAATGAGTGCGGTCATTCAGGGTTTATAACAAGAGTGACCTAATGTCACATAACAGGAAATTTTAATCCTTCCAGAAAAACAGAGGATTTTGCTTTTCAAACTTTGTCAAAGGGCCAAACATTCTCATGCATTACGTTGCGGGCATCAAAGAATGACCTGATCACAGTCTAACTTTGGGCCAGATTTCAACCAATAAAATAAACCTGCTTAATAAAAGAAAAGCTCTACCACCTATCAGAAGGACAGTGATGGATGAAAACAAAAAAGTAACAGGTCTAGGTCAAAGGTTCCTTTTATACACCATTCAATTTTCCACGTCATTGTCTTCAATAAAGAGACTTTCCGATGAAGTCTCAGACAGGCATCAGACCAGAACTCATTCTCACCTATTCCTGGCAGGAGGGTAGATTTAAGTTCAAACCAGGGCTCCTGTTTTTATTATGATAAGGTACTAATAAGTTAAGAGTTAAGAGAGAATACACCGTGGGTGGCACGGTGGCACAGTGGTTAGCACTGCTGCCTCACAGCGCCAGAGACCTGGGTTCAATTCCAGCCTCGGGCGACTGACTGTGTGGAGTTTGCACATTCTCCCAGTGTCTGCGTGGGTTTCCTCCGGGTGCTCCGATTTCCTCCCACAGTCCAAAAATGTGCAGGTTAGGTGAATTGGCCACGCTAAATTGCCCATAGTGTTAGATGTAGGGGAATGGGTATGGGTGGGTGCGCTTCGGCGGGTCAGTATGGACTTGTTGGGCCGAAGGGCCTGTTTCCACACTGTAAGTAATCTAAAAAGTTGAAGCAGAATTTGACATGAAAGTATTCATGAAATTGTATTTGGGTGTCATATTACAGCAATAAAGCTATGCCTGATATTTAATTGAATCATAGAGATGGAGAGAAGTACAGCACGGAAACAGACCTTTTAATCCAACTCGCCCATGCTGACCAGATATGTTTAAAGAATCATAGAATCCTACTGTGTGGAAATACATTATTTGGCCCAACAAGTCCACACTGATCATCTGAAGAGTATCCAGACCCATTCCTCTACCCTATTACTTTATCTTTCCCCTGACTAATGCACCTAACCTACACTGCCGTGAAGACTACTGGCAATCTGCCATGGCTAACTCACCTAACCTGCATATCTTTGAACTGTGGGAGGAAACCGGAGCACCCAGAGGAAACCCACACAGAATACTTGCAAACTCCACACCGACAGTCGCCAGAGACTGGAATCAAACCCAGGTTCCTGGTGCTGTGAGGCAGCAGTGCTAACCAGTGAGCCACTGTGCTGCCCCAGGTAAACGTAGTCCCATTTGGTTCATATCCCTCTAAAACCTTCTTATTCATATATCCATCTAGATACCTTTTAAATGTTGTAATTGTGCCCACCTCCACCATTTCCTCTAGCAGCGCATTCCATATATACACTACCCTCTGCATGAAAAAGTTTCCCCTTCGGTCTCTTTTAAATCCTTTTCCTCTCACCCTAAACCTATGCCCTGTAGCCTTGTCTATTTACCCGATCCATGTCCCTCATGATTTTATAAACTTCTTTAAGGTCACACCTCAGTCTCTGACATTTCAGGGAAAATAGCCCCAGCCTTTTCATCCTTTCCCTATAGTTCAAACTGTCCAACCCTAAATCTTTTCTGAACCCTTTCAAGTTTAACAATAGCCTGCCTGTAGCAGGGAGACCAGAATTGCACGAAGTATTCCAAAGTGGCCCAAGCAGTGTCCTGTACTGCTGCAACATGACCTCCCACCTCCTATAATCAATTTAAGTAGCTTTTTCTCTGATAAGATTCATCTTTTGCTGTCATAGAAAACTATATTGCAAAACATACAAAACTGATGGGAGTCAAAGGATTTTTGAAGTTTCACTGTAAGTTAAAACAAATTATGTGACCAATTTGACCATTTCAGTTTCTCAGGATATTGTCAACCATTTTATACATACCTCACCACTTCAAACAAAACCAAAAATAAGATATGTGCATTTTGACTCAAAAGTATGCAACTTGTTGTTGTTAACATTATCCAAAAGCTAAAATTATGCTATAGACCGCAAACAAAACCAAACATGCTGCACAATTGTTACTATTAGGGTACAACATAAAAGAAATTCTGGGAGAAAATACTCAATTTTCCTTCCAACGACTACAGATCATTAGAACTAGTAATTAGAAATATTACAGGGTGTAGTAAACCAAAAGCAGTTTATTTACCAATTTGCCTCATGTGAATTCCTGTCTGTTGTTATTTTCAACCTCAATACCACCAATTAAACACAAAATATCGAGAAGAGCTCATCCACCAATGGTACTTTCATGAGACATTAAAGCAAGCCACACAGTCAGTAGCATGACTACCAACGTACCTTAGATTTTCCTATCGGATAGTGCCCCAAAATGTTAGTGACTGAGTACAGAAAAAAATAAAGCAACACTAAAGAAAAGAGCCAATTCTAGAAACAATACAGTCAAACTATACTTTAAAAAATACCCCATGACCCAAATTGCAGAAATGACAACCACCCAGAATGTTAAACTGGAAAAATAAATGGCATCAAGGAAAATTTTAGGGAAATCAAATGAAAAATTGAAATAATCAAAGCACCTTGGCTTTCCCATTAGCTTCTCTTTATGCCTTTCCTTCTAATTAAACCGTCCTTCTATATTTTTTCCCCTCCATTGTATTAGCTTATAAAAATAAATTGCTACCTATTTTTATTTTGAGACCTCAGTTGGGAAACAATTGCAATTGGAGTTGTGGACATTTGCTGTTCATCACTGTTGACTCAGGAAAGCAGTAAATGAAGTATGACAGTACATAGTGTTTCACACAGTGGAGTACAGCTGGAAGATGCCAATGCATACCTTAATAAAACATTATTGTCATGCCATTCTCTCAATCCCCTGGGTACATCATTTCCAAACAAACATCATCAGTAACCAAGTACAGTAACATGAATACAATGAAAAGACCCATGTCCTCAGGAGTAGTGCAAAATGCACAATAGCAAATCACACAAGCACATTTTACCTCTCAAACATTTTTTCTTTTCTAATGAAGGCCAATTTGACACATGAACATTTTAAACTTGTGCTATGTTACTCTTTACTACTCTATTTGTCCACATCTGCAGGTCTTACTGTGAATGCCTTTATGCCTTCCCTTTATGGCCAAGGAATGCATGACACCTGCACATGACAGCCATCTGATGAGGAACACTGAGGGGCGCCAGTGAAATGATTAGGTGAAAGGCTGAGAATTTGTAAACTAATCAAGGACAATAACCGAGAACACTCAGCCATCCTTATGCATCTCGGCATTTATGGACTGTACATGTTTCACATATGCAAACAATGTTAGTTTCTTTAATTCCTCATTTTTAAGTGTTTTGAGATAAAATAGGTATCACAAAATATGCCATGACTTGGAATTTCCTTACAGTTTAATTACCATTATTTTGCTGGGGGCACAGTACAAATCCTATTTACCAGGGTCAACATAAGCTCCAACACTGGGTGGCTGAGCCTCACAGAGCCAGGTTCAATTCCAGCCTCAGGCAACCATCTGTGTGGAGTTTGTACATCCTCCCATGCCTGTGTGGGTTTCCTCCAGGTGCTCCGGTTTCCTCCCACAATCCAAAGATGTGCAGTTTAGCTGGATTGGCCATGCTGAATTGCCCACAATGTCCAGGGATGTGCTGGCTAAGTAGATCAGCCTTGGGAAATACAGGGTAACAGGGATGTGGTATTGGGGATGGGTCTGGGTGAGATGCTCTTCGGAGAGTCGGTGTGGACTCGATGGGCTGAATAGTCTGCTTCAAAACCGTGGGGATTCTATTCTATGATTCTATAAACAAACTCATGACAATGGAGATAGAATGATATCAGCTCTAAAGATACTCTAGGTTCATGACTTCAACTGCTCAAACTTTCAACAGCATCAAAGTTTCTTTGTTAGCATCTTCCAAACCCCATTACTATCTAGAAGGACAAGGACAGCAGATATATGGGAATACACCACCTTCAAGTTCTCCTCCACAGCACATGGACTGAAGCGGGTCAAGAAGGCAGCTCAACACCACCTTTTCAAGAGCAACTGGGAATGGGCAATAAACACTGGCCAGCCAATGATACCCACATCCCACATGTGAATTAGAAAGCCACCAGCTTCAGCCAGTTAAATAAAATGAAATCCATGTTGAGGTAAAAGCTAAGCATCAACTTACCTCATTAAATCTTGACACAAGATCTTCAATTGCATTGTGATTCCCATTTGCATCGCTGAGAGTGGGTGCTGACGTGGAGGTCTTGAGTGGGGATGACCTATTAGAACAACTTGGATTCGCTAAATCCCTGGTCAGAAAGCAGAGGTAGTCAAGTGGTAAGACCTTGCGATAGAGTTCCTGCTCTTGCTCGGTCAGAATACTGGCAATCTCTTCAGGGAATTGAATCAGGTGACGAAGGTCTGCCAGTTCCTTGCTGATGCCAGCCACATTGGATGGCAGGGTGCTCGTGCCAGCCATTGTTATACAGAGTTGGCGCTCTAGAAAACAAAGACAGTTTACCATGAGCTCATCATCTCATTAAAATATACAGAATACAAAGTGCCTGCATTTTAGTGAGACACTTTTCAATCTCAAACATAAATGCTGAATATCAGCAAAATTCAAATGAGAATAGTTTACAACCTTTCATATCATTATTAGATTAGATTAGATTACTTATAGTGTGGAAACAGGCCCTTCGGCCCAACAAGTCCACACTGCCCCGCCGAAGCGCAACCCACCCATACTCCTACATCTACCCCTTACCTAACACTACGGGCAATTTAGCATAGCCAATTCACCTGACCTGCACATCTTTGGACTGTGGGAGGAAACCGGAGCACCCGGAGGAAACCCACGCAGACACGGGGAGAATGTGCAAACTCCACACAGTCAGTCGCCTGAGGCGGGAAATGAACCCGGGTCTCTGGCGCTGTGAGGCAGCAGTGCTAACCACTGTGCCACCGTGCCGCCCACAATTAGATTAGATTACTTACAGTTCGATTATATCGAACAGTGTATTTTAAAACAGAATGGAATATGAAAACACTTCCAAACACGCAGACTGTACAGTTGATACAATTTAACTACTCTCATCCCATGTGCAAAGATCCATCAAACCTTCAAGTTACTTCAAAACAATCCAAATATGGCAATATTTGTAAAGCACCACCTTATGAATTTAATGTAAAGAATCTGAAATGAAAATATTCTTGCAGGGGTACGATAGCAGAGTTGTTATGTTACCATAGACATGGACAATTAATCTGGGAAAGAGTTAAATTTCACCATAGTAGCTGAAGAATTTGATTTCAGTTTACTAAATTAGATCCTAATGTTAGGATCAGTAATTTGGCAGTGAAGGTGATTGCCTTGAAAACCCATTAGGTTCATTAATATCCTTTAGGGTACTGTATTTACCATTCTTACCCAGGTCTGGCCCATGTGCAACTCCAGACCTAGATGTGGTTGACTATACTTTCCCTTGGAATGGCCTGCAAACCTCCTTCAGTTGTATTGAAGTAAGTTGCTCAACTCTACCTTAAAGGACAATTAGGGCAATGAATGCAGGCCTTCTTCCTACATCTTATGAATCAAGTCAAAAACAATTGTGAACACATTTGTATGATTTAATCCTTTTGTGATCCCACTAATCATCAGGGCAAAAAGACACTCCATATTATTTCAAAGTCAAAGTCAGTCACTGAAATAATCTGTTCTGAGATGCCAGGTTCTGTTTTGTATAATTTGCAGTTATTTTGAGAATATCAAATGGCAGTATGATTGTAAGTTCATTTGATTGGATTTGATATGTTCGCGGTTCTGAAAAATGTCTTCGTTAACTCAGATTGTTCATGTGGTTTGGCATCTGACAGAGATTAATGTCAATCATGGCTTCATCACTGTAAAGTGGTAAAACTTTTGAGTTCGGTTAATCAATTCAACGAAACACTATGGTATGGAAACCTCCATAGAATTATCAAGATTTAGAGCACTGGAGGAGTCCATTCAGCCCAAATGATGTTTGTACTAGCTCTTTGTTAATGCAATCCAAAAGGAATTCTACTCCTCTTCAGTTTCACATCAAAGTCATCTGCTTCTAAATGACTAATCTCTACATGACATGCTCTAACAACTCTGTGAACATAAGTTTTCTCCTATCATAGTGGCAAATCTAAACTGATGTTCTCTCATCATTAACTCCTGCTGCATTCACTATAAATTGAAAGCTCTATTCTGGAAGGTAGGCGTCTTTGTTCTGTACAGTCTGCAGTGCTAATTACTGTTCAAAGCAGTGAGGCGACACTCTCAGTCAGCTGGCCTGTCATCCATACCAACTGTTAGAAAGGTCAGGTCAATTGCAGACAGCTCATTTGTGACAGCACTCAGAAGAAGCAAACATGTTCCCTGTTGTGGTAGCATTTACTGTTACAGTGAACATCGAAATGGAAAGCTATAGTCATGAGCAAGGATAATATAGATAGGACAGAAAGCGTAGACTAGACATAAAAATGAAAATAATTAGGCAGCAATATGTTGTTCACTGATGAAAGCCAATTTGATGAGAAAAACACTTACTTTAGGAATTAAAGTACTCTAAGTGCAATCAGGGTAATACATGTGTATGGAGTACTAAGTAGAATATCAGACAAACAGTATTTGAATACCACACTCAGTTTCTAATTTATATAAATTGGATGGAACTCAATTCAATGCAGAGTGGTCAAGTTCACAGAAAATAAAAACATGGAATGGTTGGTGGGGTGGGGGAGGGGTGGTGAAGTAGTGGTAGTGGGTGAGGGAAACACTTAGGCATAAATACAGCTTTAATCAAGAAGCAGCCGTAAATCTTTTATCTGCTGTCAGTTGATATCTGCAAATGGTGGGGGCTAATGATACATGAAGTTAATACAAACATTGGATTAAAAATGAGCAATCTCCTCAGACAAACGTTTAACAAGGAAATTGGAATCCAGGAGTGTTAATGGATTCAGAACTTAACAGCTCTCGGGTTTTTTCCCTTTAAATTGAATAAGTAAATTTCAGGCTGACAAGAATGAAGCTGCATCAATTACAGTCAGGTCAGCTATTCAACCCTACTACAGTAACAAGAGGAGATGACTGTAACTCTGGTCAATATAGAATGCCTCACAGCAGTCGAGTGACCCTGGTCACTTCCAAAAATAGCAATTGACTCGATGGGGATGAAGGTACGCCTGGAAGATAGGACTGAGACCCTCAACCGAGGTAATGTCACCAAGAGGAGAATGCTCTCACGTGAGTTTAACCTGTTTGATTAGATTCCCTACAGTGCGGAAACAGACCCTTCTGCTCAACCAATCCACACCGACCCTCCGAAGAGTAACCCACCCAGACCCATTTCCCTCTAACTAATGCACTTAACACTATGGGCAATTTCGCATTACCAATTCAGCTGACCTGCACATCTTTGGACTGTGGGAGGAAACCAGAGTGCCCAGAGGAAACCCACACAGACACGGGGAGAATGTGAAAACTCCACACAGACAGTTGCCCGAGCTGGAATCGAACCTGGGTCCCTTGTGCTGTGAGCCACCGTGCCACCTTCATCCCCAATGAGTCAGCAGCCTGAATGCAATGCTGCAGTGAGGATAGCTGACTGATAGTAATGATGGTACATTTAGTCATCTCATGCAATGCAGCTATCAATAAAGTAAATATGAAACCTAAATACATGATTAAATCAATAGGTGATTGTCAAAGGACCTAACTGAAGCTGTATAGACCAAGAGCCTAATTTTTGGTACACCAGCATCTCCTTTGCAACACAGAATGCCAGAAACTGTTGCAGACTGAAGTCCAGCTCGTAAATCCAACCGCTCATATTTTCGGGGGCTAGGATTTGAGGCTGGTTCTTACTTCATACATACATAATACCCAGTGGCAGCTGCCTCCACTCCACTTGCGGGTTTTCAAGTCACAGTGGAGATGAGACCAGGTGTGTTCTCAGTGCACCTTTTCAGGCTAGCCAGGGTTTCTCTTTGGAGAAATGAGGCTCTGTGTAGATATAGTCCTGGGCCAGCATGAAGCTATTGGTCAGGATCCTTTGGGGTAGGGAAGGCAGGTACCAAATAGTGTGGAGGTGGAGTCAGGAATCCTTGGTGGGGGTCAGATGTCCTTTGGAACTATGATCTGTGGAGAAAACTGTGCAAAAGGTTCATACACCCATATGAAACAGTTCAACCTCTCAAGACCTGTCAAAAGCCATCTAGAAGTATCACTGCATTAATGATTGTCAACGAGTCAAAATATGGTTTTATAAATGTGTGTTTTGCATAGTATATGCTAATACCGAACATTAAGCAATAGAACCATATTTTTGCTGTGTGCATGAGCACTTGTGGATACTTGATGAAATGGCACAGTCGGTCAAAGGGAAATGGGCAAAAGTAGGCACCAAGTTGCCAAGAGGGGCAATGGGGGATAGGCAGAGGTTATTAGGATGCTTTGGTTCTCATGAATGTGGCATGGGAAGTCATGGGGGTTAAACAGCAGTGAAGGGATGTGAGGGGAGGAATGTTCTAAAGTTTCTCCCCTTTAGAAGAGGTAAGGTATCTCTTTGCAGTAGGTAAGCCATCCTTAGGAATTTTGAAAGAGCATGCTCATGCTTAGAAGGTTCGTAACCCTTTGAGACTGCCAAATTGTCAAGGAACTGTCCAAAGGAAAAAAAAATGTGTGGAGTTTCTAAAGAACTGCTAGTTCAGTGCTTGTTCACACAAACCTTCGATAGGATGTGGCCGCATGACTGATTTCCTAGACTACCTTTGTAATAGGGTGCCTATTAAACATGCATTTTGATGGACAGTTCCACTGTTTATTGGATGAAAGTGTTTGTTGACATAAGGGATGGCATAGCTAAGGCTGAAGCACATAAATGAAATGTTTGTTTTTATACATTAAAGGACTTTCAATGCATAGACTCTTGTGACCAATGAGAGTTTTCTCCAACCCCACCCCCAAAGGACACGGTCAGCATGCTTCCAGAGGTTTGCTCATGGTGTATACTAGATAAGTTGGCAAAACGAGGGAAGGGCAAAGAGTGGTGAGTAGGGGCATGAGTTGGTATCAGACTATAAAGAGCCAAGAGAATGCTTCGAGACATAAGGGAGAATGAGGGACATTTGGGAATGGCTGGATTGTCATAGGATGGTATAGGGGCTATGAAGGGTAGTGGGGAATGGGTACAAGGGCACAGAGTTGCTTGGGTTTTAAAGGGTTATGGGGGAATAGTATAGGGGTATTGAGAGATCTGGGGAAAGGTATTGGGGTAGAAATTGGCATGGAAGCAAAGCATGTGGGGATGAGTGAACATGAGCAGGAGGGGAGCTTTATGCTTTATTCTGCCCAGCCCATCTTGGGAAGCAGAGCCTCTTTGGCTCTTTTTGGCTTTCCCAGCCCAATTCCCCATCCATCCTGCCCTGAACATCAGACGTGTAGGTGGCTGTTTTTAATGGTGGGATTCTTGGAGCCAGGACTTCTCCCACCTCTTCATACCCAAACTCTGGAATGAAAGCTGGGAACCATGTCTCAGATACAGTTTCCTATTTTGGTTATGAAGGCACAAAATAAACAATAAAGTTGAACATTTGGGAAGAAAAGAACCATGAAATAGACCTCCATCATTTGAGGACTGAGGGTGGATTGGAAAACTGGAGATCTTTCAATTGGAATGTAAATGGTATTTCTTATAGGGAATTGAGGGAGGGGGACAAGTTGGGAAACTGGGGAGTTAACGTAGACGATCAGTCTTATAAATGGCAGTTCAGGCTCGAAGGGCTGTCTAGTCTTCTTGATCTTATTTCTTATATTCTAGACTTGTGATTCAGAATAGCTAATGTAAAATCAGGACTGAAGCTCAAAGGAATCTCTTTCCAGAAGAAGAAATGGAACCTATTTGTGGAAACAAAAGCCAGTTGCACAGTGTGATACGTAAACACCAGGTATTTCTTATTGAACAGATAATTTAGAATGAGCCATGCAGCTTCCTTATCATGTGAATCTTGAGCTGCTTACAACAGTATTTTAGCTTTACAAAGTGGATTATGACAGCAGAATGACTTGGGTTGAAAACAGTCCTGATGAAGGGTCCTGACCCAGAACGCTGACTTTCCTGCTCATCCAATGCTGTCTGACCTGCTGGGCCATTCCACCTCCATATTTTATCAACTCTGACTTCCAGCATCTAAGTCCTTACTATCTCTAGAGCCATCACAACCCGTTGTAACATCTCTAGCCATGAACACAATCTGAACACAAGCGAATGAGATAGCTGTGTCGTGATGAGAAAAGTTTTGCAGCAGCAATAACTGCACATCTCCTGACTACCAAACTTAGTAGAATCATTTGAAGATGCAGATAATTTTATGTTACTCAGCTAAAAATATGAACTTGAATTGACTTTTATTCACCATAGTGTAAATGCTGAGAGAAATATTATACAATATATTGCAAGAGTTGAAATACTGTGGCACTCATGTGTGTTTTTAAATGGCAACAATGAATTCTCATCAATTCCTAAGCACTGGTCAACACAAAGAGAGAATACCATGGCATGAAACCCATATTTATCAATTGTATAAAACACACAAACACCCCAGTCCAACACCGGCATCTCCAAATCATAAAACACACTGATTTGTGCAATTCCAATATGCTATGACAGGGAAATGGCTCAATTGTACTATCATTGATGCCTGAACAATGAGATGCTAAATGCTCTTATCAAGATGAAACATGAATAGGTTAACATCTACAATAATAAAAATAGACGATGCAAATCTGTCATTAACCCGGTTTGGCACAAACACGAAATAATGACTATCGCATTGCATTTGAGGTGAGGGACTGCCCTTGACATCAAGGCTGACATAATTGTCACATTTGACCACATGTGGGATCAAGGAGCTTGGGCAAAATTACTGTCGATGGGAGTCAGACAGAAAAACATCCGCTGGTTGGAGTCACATTTGACACATAGGAAGATAGTTGTGGTTATTGGAAGTCAGTCATTTCAGCTCCAGGACATCTCTGCAGCAGTTCCTCAGGGTAGTGTCCTAGACTCAATGATCTTCAGCTGCTTCATCAATGACCTGCCATCCATCATAAGATCAGAAGTGGGGATGTTCGTGATGAGTGCACAATGTTCAGAACCATTCCCGACTCCTCAGGTACTGAAGCTGATCATCTCCAAATGCAACAAGATCTGGACGTTATCCAGACTTGGGCTGAAAAATGGCAAGTAACATTTACCTAAGTGCCAATTAATGACCATTTCTATCAAGAGATTGTTGAATTATCACCATTTGATATTCAATGGTATTACCATCACTGAACCTCCTACTATCATCTTCCGGACTGTTACCAATGACCAGAAACTCATCTGGACTTGCCATATTAATACTGTAGATACAAGAGCAGATCAGAGACTAGGAATTCTGCAGTGAGTAACTCATCTTCTGTCTCCCCAAAGCCTGTTCACCATCTACAAGGCTTGCATTAGGATTGTGATGGCATACTCCCCTATTTGCTTGCTCCAACAATCAGTTTGACACCATGCAGGACAAAGCAGCCCACTCCCACTTGATCAGCACCAACTCACAACCATTCACTCCCTCCACCACTGACACTCAGTAGCAGCAGTGTGTACTATCAACAGGATGCACTGCAGAAATTCACCAAGGCTCCTTAGACATCACCTTCCAAATCTACAACCATAGCCATCTAGAAGGGCAAGGGCAGCAGATACATGGGAACACCACAAACTGCAAGTTCCCCTCCAAGCCACTCACCATCCTGACCAGGAAATATATTGTCGTTCTCTGGGTCAAAATTCATGGAATTCCCTGCCTAAAAGCATTATGGGTCAACCTACAGCACATGCAGTGGTTCAAGATGGTGCCTTCGCAACTGAAAAAAAATGAAGACATTTGAAATTTTTAAGAACTTGAACATTTGCATTGAGGACACAGGCAATAGGAAACCTATTAAATGCAACAGGAAATAATGGCAATGCACTTTTACATGTTCTTTCCATTATAAACTAAAATCAATATAACCACACAAATGGTAGCTTGAGATTAGAGATCTAATGTATTTTTGAGATTACTGTGGAAAGAAACAGGCAATATTATGCAGCAACAAAATAGCCCATATTAATTTTGTCAGAAGTAGTAGAGAGATTGAATTGCAAATCGGGGCTCAAATACAAAAGCATTTCCAAAACAATAAATTGCTGCTGAAACAGTAGACACATTCAATTGTAATGCAAGGGGAATGATGTTTCTTGAGCTATTGATACGACAATATAATTGCTTTGTAATGCATGTCAGATTCAATCTGCAGAACAGGAAAAGGAATAAACATTACATTTGTAATTTAATTGCATGCAGAAAAATCCTCTTTGATCTGCTTTCCACTTAGAAATGTTTGGGGTGGAGAGTTGTCTGACACTTTAATCAGCTTCCATAAGCACAGACCCTTTTCTGTGCTATTTCCATCTTGATTATTGGGAGAGGAATGACCTGGCAATATTGTCACTGGGTTAGCAATCCAGGGACCCAAATATTGCCTGGGAACCCAGGTTCCCATGGCAACTTTAATGAAATGTATAAGATCCTGAGGTGTCTTGACAAAGTAGATAAGAAGAGGGTATTTCCTCTACCAGGAGAAACTAGAAGGAAGGGGCTCTGCTTAAAAATATAGGGTCAGCCATTTAAAACAGAGATGAGGCCTTTTTTTTATCCTCACAGAAGGTCATGAGTCTTTGGTTCTCTCTTCTTTGAAAGGTAATGGAAAAGAATGTTGAATCTTTTTAAGTCAGGTTATGAAATGTAATACCTCTGAATAATCAAACGATGGCACATTAACGTTTCCGTTTCCTCATCCACATCCTTCACTGAATGAAATAAAGTTGGCTGACCAGGTGAAATTTAAACTCCTTGAAGGGATTTTGTGACAGCTGTTGGCAGGGAGGGCACCGTGAGTATACATCAGCTGGGCAGTGGATGGAGAACAATTGCTGGTTGGTGCAGGATGAACAATGCTAACCTAGACTAGACACGATTGAGTTTCACAAGGAGGTGGTGTTAGCAATTCTGGAAAGAGTGAAAATAGATAAATCCCCTGGGCCAGATGGGATTTAGCCTAGGATTCTTTAAGAAGCCAGTGAGGAGATTGCTGAGCCCTTGGCTTTGATCTTTGTTGTCATTTAGTGCCAAAAGACTGGAGGATAGCAAATGTTGTCCTCTTGTTCAAGAAGGAGAGTAACTATAGCCCAGTGAGCCTTATTTCAGTTGTGGGTAAAGTGTGGAAAAGGTTATAAGAGACAGGATTTATTATCATCTTGAGAGGAATGAGTTGATTAGGAATAGTCAATACGGTTTTGTGAAGGGTAGGTCGTGCTCACAAACTATATCGAGTTCTTTGAGATGGTGACCAAACAGGTGGATGAGGGTAAAGCGGCTGACGTGGTGTATATGGATTTCAGTAAGGCATTTGATAAGGTGTCCCCTGGTAGACTATGACAAAAAACATGGAGGCATGGGATTGAGGGTGATGTAGCGGTTTGGATCAGAAATTGGCTAGTTCAAAGAAGACAGAGGGTGGTGGTTGATGGGAAATGTTCATCCTGGAGTTCAGTTACTAGTGGTGTACCGCAAGGATCTGTTTTGGGGCTAATGCTTTTGCCATTTTTATAAAGGCATAGAAGGATGGATTAGTAAACTCGCGGCTGACACTAAGGTCAGTGGAGTTGTGGATAGTGCTGAAGGATGTTGCAGCTTACAGAGGGATGTAGATAAACTGCAGGCTTGGCTGAGAGGTGGCAAATGGATTTTAATGCAGAAAAGTGTAAGGTGATTCACTTCGGAAAGAGCAAAAGGAATAAAGAATACTGGGCTAATGGTAAGATTCTTGGTAGTGTAGATGAACAGAGAGATCTCGGTGTCCATGTACATAGATCCCTGAAAGTTGACACCAAGGTTGATAAGGTTGTTAAGAAGGCATACGGTTTCTTAGCTTTTATTGGTAGAGGGATTGAATTTAGGAGCCACGAGGTCATGCTGCAGTTGTACAAAGCTCTGGTGCAGCTGCATTTGGAAAATGGCATACAGTTCTGGGCACCACATTATAGGAAGGATGTGGAAGCTTTGGAAAGGGTGCAGAGGAGATTTACGAGGATGCTGTCTGGTATAGTGGGAAGGTCTTATGAGGAAAGGTTGAGGGACCTGAGGCTGTTTTTGTTAGAGAGAAGAAGGTTGAGAGATGATTTAATTGAGACATAAGATACTAAGAGGGTTAAATAGGGTTGACAGTGAGAACCTTTTTCCTCGGATGGTGATGGCTAGCATGAGGGGACATAGCTTTAAATTGAGGGGTGATAGATATAGGACAAATGTCAGAGGTAGTTTCCTTACTCAGAGAGTAGTAAGGGGTGTAGAACATACTGCCTGCAACTATAGTTGACTCGCCAACTTTAAGGGCATTTAAATGGTCATTAGATAGGCATATGGATGAGAATGGAATGGTGTAAGATAGATAGGCTTCAATTGGTTCCACAGGTCAACACAATATCGAGGGCCAAAGGGCCTGTACTGCGCTGTTATGTCCTATGTTCTTACCGTCCCACTTGGACCTCGTGACTTTGGCAAGAAACCCTTTATATTGTCCTTCACCCAACACAAACAATTTGTATTAATGTTCAAGTTGAAAGTTTGAAATGACCGGGAAACATATCGCCATTCTTTGGGTCAAAATCCTGGAATTCCCTGCCTAAAAGCGTTATGGGTCAACCTACAGGAACTGGACTGCCATAGTTCAAGGTGGTGCCTCAGCAACTGGGGTCACTTGGAAAAGATAGTTTTTCCATTTCAAATTATGCAAATAGCAACAAAACATTGTAGAATGCAAGCAAAACGCAACAGAACATTCTCAACAGTGTCTGGCCCAAGAATGTTGCGGGATCTATTTAAATCTCACTGACAGTGAGAGCCTTTGTCCTCAGATAGTGAAGGCTAACACGAGGGGGCATTGCTTTAAATTAAGGGGTGATAGATTTTGGACAGATATCAGTTTCTTTACTCAGTAGTAGAGGCATGGAACGGCCTGCCTGCAACAGTACTAGCTGTAAATGGAATGGGCATTAGACACATATAATAATGGAATGATGTAGGTTAGGGGGGCATCAGATTCATTTCACAGGTCGGCACAACATCGCGGGCCAAAGGGCCTGTACTGTGCTGCAATATTCTTTTCTATGTTCTATGAAATATTTCCCTTCCGTAAAGCCCATGGTGTGTGGGTGGAAATTAAAAGAACAATGGGGAACGTGACCCTGCTTTGCCTAGATACATCCAGCCCCAGTCCCGATCTTCCTGGCTCCACTGGAACATGATTTTACTTCTGGAAAATAAATTACAAAAACGTGGACAAAAGTAAAATATTTCAGAGGCTGGAAATCCAACAATAAAACAAAATTAGCACATGTTCATATCACACCTTGAATGTAAGAGCATTATTAAGTGCCTTATTGTAGCATTGTAAAACATGATACATCACCAAGCCAATGGGAAATGTTAAATCAGATGCTGGATGCTTAGTCTGATGATTATAAAATGTCTTCAAAGAGGAAAGTAAGGAGGAGATGTGGAGAGGTGAAGGGAGTGAAGTCTGAAGATTAGAGCACTATCCAACTGAAAGCACAGCCAGCAATAGTGATGCGGTAAAACTTGGAAAAGCAGAAGCTGACAACTGCAGATATCTCAAAGGGACTTTGGACTTTATTCGATCACAAAGATAAAGGGAGATGGGGCCATACAGATCTAAAAATAGAAGTGTCAATTTTGTAACAAAGCAGTAGCTTGGCCAACAACTAATGTCGGTCAATGAGGATGGGTAAGAGAGGAAAGGGGGTTGTGTGTTGGATGACTTAAGATTTATGAAGGAAAGTCTACAGGAACCAACAGGAGCACTATGGAATAGTCAAAACTAGAGGAACAAAGGATGAGGGCTTCAGCAGTAGATGAGCTGAGGTAAGATGAAGTCGAGGAATGTTACAGAAAGGGCTATATGTGGTCTTAGTGATGCCATGAATGAGGTTGGCAGCCCCTCCTTGGGTCAAATGTGGCATCAAGGTTACAAATGGGCTGGCTTAATCTCAGAAAGCTGCTGGAGAGAGATGCTGTCTGATGCACTGAGCATTTCTAGTATGTCTACTTTCATGGGGTGTTGCAGAGGCATTAATGCATCTTGAAGCTTGACCAAGGTGTCAAAGGGATCTTTTAACAGGCCCTATCACTGATAAGCCCATTTTCTTCCAAATGCACATAGATCTATCCCTCAGTATGTTCTCCAGCAGCTTCCCTACCGCTGACATCAGGCTCACCAGTCTATAATTAACTGGATTATCCTTGCCACCCTTCTTAAACAAAGGGACAAGATTAGCAATTTTCTAGTCTTCCAGGACCTCACCTGTATTCAGGGATGCTGCAAAGATATCAGTTAAGGCCCAAGCTATTTCCTCTCTCGCTTCCATCAGTAACCTGGGATAGATCCCATCCAGACCAGGGGACTTGTCCGCCTTTTAGAATACCCAACGTTTCCTCCCTCCTTATGCCAAATTGACCTGGAGTATTCAAACATCTATCCCTAACCTCAACATCCGTAATGTACGTATTCATTGTTTATTGGTTGTTAAGACTAAAAATGCACTTCACCGATTCATAACAATAACACCTGAGCTGAATGGTCACGGGTCACCCCATTGCAATTGTGTGTGCTTTAAACCAGGTGCAGAGTTAACTCTGTTCTGCAGAACTAAAGACGGGATACCACTTCTCATGCTTGTGGGCAGTGAGGAAGTGGCAGGCATGAGCAAACTAATGAAAAATGTTGCTTGTGAGGGTGGAAACAAGGAAATTATCTCCATCATTTACAAAGCATTTGCATGTTTACTTTGCCTATCCTGCAGCTTAAGGCCTCCTCCTCCCCCCCCCCCCCGAAACTACAAGGTCAGAAAGACTGGGCACCACCTTCTCGACATGTTACTTCTCGTCTTTAACAAGCAAACCCTATTATCTTTGCTCCACACCCAAGAACAATGCATGGGAATGGGAAAGTACACAATACTGTTGCAGCTGTTCCATCAAAGAAAGATGATTCATTTAGAAGCCCTGATCTGTATTATGTGGGAAACGCGATCACAGAACAAGAGGAGACAGTTGGAAGGCCTATAAACATTGCCTGATTTTTCGGCACTGTAATCCAGTTATGCTGCTGTCACCCTGCTTTTCCCGAAATTGGAGATTTGAACAGCTCCAGGATCCATACTTGAAATGCTGCCGACAAAAAAATGAAAAACAAAAGTATTTGCAGGGAACAAGAAAAGGCAAGATGCACATCTTTTTTCAGCACATGAAAACCTATTGAAGCAACGTACAGGCCCACAGAGGAAAAAGGAAAATTTAACAGAGCCATGTTTACGAAGCATTCTTGGTATGCCCACTTCAACTGGATGAGCAGGAAGTTGTGATGATTCGTTATTTGCAATATCTGATCCTGGCATTGGTCCTAATTTCCAGTGGTATTCAACAGAAGTCATGCCCACATTGGCTGGCTACATATCTCTACTTTGGCTGCAGGCCAACCTGTGCCTCTACATTCAGTCTGCAAGTATGGCCCCAAGCTGCTCGTCATCTGTCATTTTATTCCTGCACCTTGCTTTGATGTCGACCTCTCTGCCTCAGCCTCCTGAAGCTTTTCACTAAGCCCATATGCAAGCTTGAGGAACAATAATTCATCATTCAACTAGGCACTTTCCCTCTTGTCTCAATGTTATGTGTGAATATTTTGGACCATAACCTCTTCCTGACTTTGCTTTCTTTATCCTTGCGGGATTTTGTTTTTATTGTCTTACTTCTTCTCTGATTGTGGGGCGAATAGGTGCGTGCAACAGGGCAGGTTTTACAATTGGGGGAAGGGTAAATATGATGCTGCAAGACAGGATCTGAGGAGCAGAAATTGGGAGCATAAGCTGTCAGGGAAGGATGTCGTTGAAATGTGGAACTTTTTCATGGAACAGATACGACGTGTCCTCGATATGTATGTACCTGTCAGGCAGGAAAGAGATGGTCGTGTGAGGGAACCTTGGTTGACGAGGGAGGTTGAATATCTTGTAAGGAGGAAGGAGGCGGCTTACATAAGGTTGAGGAAACAAGGTTCAGACAGAGCGTTGGAGGGATACAGGATAGCCAGGAGGGAGCTGAAGAAAGGGATTAGGAGAGCTAAGAGAGGGCATGAAAAATCTTTGGTGGGTAGGATCAAGGATAACCCCAAGGCCTTTTATGCATATGTGAGAAACATGAGAATGATGAGAACGAGGGTAGGTCCAATCAAGGACAGTAGTGGGAGAATGTGTATTGAATCGGAAGAGATAGGAGAGGTCTTGAACAAGTACTTTTCTTCAGTATTTACAAATGAGAGGGACCGTATTGTTGA
>NC_057731.1:15330152-15397192 GCF_004010195.1 Chiloscyllium plagiosum
TGTCAGGGGTAGGTTCTTTACCCAGAGAGTGGTGGGGGCATGGAATGCGCTGCCTGTGGGAGTGGCAGAGTCAGAATCTTGGTGACCTTTAAGCGGCAATTGGATAGGTACATGGATAGGTGCTTAAGCAAGGACAAATGTTCGGTACAACATCGTGGGCCGAAGGGCCTGTTCTGTGCTGTATTGTTCTATTGTTCTATTATTGTTCTATTGAATATGTTTATCAGCCTGTCATTCACACCACCTCTAGACACATCCTTTGTTCTATCCCTGTCCCGTTTGGCCTTGCAACACCAATTCATCTGTTATTTGTGACAGCTGTTATGGAGATCACAAGGGTAGGAAAGTCAGCTTGTGAGCTACTGAAGTAAAATACTACAGCCACTGGAAATCTGGAAATAACGCAGGAAATGCTGGAGAAACTCAGTAGATCTGGCAGAATCTGCAGACAGAGAAATAGAACAAAGAACAAGAAGTTAGCATTTCAAGTATAGTATGACTCTTCTTCAGAACGAGTTACTGACTTTGGCACGAGGCAAAACTGCAATTGCCACCAGGCCAGTTAAATGCAGAGATTAAGGCAGCAGCTTGTTTCTGATATGTTGGCTGTAACGCCAGCATATGGTGGGTCTGCACTTGTAAATAATATGTATGTAAAACTTTTTAAGTTCTGCTCACCCCTCAAAATAAAGTCAACAACACAAGTACATCTCATTACAGCTGGTTCACATTTGTTTAAAGGGTGCCATGCATCAGTCAGATTTGTGCCAGTGTCTGAATTTGTCTTTTTGCCAAGGGGCGAGTTTATGGGATATTGGAATAGTTAATTAGTGATAGGTACTTTATCTATTATTCCCTTAAGAACAAAGAAAATTACAGCATAGGAACAGGCCCTTTGGCCTGTGCTGATCCAGATCCTCTACCTAAATCTGCAGCCTATTTTCCAAGGATCTCTATCCCGCTGCTCCCTGCCCATTCATGTATTTGTCTTGATACATCATAAATGATGCTATCGTGCCCGCCTCTACCACCTCCACTGGCAATGCATTCTAGGCACCCATCACCCTCTGCGTAAAGAACGTTCCACACGTATCTCCCAGAAACTTTTCCCCTCTCATCTTGAACTCTTGACCTCTTGTAATTTAGCCCCCCACTCTGGGAAAAAGCTTCTTGCTATCTATCCTGTCTATATCTCTCATGATTTTGTAGACCTCAATCAGGTCCCTTATCAACCTTTGTCTTTCTAATGAAAATAATCCTAATTTACTCAACCTCTCTTCATAGCTAACACCCTCCATACCAGGCAACATCCTGGTGAACCTGCTCTGCACCCTCGCCAAAGCATCTACATCCTTTTGGTAATGTGTCGACCAGAACTGTACACAGTATTCCATACGTGGCCGAACCAAAGTCCTACACAATTATAACATGACCTGCCAACTCTTGTACTCAATACCCTGTCCGACGAAGGAAAGCATGCCATATGCCTTCTTGACCACACTAACGAACACGCTTTGCCATCTTCAGGGTACAATGGACCTGAACACCCTCATCTGTCTGCATACCAATTTTCTCCAGGGCTTTTCCATTTACCATATAGTTTGCCTAGAATTGGTTCTTCCAAAATGCATCACCTCACATTTGCCCGGATTGAATTCCATCTGCCATTTCTCCACCCAACTCTCCAATCTATCTATGCTCTGCTGCATTCTCTGACAATCCCCTCCACCATCTACTACTCCATCAATCTTGGTGTCATCTGCAAACTTGCTAATCAGACCATCTATACTTTCCTTCGGATCATTTATGTACATCACAAACAACAGTGGTCCCAACATGAATTCCTGTGGAACACCTCTGGTCACAGGTCTCCATTTTAAGCAACTCCCTTCCACTACTACTCTGTGTCTCCTGTTGCCCAACCAGTTCTCTATCCATCTAGCTAGTATAACCTGGACCCCATGCAACTTCACTTTATCCATCAGCCTACCATGGGGAACCTTATCAAACGCATTACTGAAATGAGGCATCTGCAGTCTTTCCCTCACCAATCAACTTTATCACTTCCTCAAAGAATTCTTTTAAATTGGTAAGACATGACCTTCCCTATACAAAACCTTGCTGCCTATCACTGATAAGCCCATTTTCTTCCAAATGCACATAGATCTATCCCTCAGTATGTTCTCCAGCAGCTTCCCTACATCAGGCTGCCGTCAGGCTCACCGGTCTATAACTAACTGGATTATCCTTGCCACTCTTCTTAAACAAGGGGACAACATTAGCAATTCTCCAGTTTTACAGGACCTCACCTGTATTCAGGAATGCTGCAAAGTTTTCAGTTAAGATCCAAGCTAGTTCCTCTCTTGCTTCCATCAGTAACCTGGGATAGATCCCATCCAGACCAGGGGACTTGTCCACCTTAATGCCTTTTAGAATACCCAACATTTCCTCCCCCCTTATGTCATCTTGACCTGGAGTAATCAAACATCTATCCCTAACCTCAACATCCATAATGTCCCTCTCCTTGGTGAATACCAACGCAAAGTACTCATTAAGAATCTCACTGTTTTCTTTAACTCCATGTGTAAGTTCCCTCCTTTGTCCTTGAGTGGGCCAATCCTTTCTCTAGTTACCCTCTCATTCCTTTTTTATGAATAAAAGGATTTGGGATTTTCCTTAACCCTGTTTGCTAAAGATATTTCATGACCCTTTTTAGCCCTCTGAATTCCTCATTTCAGGTTGGTCCTACTTTCCCGATATTCTTCCAAAGTTTCATCTATTTTCAGTCACCTTTTCCAATAGTTAAGTTATTCTAAATTTCTCTTTCTTTTGTTTGTATTTTAACTATAACGTTTAAATAGCTTGCATTTTGCTTAACATCTCATAGTTTGACCGGTTGTACCACATCTGGAACACATCTACCTTTAAAATAAAAGATTAGGGTCTTTGCTAACTTCTTAAAATATTTTGAGGGGGTCTGGTCTGGTCCCTAACACTTCAGCACAGCGTTTGATATGGTTCCGCATGATAGACTGGTCAGAAAGATTAGATCATGGGATTTGGTGGAGCTGGCCAATTGGGTACCACATTGACTTGAAGGTAGGAGACAGAGAGTGGTGGTAGAAGGTTGCTTGGTGACCAGTGGAGTGCCACAAGGATCAGTGCTGGGTCCACTGCATTTTGTCATTTATATAAATAATTTGGATGTGATTTTGGAGGTGTGGTTAGTAAATTTGCAGATTACTTCAAAATAGGCAATGTCGTGGACATTGAATCTTTAAGAGTTTTGAGTTCACATACAAGTTTTCAATTATGCCCACTGAGATTACTCTTTTACAATACCCAGGAAGAAGGGCTCACTAGCCTGACTGTTTAGACAGGACCCACATGGTGGGGAATACCACACTGGCCAGTGACATGAATGTGACCAACAAGAAACACAACATTATTTCACAATAAAGGAAATGTCCCGAACTACCCTGTAACCTTTAATGCATACCAACAATGTGTTCTGCCACTACATTTAAATCACCCAACGATGGGTGGTTTCAACAAATGACGCACAAATGAATAAAAATGTAAACAATGCAATGTGAAATATTTACAATTGAAGTTTGAATCTTAGTACATACTATGCCACTTTTGTGCTCTCATTGTCTTATGTTAATGGTAATGGAATTGGGTAGGAGGTTGTGCCCATGATGAGCCTCCCTGTTTGGTCAGAGGGCTGCTTTAGATTTGCCTGCACCCACTACATTCTCAGCTTCACCACAGAGAACCTTCCTACCAAGGAACAACATTTGTCTCCTGTGCACGCTGTACTTCAAATACTAACTGCATCATCTGGGAAACAGGAAAACAAGAGTGCAGAAGTCTGCTATTGTTGGGAACAGAGTGCAATCAATAAAATTCTGTCCTTAATCCCTCTTATCTTTCACCCAATCACAAACTTCCTGTTTTTTTACACCACCAATTTCACTAGCTGCATTTCGAACTTCTCTACTCCGACGGAGCGATAACTCAGAGGCTACCTGACCTGCTGAGCAGTTTCCATTTGTTTCTATTTTGATTTCAGCTTTCTGCACCTGCAGCATTTTGCCTTGTGTTGTACATATACAGATCAGTACTAAGCTTGAGACAGTGATTAATCAGGAATCAGCTTGGTGCTAGACTGGAATGCTGCTCTAGGCTGGAGACAGAGATGTGTCAGTACAAAGTTAAGAATTACAATGATACGCCCTCAAGAGGCTTAGGGTCATGCTTGCAGACTGAGTGCAAGTGTTCCTCAAAGCAGTGATCTAGTCAGCGGCCTGTGAGACGACAGCACATTGCGAGTAGTGAATATAGTATACCAAGTGGAAAGATGTACAAATGAATTATTGTTTCACCTGAAAGGAGTGTTTGAGGCTGTGAACAGTGAGGAGAGAGATGGTAAAATGGCAGGTTTTATATAATCTCTCTTTGGAGAAAGTGAGGACTGCAGATGCTGGAGATCAGAGCTGAAAAATGTGTTGCTGGAAAAGCGCAGCAGGTCAGGCAGCATCCAGGGAACAGGAGAATCGACGTTTCGGGCATAAGCCCTTCTTCAGGAAGAAGGGCTTATGCCCGCAACGTCGATTCTCCTGTTCCCTGGATGCTGCCTGACCTGCTGCGCTTTTCCAGCAACACATTTTTCAGCTATAATCTCTCTTTGCTTAGCAAGGTGATTGGAAAGGGTTCGGATATTTTATTTAAATTCATTCACGGGATGAGGCCGTCACTGGCTAGGCCCATCCCTAATTGCCCAGAGGGCAGTTGAAAGTCAATGACATTGCTGTGTGTCTGGAATCACATATAGGCCAGATCAGGTAAGGATGGCAGTTTCCTTCCCTAATGGAATTTAGTGAACCAGATTTTCCTGCCAATCGGCAATGGACCCATGGTCAGCATCAGACACTTAATTTCAAATTTTTATTGGATTCAAGTTCCACCATCTGTCATGATTCGAACTTTGGTCCCTAGAACATTTTCTGGCTCTCTGGATTAACAGTCAAGTGGCAATACTACTAGGCCAATGCCCCCCCCCCCCCCCAGCAGGATCAGACTAGCATGCTGTAGAGGGAACAGACTCCTGGAATATTGACAAGGAAGGGGAAGGAAAGGGGAAGGAAGGAGGTGGCAGGTATTGCAGAGTCTGGTGGGTGGAAGGCAAGGACAAGAGAAACCCTGTCATGACTTTGCAAGGCAAAGTAAGGGGTGAGGCAGACGTGGAGGAAATAGGATGGACATGCTTGACCACAATGCAAAAGAGAGACTTCAGTTGAGGAAAAAAAGAAGACATTTCAGAGATGTCATTATGGAAGGTTTCACTTCCAGACCAAATGCACCAGAGACAGAGACGTTGAATGGAGTTCAGAGACCATATTCTTCCTTATTTGTCCTGAACAAATGAATGGAGTTCTGCATGAAGCCAGGTGCAATGAGGTGTAGTCAAGATAGATGTGGGAATCAGTGGGCTTATAATCAATATCAATTGATAGTTTATTAGGATCAACATACAGAAATTGGCATGTTTGCGCGCGCACACACACACACACACCTTTTATTCATACGGGCAGCATGAGGAGAATGCACTTAGCTGCATTGTTCTGGTTATTCTTGAACTAGTTCTTTGAACACTCGGACCAAGCACTCCAACTGGTTGGCAACAAACGTAAACTACAATCTCTAACCAGAGGTTTATGTTACTGCAGCCAATCACAATTAAATACAATCATGTTGGTGCATGTGAGATAAATATGCAGAGTTAAAGTGACTATTGTGCAAGGAAATGTTTACTAGTTTGCAGCACTATTTCACTACATCCGGACAATATTTACAGCAGTTATCTATTAGCATGGATGGCAGATTTAATTTCAACTGAGCTTGACTACTTACTTTTAACAATCCTGGATTGAATTTCAGTACAGAAAAGGTTTTGTTGCTAAAAGGAACCCAACCATCACTTACCATTGGAATTATATTAGCGTAATGTAAACTGTGAACAAAAAAATGACTTTAAATGTATTGAGTATGCCAGTATATTACTGATAGTAAGAATCGTCAAAAAGCTGTTTTACTAAACTGGTTCAAAGGAGGATAAATTGAGAGTTTTCACCAAGTAAAAGCTGTAAAGCTTGGGAATCACAGGTACTAACCCAGAATAGGGAATCGTTTTAAGGTAGACAAAAACATTTCAGACCAGTACAAGTCATTTCCACATTTTATTGTTTATTCATTTGTTCAGGACATATAAGGAATAATATGGTCTCTCTGTAAAATCCAAGTCGATCCAGTTCTGAAATGGCTCATAGCCTTTTCTGATAGAAATCTGAGGAGAGTGTTTCTGTTGCTTGGTCTTCCAACATCATTCAAAATTGTGCTATCCCAGCTGTTGCTGACTCAGTTCCTCCAATTCTTCCTTTTTTTTAAGATAACAGAGATGCGTATCTGTCAATGAGCAAAGATTCAGCTTCTGATTTTAAAAAAAGCTCGAAATTAAGATTGCATTGAGCCGCTGAATTCTACAGTTTTAAGCATTGTGCTTCTCTTTCTAATGAACTAATTGTTGTATGGACACTAATGTAGAAGTTTTTGTCAGTATCCATTGAGCTTACTTGATCAATAAAATTGTTCTTCAGACCTGCATTGACTAAAGACAAAGAAAACAAATTGAAAATGCTATATAATTTGGCTGTGACTTACAGGAATTAGGACCATTGAGCTGCTTAATGAGCAGAAGACAGACTCTCGTCATATCCCCTGAAAGGAGGCTAATTTAATATATTGTACATTTATTGATTATATTTAATGATCTCTCTCCCCCGCAGATTTTTTAAATTAACTGAAGAAATAAGCAAGACACTTAAATTACACTGAAGACTGATGATAGCTCCTTCAGCAAATGTTACTGTTACACAAGAGTTTTTTTCCCCCCCAAGATTCACATGAACGAAGTGACTCCAATTTTTATTTAACAGGACAGTTAAATGGAACAACATGGATAGGGGTATAATTATACATTTTGTTCCATATCTGGTGAATCACATATTCAGCTACAAGATACATTTGAAAAGCAAATACTGCGGCATGAACCAGAGCAGGTTACTAAAAAAAATACTGGAATGCAGGACGGTTTTGAATCTGAGTTTGACTTTTCATTTGTTATCTAATTTGTCATATACTTGGCTTAACAACAAGCAATGTCTTCATCAAAACTACTTACATATGTTACTGCAGTGCTCAAAGAATTAGTGCAAGACAACATATATCAAACAAAAAATACTCTGAGTTCTAGATGCCGTTTAATTCATCAGGATCAAATTTAATATGGATTCACTTAATGCTGGAATTAATATCACAGAACCACAGTCATCTAAAATGTTTTAGCAAATCTGGAGATTGACACCAGTTGTTTCAACTAGATGCAAGATATTAGGGCTTGATTGCTGTTTTTACATGTTACAGAATAATTTTCATTATGAATTTAACTTTTTACTAATGTAGCCAGAATATGCATTAAAATCGACTGTAGTAAATTAGTAAAAGTTGGTTGTTTACAATTCAATGAAGAGAAGGTTTGGAGCAAATGGAAAATATAGTTATCCCCGAAAATCCCAGTGGGTTAAATAGCTGCCAATTATTAGTAGCAAAACTAAGAGGAGTGATATTGTCATGTCATCAATGTTGATCTATATGTTACAGTGTTATATACTGTTCTTACTGCTTCACATGTTATGGAAGAAAGCTTCAGAGAAACACATTGGTGACATATTGACAGTGTAGGCACATAATAGGTATTCACAATGGAGTAGAGTATGTAATGCAAGTTAAAAATATTCATTGTGGGAGATCAGTAATCACAATATTATAGCAACTCCTGCCACTCATCTTATAAGTAGAGAGTTTAAGTTTCTCATTTGTTACTCAAAACAATGGTCACCATGAAATCTAAAACCCAAAAATGACAAGTTTAATGCCCTGTTACAGGGCTGAGCACCAGTATGAATTCCAGACATTAAGTCATACAAAATAGACCATTATTTTGATTGTACGTATAAAAATCCAAATTTGGCAAATTCAGACTTCTGCAGGTTCAGACCTACTTGAAAACGAGGCAAGACATAGGCACAAAAGAAATTCTTTGCATCTGTCGAATTATGTTTGATTATATTCTATTGTTTCCCTGTGGTCAAACCTCCCCCACGTTCACTTATCAGTCAAAGTGGTACTGATGATGAAAGATTGAATTGATACCCCACTATCAGACTACCAGGGACTGCGTACATTTCCTTATTCACAATGTCTTACTGATTGACAGAGGGACTGTGATACTTATCCTTTCCTCATTAGACTACTACAGACTCTATCTGTGATCCCACATCAGCAGAAAGACTGAATGAAAGTGATCTCCACATTGGATGAGAAACAAAGAGATATAGACAGCAACAGTGTTATCATTGAATTCTGGGGGCTGCCTGAATTATGCCCTTCTAATTATAGGGCCCCCTCTCCAATATACAGGAAAGGATACTCCTTATATCCATTGTCAAACCTGTCTTTGTTGCTCTCTTTATAACTTTGGACCATAAGCAAATTCCTGTCTAATAAGCAAGAAGCAATCCAAGTACCAAAACTGATGCTAGGGTTGACTGGGGAAATGCTTCAAAACAATATGTACTAGATGCTAATGTTGCCAAATTGGAATTGTGTGCTGAAATGCCTACATTCAGCAAAAGTGAAGAGTTAAACTGATAAACAGCCCATCATATTTAATCAGATTGAAACATCCACTGTTGGATTGGTTCAATTCTTAGCCAGCAGCCCACACCCTTGCTCCTCTCCCCTATCTGTCACTGCCCTTCTCAAGACTCTCTCTAAGGGAACAAAATTACTACTCTGTCCACACATTGTGATGGTGATGTTGTATGACACCTCAATGCCAGTGTCTTTAAGAATTGAAGTGGAGAGTCAGTCACTGATAGCACCCTCCGCATTGTCAGTCAGCTCCACGATACATACAGCAGGTGGTACTGCACTGTACATCAGCAGACAGTAAAACAATAATCTTTTTAAAATCATTTATTTAGGGCCATTATTTCATTACTGAAAATGTAATCTAGTGGGAAAGTAAATGCAGATACAAAAATTAAAAACAGAAATCACCGAAGAAACTCTCGTAGCTTCTATGAGTGAGAGAAGGAGTTAATATTTCAACTCCGCTATGAATTTTTAAGAATCCTCATATTGGACATGAGATGTTACTCTGCTTCTTGTTCCACAGATGTTACTGGACCTGCTGAGTTTCTCCAGCGTTCTGTGCTCTAATTTCAGATTTTCAGCATCTGCAGCAATTTGCTTGTATTATAATCATCTGAATCAGAATCAGAATCTGTCTCATGTCCACCAACAAAAATAAAAGCAAGCATTAGCATGGAGCGTTTGATAAGGTGGTGGGGAGAGACTCATTTGGAGCATAAAAACACAATGTGGGCAATAAGGCTTATCTCTGTTGTACATTCAATATAGGCTATAAGACCAAAGGATGTAGGAGCAAAAATAGGCCATTCAGTTTATCGAGTCTGCTCTGCCATTCAAATTGAATCATGGATGATCTGTTAATCATCAATTCGACTTTCATACCTTTTCCCCATAATCCTCGATTCCCTTATTGATTAAATATCTATCTACTAGAGAGGACAGTCAAGGCCAGGTAACTAAGTACATTCAACGATGAAATAAATAATTCCACAAATTCACTTCCCTCTGAAAGAAGTCATTCCTTCCTATCTCAGTCTTAAATGGGCAACTCCTTAATCTGTAGACTCTCCCACAAGGGGAAACAATCTCTCCACACATACCTTATCAAGTCTTCTGAGAATCTTAAATAAAAACCGAAAGCACTGCAAGTGCTGAAAATCAGAAACAAAGACAGAATTTGCTGAGAAAGCTCAGCCGGTCCGACAGCATTTGTGAAGAGAAAGCAGAGTTAATGTTTTGGGTCCATTTACCTTTCCTCAGGATCTTGTATTTTTCCGTATATGGGAGACAAAACATAATGCAGTGCAGTATTACAACTGTTTGCCTCAATAACTAGCACAAGTATATTCACTTGTGAGCCCACATTGTATTTATTCACAAATACCAGTTTTGGAGTTGGACCTTTCTTCAATGTTAACTTCATATTAAGGGGATGTTTCCAATTTTATTAACCTTTTATGCCTATAACATTGTGACCAGATTCTCTTTTCCGAGATTCTCAAACTCAAACCTGTTCTGTTAATTAGTCAATTAAAGTTTACCACACACACATTTGTGTGAAGGTTATGGCAGACATTTAGTCTGTAGTAAAAGTATGAAGTTATCTTTGTCAGTCAGATGAGTTATGCACGAGCAAAATCATTCCTTAAGGGGTTATATCCAAATTGATATGAAGAGCTTGACAAATTGCACTTCAGTGTAATAGCAATACTTTGCTGTCATAGTATTTCTCTTTAATATAGGAACAGGGTCACAGGAGCAATGCGACAGACAAAAGAGAGAGAGAGCACCACTAGTTGGGGATAGTAACAGTTATGCTACTTACAAACCAGACACTGTGGATTCAAAGTTTGGTCTGAAACATTGTGAATTTCCAACTGAAAAGATTACATCCTTGCTCAGACTAAACATGTTAATGCGATGGAGAAACTTCAAGTCAAAGCAGAATTTTAGAATAGAAGCCACAATTGTCACAATGCTCACTGTACTTTAAACAGACCTCTTCCCTTCAACAGAACAAGGAACCAAACCATAATTCATTCATGACAACATTTGCTGGTAAAGAGCAGTGCCAAGAATTTATCAATATCAAAACTAGCCCTTCCACAGCAGATTATGAAGCACAAAAGGCGAGTTTCCAAGAAAAATGCAATCAACTCACTTAGGAAGGAATCATCCATCCTGCTCATATAGCGAATCGTCACAAGTCACTGTGCAGGCACCAGAGGCAGGTATTTCCATGAAACAGAATGACAACACACTGCACTTGTCTCCATTAGCTGTCAGGCTGCAGCTGCTGAGATCAGTGCATCACACTGTGACAACAATACATATCTAACATGCTTCATGAAAACGATGAAGGAGACAGGCATGCAGATCCTTTAAAGTAGATCAGGTTACTACCATGTACAGATAAGAGGACAGATCGGGTGACTCCAAAAGGGGATATCACCCATCGCAACACTGACTCATCTCCTACTTAAGCCAGCTCTCAGCACTGCAAGCTTTCTAATGTATCACATTATACTTTAGACAGTGCGTCACAGTTTACAACTAATTTGCAGACCTGCTCATTCATAATAAAGAATTGTCTCTTTAACATGCTGTTCTCTTTAACACCTCTGACACCCACCCGTATAAAGTTGTAAATCGGTGCCCTCTAGCTAAGTTTCGGAAAATGAAACATTTCTCAAATAAAGGATGCCAGACTGACTTGCTCCTTTTGCTCAGTCATGATTACTTTAAAGAGTCCTGGGATGGGGTTTGAAAGGGCTGACTCGGGCCACAATTTTCCAGCACTTTCACCTGATTTAGATTTTGGATTAGCTCAATTCTGAGTGAATATTTCTCTCAGTACTAAGTGTGCACTAAAGTAATTACTCCAATAAGATGACAATATTTCACTTATTGCTACAAAGGCATTGCAGGTTAATAACCTGAACACACACATACATTTTCATTATGTTAAATCCCATTCACTTGTTTTCTCCACTCTAATTTCCATTCCCCAGCAAGCAATGATTTTAAAATCCTCTTCCTCCTTTGTTTACATTCCACATTACCTCCACAAAATCCCCTGGCCACATTCCCCCTTCGTACCTGCTGCTCTTCCAGTTCTGCTTTACAATGTGGTTTTCTTTATCTGTGGCAGTAGATGCTACAGTTGCTACAATCCTGCACTTCTAAATCTCTCCTGAAACTCCGAATCTATCTCTGACCACATCTTAGGCCATTGCACATTAATTACAGGTCTCAAAAGATCTTCAGCTTCTGGGGCAACATCAAAGAGCTAAATTGAGATGATAGCTGTACTGAGTGAATCCCCTCTATCCCAGCACCATTCCGAATGCCAAAGCCAACCCAAGCACCAGCACCATTTCCGATGCCACTCCCTATACTCATCCCAAAACAATTACCTATGCCACTCCCACACAATGAGCCTGACTCTAAAAAATTCAATGCCTTGCAAATCAACTTGCCTTGCTTCATTAAGGAAAACTGTATTTCAGAAGGTCATACATTATAGAATAAAATCTGGTTTTGAATTGAAGTACATTATTATTTTATAAGACCTGTGTGTTTTAAAAAATCCTGATATGAGAATGCAAGCTGAAGGCTGTTCAAAGCCACAGTTGTAAAGAAACCCTCCTGTACAGACAGCCATTCTGGAGAATGACTGTCATTTGTCCATTGCATTGAGTACATTTCTTCAAATCATCATGGTAATATGACACACCAACTGCTTTCCTGCCTATTTTGGGCAGCCTGCATTAGCACCAGACACTGGGAGGTCAGGTATAGCATAACTAGAGAGAAAGGAAAGGAACATTCCCTCGCTCCTGAGTCAAAGGTAGACCCCAACTTCAGATGAAAATATACCCTCCCAGAGCAGTGAAATGTATTCAATTTGAGTGTGTGGGCTCTCTGTGGAAGGTTATTAGGTTAATGCCAGTTTTCTGCCAAACAGTAGGCAGCATTCATGGGCAATGTTGAGCCTGCCGAAACTGTTCTGGAGAAAATCCTAAAAGCTGGAAGGGAGAAGCAATGACTTGCAATAATTTCAGAAACACGGTAGCCAATTTGAGCCCAGCAAAATTCTACAAACCACAACGGTGGGATGATCAGATACCTCTCGTTGATGCTGGATGAAGGATAAATATTGATGAGGAAAATGGGAGAACTATTCTGTGCTTCTTTGAAATTGTGGCATGGGGTCTTTTACTTTCATCTGAAAGGATAGCCCATCTGAAAGACAGTATTCTGACAGCGCAGGAATCCCTCAGTAGCACAGTGGCAAGTCAATTAGGTTCGGTGTTCAGGTTTTCTGAGTGGGGCTTGAACCTACAAACCTTTTGGCTCAGAGCCAAGTGTCCGACCACCTCTGTCTCGTAAACTCTTGTTGGATAAAGATCCAGAGGTCACAGGGCAAGTGGGTCATTTTGGAAATGTCTCTTGACTGGCTGTGCTGATCAGCTGGCAAACAAAGTAGATGAGAACTTTGGGTATACATTTGATGCTTTTTAAAAATTTTCAGCCAGGCTTTTAAATGGATGACCTAAGCACCCACTTGAAACAGGGAGGCATGTGCTTAAATACAAATTAATATCCTGCAACTGCTAGGACCCAGTTTGCAATTTTCAATGGATGGCATTGCGTCTGGTAGGCTATTTGTATCAGGCAGTGAGTGGCCACACCAGTGGTCCTTAAAGAGGCCATGAATGACCATTCATCAGTCTGGAATTTATGGAGATGGCTGGAAATTGTGGGGCTCAATTGTTTTGCTCTGAACCCCACAAAATTAAAGGCAGCACTTTAAAATCATGAACCACTGCTTCAGTGCTTTCAGCTCTGAAGTTAAATTGAAATGAAGCTCAATCCTAACAATGTCCTGCTGATGGCTGTGGACAGGTATCAAGCCATAAACGTTGGGTCAAAACCTTAATAATTACCTCAAATGATCAAACTGTTTCCTCCACATCAACAAAATAAAAACTCCTAATTCTATTTAGTATTCAAACAGAGTCGGAGACCACTGTGCTGCTCAAAAGGACAACAATGGGATCGGGGAGGAATTAGTTAAAAAAAAGGACAGCCAGTCTGAGAACCAAGAGCTTTGATATGATTATTTATCAAATTATAGCACAGGATGTTGCGCTGAATCTTGTTTCAAATTACTGGGTCCCTACCTAGTGCAGTAAATTTACCTTAATGTCCTCAAACATCTCTGACTATTTTATTCAGTGCTGCTGAATTCTGTATCATTCTTTTCCACAAAATTAATATTAACTCTTTAGCTGTTATTTGACAGCACATCTTCATATCATAGAATCCTTAGAGTGTGGAAACAGGCCATTTAGCCCATCGAATCCACACGCCGATCATCTGATGAGCATCCCATCCAGACTCAACCCATCCATGTAACCCAGCATTTCCTGTGGCTAATCCACCTAACCTGCACATCATTGGACACTATAGGGCAATTAAGCTTGGCCAATCCATCTAAACTACGCATCTTTGGAATGTGAGAGGAAACCAGAGCACCCAGAGGAAACCCACACAGACACAGGGAGAATGCGCAAACTCCACACAGACAATCGCCCGAGGGTGGCATCAAACTGGAGAGCCTGGTGCAGTGATGCAGGAATGCTAACCACTGAGCCACCATGTTGCCCAGTGAGTCAGGACCATTTACAGGAAGTAGAGACATTGACACTCTGCATATGCAGGGCTTAGTTCCTGTCAAGATCAAAAAGTCACCAAGGTTCCTCCACCAGAATCTTCCAAACCAGTGACTGCTACCATCTAAAAGGGCAAGGGCAGCGCACATATGGGAACACCATTGTCTGCAAACTCTCCTCCAAAACACACACCATCCTGAATGGTAACTGGACCACTGTGCCTTCACTGGATCAAAATCTCCTTTCCGAACAGCACTGTGGGTGTAACTACACCCGAAGGATTCCAGCAGTTCCTGGTAGCATCCCACCACCTTGTTCTGAGCGATCAGGTATTAGCAATAAATTCCGGCTTAGACACCCACGTCCCATGAACAAATCTAAACAAAGGGTGCAGAATTTGAATAGCAAAGAAATATCGAGCTGAATCTTTTTTTTGTAGCTGTGAGGGTTTATTTTGGTGGGGGTCATTGAGTCCTAGCACGTTTCTTGCTGTATTTTATTAAACTCGCTTCATTAACTACATTGCATCACCACCATAGCCACACCAACCCCACCCCATTGACATCCCTCACTTATCCCTTACATATCCCTTACTAAACACCATTCCCCAAATATCTCACCACTGCCAGGTTATCCCAGAATTAACCTGGCATCTTTAAAAGGCTGTGATGCACCCAGACAGGCATTGTCAGTCTGGAGCTTCCATACACAGTACTGATGTATGCTCCAGACATGGCACACAATGGGTATCTGGCACTCCGCTTTGCCACCAGGTGCCTGGATAGAATAGTGCACAGAATGGGTGCCCTCATACCCCAGGACCAGCAGACTGTGCCAGCCTCATTCATGTTTGCTTCCCGCACCCCTCTCCGTGGGTCAGTGCAGTCTCAGCCATCTGGAGTAATGTGTAGCATTGTAGGATAGAGGCAGCAGTCCTTCTTCACTTCTCCTGTGTAAGGACCAACATTATCTTGCTGATACCTCACACTCACTCTACCCCTGCCACTATACCCAGTTCCGACCAGGGCTCATGCTGTACCCCT
Source organism: Chiloscyllium plagiosum (assembly GCF_004010195.1). Taxonomy (NCBI): domain Eukaryota; kingdom Metazoa; phylum Chordata; class Chondrichthyes; order Orectolobiformes; family Hemiscylliidae; genus Chiloscyllium; species Chiloscyllium plagiosum. The sequence continues at coordinate 15,345,652 of NC_057731.1, forward strand.
CTCACTACTGTCTGCAATGTCTTCTCCACTCACACTCAGCCACCCCAACCCCCCAACACCAGTAACCCTGCATGCCCTCTGCTCCGCCAACTCCTCATGCAGGACACCCCCTCCACCTGCCCCAAAAGTAACAGTTGTGCCACCCACTTTCACCATCTCCTGTGGTACCCATCCCTCTCTCATTCCAGGAACGAAACAGCCCACAGTGGAGCAGGAGTCAAGATGGGTGGCGGGCTGCCCGGCATTCAGGAGAGGATCTAGACGCTGACTGCCCTGGACTGGTATCCAAGTCCACCCTCAACTTATTGTGCCAGGACCCCCTGAACAAAGGATACCAAACAGGTACCAAACATGACTGGGACTGTTGACTATGGCTTTGTGCTTGTGCTGAACAGCAAGGCTGGTATCTCTGGCTGAGAAGCAATGTGCACAAAGGCAAGGCAAGGATGCTCCAAGCTCTGGCTCAGAATTAGTGAGTAATGAGTGCCGAGATGCCACCTGGCCCAGTCCATGAGCTGGGTGCGTGTCCCTGAGCACCGAGTGCCCATGGCCTGCAGTATTACAGTGAGAGTTGCCAGTGCAGCCTGAGATGAAGTGTCGAAGTGCAGCAGTATCCTATACATGCTGCGGAGACTCGCAGAGGGGGTCTCAGAGGGTGATACACATTGGTGCCCAATGGCCAATGCAGAGCAAACAGTGAGCTGAAGTCACCAGCTCCCTGCTCTGACTTCCTTTTACTAGGAATTCTCCATACCTAGCTTGCGCCTGCCTTGAAGAAGTTTTCCTCCTCTCTCTACAAGATCTGGTTTCCAGCATCTGCAGTCATTGTTTTTACCTACATTTGATGAGGTAGGAAGCTGAATATTAATGAGACGTGCTGCAGTGTTAAACAAGCATCAATCCCTCCTGATTGGCAGGTTGTTGCTGCCTCGTGAGGAAGTTGCCTCCACACTCAGTGAATGCACAAGCTGCTCCCAGCTTTGAGACAGAATTTGCTGGAGTGATTCTGTCACAAATCTCACTGCAGCCCATGCCATTCGCACCCCTCTGAGATTCTCTCCACTGTCTGTGGTTATGCTGTATCCATTATTTTTTCCCTCATTGTTTTGCACCCCATTGGTCTAACATGTCTGCATTGGAAAACTTTGCCTCTGAGTTCCTAAAATAATGTCAACAGCAGCCATTTGTAAGTCAAGGGAGAGCTAAAGTTGCAGAGATATATTGCAATGTTTCTTTCACACATTTAAAGCAGTCTATTCTTCTCCGTGACTTTGAGAAAAATATATCCTTCCTTGCACTAATCACCTCATTTCTCTTTTCAATCAGATTTCAGATTCACAGCTAGAATATCACCAAATTCACCATCATTAAATCTGATCCTCTCCAATCAGATTTCTCTAGCTTGTGAGATGCTTTCTCTTGATCTGCATTGCCAGCCTGGCAACCAACACTTAAAGTTTAAAACCATTGCCTTAAAATCCCTCTGTTTCTGCAGGCTCTTCTTAACCCCTCTGCCATAATTTGCAGTGAGCTGATGTTGACCTTTCCTATATCCACTTCATTTTGGGCTAACTCCCATGGATTCTCTCCCCGATCTCTTACACTCCATTCACATCTTTTTTTTTCCCCAATAATACCTTCTCAATATTGCAGCCAACTGTCAATCTCGCTCTTGGAGCATCAGCGTTGCTTCTTTGATTCCTGTCTTCTAATCGTCTTTTTTCTCTGGTGATTCTCTTCAGGTACCTTCTGGACTGATGGCGCGGCACTAAATTGTTATTGCTGAAGGACTTTCTGCACATTCCCTGAGTTTTTCTTTTACATCTGTTGACAAACTGGCCGTGAATCAGGACTGTGCTGACAATCAGCAGGGAATATATTCTCCATCTGTTGGCTGGAATAGAACTGAAATACTGTACATCCATCCTTCCTGTAGTGTCCAGGTTTTCCACCAAGTACTTACTCCTGGGGTTTGATGAAGAGATGACCTTCAGAGTTCAGCTGGCACCCTTTGGCATCTGATCTAGACACAGTGGTAACCTCACTACTGGCTGGCTTCACCTTGTCACAAAGTCGCACAGCACAGATACAGGCCCTTCAGTCCAACTCGTCTGCACCTATCAGGCATCACAATCTGACCTAGTCCCATTTGCCAGCATTTGACCCATATCCCTCTAAATCCCTTCAATCATACACACTCATTAAGATGTCTTTTAAATGCTGTAATTGTACCAGCCTCCACCACTTCCTCTAGCAGCTCATTCTATACACACCAGCCTCTAAGTGAAATGGTTACCCCCTTGGCTACCTTTTAGATCTTTCCCCTTTCACCTTAAACCTATTACCTGATAGTTTACACTCCGGGCACCTTCACCATTTGTTCCCCTCACTCTACAACATAAAAATCAACATTTTCAAGCCCCTTTTAGTTCCAAACAAGTGTTAGATTAGACTCTAGGCATTAACTGTTTCTCTCTCCACACAACTTTCCTGATCTGCTTACTGCACACACTGGATGGGCTACATTATCCATACAGCCTTGTGCATGATTCATTCACAGATAGTATCAAGTCCTTAGAGGAGATTTACTAACCCAAAATCCTGAATGGCAAACTTCAGTTATGTGCAGAGACTGGTTAATGTCCTTGAGCACAGAAGTTAAGAGGAGATTTAATAGAGATGTTCAAAATTGAAAATCATATTAATTGATCCAGAACAGATGCACCTAAGGATACTGGGGGAAATAAGGATGGATGCAAGACAGGCCTTCCAACTCTCGTTAGATACAGGAGTGGTGCCAGAGGACTGAAGGAGGCATATGTCACAGTATTGTCCAGAACGGTGTAAGGACATGTCCAGCAACTGGAGGCAAGTCTGTTTAACCTCACTGCTGGGAAAGCTTTGAAAAATGGTAGCCAGGACAAAATTACAAGTCACTAGGATAAATATGGATTAATGACTGAAAGCGAGCATGGGTTTGTGAATAGAAACTGATATTAATTTAACTTGATTGAGTTTTTGGATGAAGTAACAGAAGCAGTCGTTGAGGAGCATGTGTTGAGGTATTGTACTAAAGCGTTACGATAAACTGCCCACATCAACACAATTGAAGCTTGTGGCATTGCTTCCTAGGTTTTTTTCCCCAATTTGACCACGTCTGGAGGCTCGAAAATTGTCATAAATCTTAAGTGAGAACTGTGAAGGGAATTGGGATGGGCGTGGCTCTCCCCAGGTTTGAGTGCCTCTGTTAGGACAGGACACAGTTGTTATAGTTCTGTCAGAGCTTCATAGTGGCTATTCTCCAATAGGAGAGCTCTCACTTCTGGATTAAGAGGGACAGTGGCTGCATGGATACTACACTGGCTGAGTGACAGGGGACAGAAAGCAACAGCAAACAGTTACTTCATGACTGCAGAAAGACACATAGCGAGGTTCCCTTGGGGTCAGTATTAGAACAAGTATTGTTTTTGGGATTTTTACTGAAGACCATGATTTCAAAATACAAAATATTTTAAGTATTGTGAGTTGTGAAATGAATAGTGATAAATATCAAGAGGATATACCCAGACTGGTGGAATGGACAGGGATGTGGCAGATGAAATCCAGTACACAGATATGTAAAGTGACACATTTTGGTGGGAAGAATGAGGAAAAGCACAGTATAAAGCAGAGGCTTTAATTCTGAAGGAGGGCAGAAACAGAGGCCATGAGCAAATCACCGACGTTGATAGGGACGGTTGAAAAAAACTGTTACTAAGGTGTAGAGCAGGTTGGGCTTTATAAACAGAGTACAAAAGGGAGGGAGTCACGGTGAACCTTTATACAACATGGGGTTGGTCTAAACTGGAGTATCACATCCAATTTTGTGGTCTATAATTTGGCAAATATGTAGAGACATTACAGAAGATGAAGAAAAGATTTCCAAGACAGGCTGCAGTGATGAGGGAACTTCAGCCGAATGGAGAGATCAAAGAAACTGCTGTGTTGTCTTGAGAGCTTGATAGGAGATTTAATAGAGGTGATCAAATTCTTGAGGCAGCCGGACAGAGGAACTGTTTCTGTTGGCAGTTGGGTCAAGAACCACAGGATACCACTTTAAGGTCCAAGTCAAAAGGACCGAAAGGCCTTTGAGGAAAATCATTTTCACATCGTGGGTGTTTAGCATCTCAAATCCACTGCCTGAGGGTCTGGTGGGAGCAGATTCAACCCGGACTTTCACAAGAGAATTGGATAATTATCTAAACAGGAAAAAAATGCAGGGTTACAAGAAAAAGGCAGAGGAATGGAACTATCAAATTTATTTTTGCAGAGAGCCAGGGTGAAGATAATGGCCCTTTGTCTGCGGTGCAGCCATTCTATCATTACTTTATTCTTAATTCAAATAGGTATAAGCGTAAGGATTTTCTACAGTCTTTAATACTGAGAAATTGCTCACATTCATTTATCTGTCCTTGCAGTGTATTAGCCAGAGGATGAAGCTAATGGACACACCATGCTCCATTCAACATCACTTTCCACTGTTGTCATGTCAACCTCCTAAATAAAACTGCAAACCCATGCATGGTGTCCTCTGAACTTTGACCAGTAAAAACTTCCAAAGTTGCCATCAGAAAAATCATGCTAAAATTATAGCTAATTTTCCGTCATTTTATAAACAGAATTCCATGTTAATTAAAACACATACCACTTCAGGTACACAAATGTGCTGCAGTGATGAGATGTATCTTGACTTTACTACCAGAGAATATTTATGCACATAATTATGCACTTACAATGGTTTAATTAACATCAGAATATTTTTCTTTTAATGTTATTCTTTCAGTAAAACAACATGACTGGGCTTATTTGGGCTTGCCTGTGAGTCAATTTAGGTTTTATTTTCACATAAATCTACACCAGAATTTTTTTGCCTTTGAAGCACATTTCAAATATAATAAATGGCCATAAAAATGTCGAGGCAGCAGAGTGTTTCATGGCCACTAATAAGCAGCTCCATATAAAGTCTGATAAAGTGATCTGAAGCAGATTGCAGAAGCAATCGATCACCCTTGGTGCACAGTTGATAATGAATAGGCGCAAGCATTAATCAATGAGCTCCATCGGCAACAAAACAACCAGAAGGCCCCCATTAGAAGAATCTGCATAGAGAAAGGGTGCCACTCAATAGACAATAACACTCCTGTATTTGGGTTGAAACAGTAGGTCAGGAACCAAGGGTTAGGGTGTATTCTCAACAGAATGAAAAACATATACAATCATAAACAGGATTTCTTGGGGGCGACTGTAGGTTCGGTTTAGCGGCTGGGATCTTTAATATGTAAACATTGTATTATTCATATATAGTTGATTTCAGGAATGTCACAGAACAGCATGCTATGACAGCACACAGCTGGTCCCACAGTGCCAGTGCTGGCACGCACTGTTACCACCTCACAGTCTCAAAACAAATTTTATTTTGCCCAATTTTAAATGAACTTTAAAACAGGTTGCAACGCAGCAAGGGTTACTGCTAGGCAGAACAACAACACAAAGTTTAGGTGTGAAAGGAAAATGATCAATTTCTGTCTGAACTGTTTTGGCATGAAGGAGTAACAGCCGATCAGCACAGATTCTCTGATGCCTAAAATTACATTCATGCAGCCAAATATGGTAAGCACAGGGCTTGTCACATGAGGCCTTAAACTATAGACTTTTAAAAACAAGAACCTTAAAAGGAGAATAAGATTGTTAATCCAATCCAAGATCAATAAAATATTTTAATCTATTTGAGTGGGATGTGAAATTTATATGCCATTGCCTTTAATGGTCAAAAAAGTGAACAATTTTGCATTTCTATATGTACTAAGGAGTGATATGGAGTCCTTACCTACCTCTGATTTCCAAAATGTCTGTGAAAGGAATCAGGGAAGGTACAGAGGATGCAGATTTAACTAAATTAATCTCAAGCAATTAAAGGAGCTATTCAGGTATCAGCAACTTTCAGCCACTTCTCATGCCACAATGTTATTCAGGGGATACAGTCACTCTGGAAGCAGACACTGAGGATCTAGTCCTATATTTCCAGCATAGGGTCACACTGGTAAGTTGCCTGTAAGTTCAAGCTACAGCCTACTTGCCTGACCCATGACCCCGTCAGCATGCTTGGAACTAAGGGATTAATCCTTCAATATTATATGTGCCCTCCCAAGACATTATAATGATTCAGCCCATATGAAAACGGCAGATTTCCCCATTCATGACTTTATCAAAATGTCTGTTACGCAGGTGCTCTGGAAAATTTAGAATGTGCCCTTGATACAAAGACTGAAATTTTTCCAAAACTCTTTTTTGTAAAAAGTGATGAATTCCTCCTAGCACTTATCAGTGATGAAAGCCCCGAGGAGAAAACAGGAGCAGAAGAAACTGCCACCTCGACACCATCCCTGACCATGCTGTCAGCATTTTACATGGGTTTCCCAGACCATGTGGGGCGAGCTTACCTCAGCCTGGCAGTGCAGTACCGATAGAGTATTTTACACAGAGTTAAATGGACAAGCAAGGCCAAAGAGATGCTTATCAGGCAATGCTGCAATTTCCTCAATTGTACTGGTCTTACAGAACCCAATCTTTGAAAATGCAAAACCTTCATCACCTTCATGAACTGGCACATGAATGCTCCAAACTGGCAATGAGAGTACAGGACACAATAGGCAGAAATTCCAGTCTTGTTTCATTCTATAATAGCTGTATGTCCCAAATTGGGAAAAGAGCAAAATAACACGCTTGATAGCCAGTATAACCACAGTAGACAAACAAGAGGCTGGAAGAACACAGCAAGCCAAGCAGCATCAAGAGACAAAGAAGTCAATGTTTTGGATATAAACCTTCTTCAGGACTAGGAAAAACCACAAGCTGAAACACAGTGTCCACCCATCCAGTCAACAGTACCCGAGTCATGGAATTGCAACTCTCTTGTTAATAAATAACCCCACACCAGATGGCAACTTCTCTACTTCTTACCATCTCATGGCACAGTATCAACCTATAGACTTCAGAGTGTGCTAAATGTATTGTATCAGGAGGTAATCACTTCTAGCTCATTAGTGAGGTTGCAGAATTTTGACATCAACAATGGAAGACAAAATGGGGAAACCAAGAAGAAAGGGTTGATTTAAAGACATCAGGAATGTTTCCTTCAAGACAGGTGGCTAAAATAATTTTGATTTCACCTTGAAAAAAACAACCTTTAAGGTGGAACATGTACATAGACACAACAAGTGAATGTACTCACTGCCAACTGTTTTATTAAATCCTGCTTGTACCCTCTTGGTCTGTTGCACGGTGCAGCCCAGATAGGAAGATGCCAGTTTAAAGAGTTATTAACACCAGCTTATGCTTCAGTTGGAATTTTATACATAATACCAAGGAAGGTCAGATGAACAACTGGGAGATGTGGAACGGTTCAGTCTAAGCTCCCTATAAGGGATAGAGAATAACATCCACCCACTTCATATCTTGTTGTAGTCCCACATGCAAATAGCCAGATCAGCCTCATTTAATCATCCTTGGGTAGCACACAGATAGAAATAATGCACTCATCCACTGATCAATCTCCCACCACTTAGAGATAAACTAATCCTCAAACCTTTCAACATCCTTTTGAAGCCTTTAATGTTTTGATCTCAAGATTTTCAGAAGATGAAAGTGTCACCATTCACACATACTAAAACAAAATTCTTAAACAAACCCGCAATGGAACAGAATGGATTTCATCTGTCACATCGTTAATAGAAAATTGAAGGTTCTTTAGTTCTGTTTAGCACTGTACCTTTAGCAAGATTCCTAATGTACACCAGAAACACTTGCAGCCAGTTTGAGAAACCTACTAGTTGGATGCTTTCGGCAGCAACCCACTGATTACAGGCAATAGATCTAAATAGCGAATTTTAAAAAAGCACAAGGAGCGTGGGGAATCACTGATTCTAGCAGAAAAGGCACAATGCAGAATTTAAATGCATGAAGAGGAAGAGTTCATTTAAATTCCTGTGCTAAAATTCAGTAATTCCTATTATTGTACAACAACACAATGCAACAACATCAAATGTAAAAACATTGTCAGTATAACCAATATCCCCTTAATGTTCACACTCAGCATTGTAGAAAAAGTCCATTTTTTAAAATATCGCACTTACCTTTAAGCATCGCTCTTCCACTAGGTGCCCCTAATGGACTTGGAAGTGCACTCCTTGCCCCGGTGGCTATAGTTGCTTCTAGCAGAGCCCCAGCCACGTGGTCAGAAACTGCTGTCCTGTGTAGGGTGGCACGGAGCTCAGGCACAGTGTCATGGACACACAGTTTCATGCAGGTCCCACCTCCACAGCTTCTGTAGACAACTGCTGAAGCCAAGATCTTTCTTGATGGATGCAGGAGGTAATTGAGTGACTCTGCTGCCCCTGCCTCTCTCAGTGCGTTATGAACCTGCAAAAATAATATTGACAGGTCATTGTAGAAAAATTGATTGTTAAATAAAACAGTAGATGCTGTCAAACAGACTCTATTTCACATAGATTGAAAAAACGAAAATGTCAAAGTGTTGTGAAATAATGTACACGACTGAGATCCAGCTTATTGACCCTCAAGAAAACTATACCATTATTTGTTTTTGTTATTCTCCTTGACAATTACGTCAGCAATAACATATTCTGTCTTCAACATTCTCTTTGCTGCAATTGCCTCAGAGCATCTCTATCTCAAACATTGGAGTCTTGCAATCTTAGATGCAGAATGCTCAGAGACTCACACTCAAGTGCAGAGAAATTGCCACAGTCGATCCGCACTAATCAGTTCCCACAAAGTGTTGAAGGGTTACTCTCCCTCTCCAGTGCAAAATGACCCAGACTCTTGGGATTATGACATTCCTAACTAATTGGATCAAGGTTGAATAATCTAAATCCTTGTCCTATTAGTTGTCCGTGCAGCTCTGTGTGGTAACAGTTTTGGTATTATATCCAAAGGGTAAAAGCAAAGAAAAACTTAGCAATTTGTTTATACAACATATATTTCTTTTAAAAAAACTGCCAAACAACACTTTTGGATAAAGAAAGTTATTTGCACCCATTTAAGTTAGAAATCTAACCAGCAGATAAGGAATGTTACTAAGGTTACACAGTTCTTGCTAAAAGTGTGCACGTGACCTAAAATGTACAAATTAGACATAAACGTTGAGTGGAAATTTCTAAACAATAAAGATCTTATTGTTAAACTTATTTTATTTCATTATCACTTTTGTTCTGGAAATCTGAAAGCACCTCCTTGATAAATAACATGCTCACAGCAGATCTGAAGCATTGTGAAACAAAAGTGATGAAGGGATTTTTTTAAGCACTTCCAAATTGGACTTTTGGGAAATTGACTACACAAGTGTTTGACGTCTGTTCCAAATGTTATACAACAATACACAGTAAAATCTTTAAGATCACAATCAGAATGGACTAGTTTGACCAGTTATGAAAGCATACCATCATACATGGTGTACAAAGTCAAATCACCATAATCCCAGAAGACCATACGGCAGCTCTCCCATTTGAGAGAGAGAGAGAGAGAGAGAGGTGGCGGTTTAACCCGAGGGTCAGCATGCCTCAGTCAAGGGGAGAGGGCGAGTCCTTCACGGTGACCTCAGCTGGTGCAGGAATTGAACCTGCGGCTGTTAGCACCACTATGCATTACAAACCAGCCATTCAACTGACTGAGCTAGTACATATTTTCTAAATCAACTGTTCAGGTATGTTGTTATACACCTCTGAAGCAGGTAGGACTTAAAGCTGGACTTAAAGATAGGGACATTCCCACAATATTGTCAAACAAAAATGCATTTGCAACACAGACACACACACACGCACACACACACACATACAGACACACACACGCACATACATACATACAGACACACACACACAGACACGCACACACACACAGACACACATACACATACACATACACACAATCCACATGTTGCACATCCCTCTTTCTTCTGTGTTAATCATCATTGGAACATTCCATCTGGAGTAGCTGTGGTAAAGTAGGTTAGCACACTGCATCAAGATGGGTGGCTGAACTGGGTAGAATTCTGCTTTATCACTCCTGGGAACTGTCTGAATCCAGCATGGAATGATGGAATAAAGGTGTGGAGAATTAAGGATGCGCACAACTCAAAGTGGAGTGAATTCATGAAATCTCAACTCACAAACAGCCCAGCTTGCAGGTCCTTGAGAAAACTAGTGCAGGAAGTAACTGTATGGGAGTAAGGAGACTCTTTATCGCTTGGAACTATGACAGAGCTAAAAGGAATTGACTCTGCACCTAACCAATGCTACATCCAAAACCAATACTTGCCCCAAAAACTGAAAAACAAACCAAAGAATTGGGGATGCTGGAAATCAGAAACAAAAACTGAAATTGCTGGAAAAACTCAGCAGCTTGTGTGGAGAGAAAACAGAGTTAACATTTCAGGTCCAGTAACTCTTCTTCAGAACTGGAAAGCTGACTCGTTTCCCAACATTTGCGAATCACATCTCCATCACTAAAAACAGATCTCTAAATGAAGCAAACAAATAGGTTAATGTGAATGGTGCAGTATGCCGTTAACCAACACCACAAAGGCAGTAAAATGCTCCAAATGTTCAAAGCCCCAATTCCACCTGACTGAGGTATTGTAGGTGGCTAATAACGAATAAATACTCTCTGTACATTCTCATTCAGAACTGCACTCACGTTGGAGAAGAAAATGCTATTAACTCCCACAAAAGCTGCCATTATCTTCATCTCACACCGAGCTAACAGTATTCAAAAACTGAGACCAACAATGACTCATGAAAAAACCAAAAGCCAATTTTGTAAAACTCAGCAAAGTTTCTCTATTGTACAGAGCAATTAGATTATATTACTTAAGTGAGCTGCTCTGATTGAATTGAGGTTAATAAAACCAGAACACTGAGATCAGACCACCAACACAGTGCCAATTACATATGTATGTTTAGTTTAAATTTACACTCAACCAGAGGCAGGTACCTGAGAAATGTAATAGAGTTAGGACACCACTGCAGTTTAGATGGTGAGATATGCCCTCTTGGTTGTGTTTTTGTTCAAAGGGCTCCACATGGCCAATTATCTCAGATCTGTACCCAACTAAAAGCCCAAAGCAGAGAATATGACCCTACATTCCTATTACCTGAATGATCTATATTCAAGATAGAGTAAATGGATTTCTAGATATTAAATGTACCTTAGATATGGAGATAGCGCAGTAAAATGGCATTGAAGTTAAAGATCAGCCCTGACCCAGTTAAATTGCACAGCAAGCTCAAAGGGCCAAATGGCCAACTTCTGTTTGTATTTCCCATGATCCTATTACAATCTAAATCAAAGATGTCATGAACGCAAAATACCGCAGATGCTGGAAATCTGAAATAGGAAGAGAAAATGCTTGGAACATGTGGTGAGAAGGGGAAATTATCAGGTGTGTTGGCTCTGGAGAGAAATTCACTCCGTTCACATCGCCTCAGCAATTAAACATGGGGAGAGATGGCCCATTGAAGATCTCCTCAACTTACCAGCAAGCAATAGCATCCCCAGCTTCCTGCCAAACAAGAAAAGGTGGCAAATTTCCCAACTGAGAAGCAATGGGAACCTGCCTGTTGTGTTGGGAATAGGAACATGGGGGCAATCAGGAGCACAGATGGCGAACAAGGAGGTGGTCTCTGAAAGCCACACCCTGGCCCTTACCTCTGACCCCCTACCCCCCCTCCCTACAAACCCACCCAGCGACAAGATGACCCTCTGTGGGAGTAGGCCTCACTAGCCAGCTTTAGGACCCAGAAGCTGCTGGCCTATCAGAGGCTGGTCCTTTCTGAATAGTGACACAATATTCACAGACATTCGGGTGCTCTGGTACCTCTTGAGGATTGGAAAATGATCCTCAGGGTATCCATTGTTTGTTCCTTGATTTCCTTTAGCAGTCTTAGATACAATTCATCCAGTCCTGGTGATCTGTGGGCACAGTGATAGTGTCCCAATCTATGGACCAGATGGTGTGCAACAATGTCTCTGAATAGGATGATAATGAATATAGCTGCTGTACACTCACCTTTCTTCATTCCCTCTCTATCCTGCCTGAAAACTCTCACTCATGGGATTGTGAACTGCCATCCTATGCCTCCTTTAAGCCATTTTTCAGATATAGTAATGTTATCATATTGCTACATGTCTAGTTATGTCCTGAGCTCATCAGCTTTCATCATTATACTCCTTGTATGTACATACTATACCTTTTCATACTGACAATTCTTTATGTTGTGCATTTTTAAACCCCTGCTTCCTCTATACCTGGTGTTATGAGATTTTTGACCGTATACTCATTAGGTTCTGCCTCACATTCCCTGCTCTGAATTTGCCCTCTCGTTTCCTTTTCCCTGCGAATCTACTTTAAACCACTCCCCAACAGTGCTAGCAAATATTCCTGCAAAGCTCCTGTTCAGGTGTGCACCATTGACTTGTTCACGTCCCATCTTCCCTTGAACCAGTCCCGATGTCCCAGAAATCTGATGCCCACCATCCTACACCTGCTTTCCAGCTGCATGGTCAATCATTCAATCCTCGTATTTCTGTATTCACTAACACGAGGGGCTGCAAATACCCTGAAAACGTGGCTTTCAAGGTTCCAGCTCTCAGCCTCCTACTCCCCTAGGAGGTGTCAATGTGGACCATGACGTCGGGCTGAGCACCCTCCTGCAGAATGTCCTGCAACAGCTCCTTTACATCCTGTACCTTGGTGCCTGGCTGCAGTAAGAGAGATCAAGTGATCAAAGAGTTGATGGAGCAAGGAAAAAGGAGATAGTAATGGACCAAGAAGCCAGAGATGTGTCTGGAGAAAGTGTTAATGGCAACAGCAGAACAACTACCAAGGGCTGCTCTCTGAAAAACAGAAGTCAGAGTTATGTTCTGAAATTGGTGTACTTGGTGTCTAGTCCAAGAGCAATGTGCTTAATGCTTCAAATGACTTGTTAAAAAACCTTTCACGGAATGTTGGTATTGCTGGAAAGATGAGTTGCCGCTCCTTGAGCTTATCATAAGCTTCATTGGAACAATGCAGGAGGATGGTGATACAGTGGTCAGAACATCTCCGGGACACCCACACCAATCAACTCCACCACCCAATCAACACTCTCTCCCACTTTGCCGAGGATATACAGGTCCTGGGCCTCCTCCACCGCCACTCCCTCACCACCAGACGCCTGGAGGAAGAACGCCTCATCTTCTGCCTCAGAACACTTCAACCCCAGGGCATCAATGTGGACTTCACCGGTTTCCTCATTTCCCCTCCCCTCACCTTACCCCAGTTCCAACCTTCCAGCTCAGCACCATCCTCGTGACCTGTCCTACCTGCCCATCTTCCTTCCCACCTATCCGCTCCACCTTCCTCTCTGACCTATCACCTTCATCCTCATCCCCATCCATCTATTGTACTCTTTACTCCTTCTCCCCAGTCCCCCCCACCTCCCATTTATCTCTCCACCCCAGAGGCTCCCTGCTACCATTCCTGATGAAGGGCTTTTGCCCGAAATGTCGATTTTCCTGCTCCACGGATGATGCCTGACCTGCTGTGCTTTTCCAGCACCACTCTAATCTAGACTCTGGTTTCCAGCATCTGCAGTCCTCACTTTTGCCTAGGATTAACTACTGAGCCATGTGCTGCCCTAAATACTGAAAGGAGAGAGATAGATATTGATAATGACAGTGGCTTCCCACTGGAGGTAATGGAAATGGCAGAGCTTCTTGTAGCTGCTTGTGGGATGCAAGGTGAGGCCAAAGGTAATCTTATTGTGATCCTGGGGTGAGGTAAGGGGTGAGAGCAAAGGGACACCAAAATAAACTAGACACAGTGTAGGGTCCCGTCTAGCACAGTGACAGTAGGTTCAGGCATCAGAAGACTTGTACATAGGAAAACATGGGCAAAAGGGCAACAAAAAAAATTGATGAAATAATTTCTGCTGAGCAAGAACAGACAGATTTAAGATAGCACATGCATTTCCCATCACATTCAATGCAGCATAATAGGTACCTACCGTTAGGAGAGTATTATTATACAAAAAGCTGCTTACTGTGTAATGAGTCCCACGTTTTCCTCATGTGAAGCATTTGTGCAATACTTTCCAAAAGGCAGTCAAAATTTTGTTACAGCAATTTTGAGATACTTTAGCGAACTTGATGCTATCTAAGCCTACCGGCTTAACTGTGCTTACAAGATTGGTTGAAAGTTTAGCAATCTATAAGCTGTTATTGCCAAACTACTTGCTAAACAGGGGTGACCTTCAGTTTTCTAAAGTTTAATAATGAAATCCTGTTGAATCACTGAAGGAAAACTAAAGTCACAAACATAACGTGGAAGGTTGCCATTTTGATTGTTACACAGCAACTGAAGTGTCTGTCCAATTGGGAAATAACTAAAGGTCAATAAGTTTCGACCAGTATAATGTATTGAAAATAAAAGGAAACATTTTGATTAATATTTGAAGTAAAACATTTCCAGGTGGAAATCCTTTTCTTCCAGCCAGAAATGTAATCAAAAGATATGCATCAAGATAAGAGAAGTCATATAATCACTGAAATTTACTGCAGAAAACCTTTTTCAAATATAATAGCAACACTTTCACATAAACATCTTGCTGAATCAGTTCTATTATTTTGTGTCAGAAGAAGTCAATGAGGTTAAAAAAGGACTTTGTTGTAAAACTGTTCTTTTAAAACACTTAAAGGGACACCCATTTATAACTTGCAGCTTGAAAAAAATATATATGCATTTATGAGCAATCAATTCAGTAGTGCATATTGCATTGGGTAGCCCCATGGAAGTGCCATCTGCCATCTCAGATTCTTCTGTTCTATATATATAAAATATATAGATCACACATAAATTTAGGGCAGCACAGTGGCTCAGTGGTTAGCACTTCTGCCTCACAGCGTCAGGGACCCGAGTTCAATTCCCACGAGGGCGACTGTCTTTGTGGAGTTTGCATATTCTCTCTGTGTCTGCGTGGGTTTCCTCCCACAATCCAAAGATGTGCAGGCCAGGTGAATTGGCCATGCTAAATTGCCCATAGTGTTAGGTGCATTAGTCAGAGGGAAATGGGTCTGGGTGGGTTACTCTTTGGAGAGTCGGTGTGGACTTGATGGGCTGAAGGGCCTGTTTCCACACTGTAGGGAATCTAATCTAAAAAAAAAATCATTTATTTTTATTTGGTTTTGTGTTTGAACGAGGGGCGTACAGGTTTCCTGTGTGACCGAAAGGGTTTAATAATTAACTCAAGTGGTTTCTAGCCATGGCAATTTCTTTTAAAACACTGAGTGAAAAGCCTTTCCAATCAGTCATGTCAGTGTTGTTTACATTGGGAGAAATTTACAAACAAAGAAAGAAAATAATTGTGCATTTTAGAAGGCGAGCGATTTTCATTTTCTTTTGATCAGTGGAAACAACCATTGCTTGGGGGGAAAAACAAGTGTATTTTCTAATTTCAATTTGGGTAGTTCTGCAGGCTGAAACTGAATATGTAAAGCATTTGCTCCTGACAAAGGGAGAGGATACTCTAGAATTATTAAAATTGCATTGCCTCAGTGTAAAGAGTTTAGTAAAAATGTCCAGACCAGAACTGTTTTGTTAAAATCTTGATGCAGTTATTTAAAGCTGAGAAAGTTTAACTTTAGTTGTATGAAACTCTGTAATAAAGCTATTAGATTCTCAAGACTGGGAGTGGAAGCCACAGGTGCGTCCTTCCGAGGTAAGATAGGCATGAAATCTCTCAGGTGCGAGTACCATAAAAGGGTGCTTTTGGGAGTAATGGGATTGTATTCTTGAGTTTCAAAATCTTCAAATATGTTATATGTAAATAGAAGTTCATTCTATTTTATGTTCATTTCTTTTGCAACATAAAGCCACTGATTATCGTTAAAACCAAAACCGCTACAGCCTGTGTTTACGTTTCTATGATAGATCTCCTCAGCAAAACCAAAAGAATCTATCAAGCCAGATCTCAGTCTGGGGTCTGACATGTTCAGTAACATGAGCTGGAATGATAACATTACACCTTGCACTTGGCTGGTCTGTTGGTTCTTGCCTGTTCAGTCAACATCACAGAATTGATGTACAGTTTGGAGCACCCCAAACATTGCGCTACAAATGTGAATTTTGTAAGATCATCATGCTTCAGGACTGTGCCTTTATTTAGGGTAATATGGTGGAATAAATGGGATCAGGAGAGTGATTCTGGGTTCTGCTGGTGCTTCGAGGACAAAAGATTAAACAGGGCCCAGGTTGTTTTACCAGGAAGGAGGTGGAAGATATTTACATCTTTGCTGACAGTGCATTGACCAGTGGGATTGGTTTGTTGTTCTTGAGGCAGGTAGCTCAAGACGGTAGCTCAATTCTTGCCTCTGCAAGAATTGCCCCTCTACCTGCCATTTTCACTTTGGGGAGATAGGGTCAGGATAACATTGGGTCTGCCAAACCCAGAAGCAGATCAGAGGTGGCCATACGGTAGCTGATTGGTGAGACAGGCTGGTTAACATACCTCGAGTCTCTGGAATTTTGTCCCCATTGTTTAGCTACATTTTAGATCCTGTAGGGATCACCCTTCACACTCCATTCAATCCATGTCACCTCTGCGATTCAATGCCAACCCATGAATCCCACCCATCCCCATGGCAGCTTATAGACTCCATACCTAGTCAATGGTAACTCTTGACTCCACCCACTCCTCATAGCCCCTCCCACCTCACATCCCAACTCATGCCCCTTCCATTTACATTGAGCCAGTGTTAACTACATGCAGAATCACAGAACCTATCATAACAAAGGCAAAAAGAATCCTTTTCAGAAAAATCCTTTTCAAAACTCTACAAAACTGTCAAACAGACCACTAAAGCATCAATAATAGAAGCTTAAAGCACTTGACACCCTTAATCTTTTATAAATAAGACAGTAGCAAAAGAGATTCGAGAAAAAAGTGGAGAGATATCAATCAAGTGCAGTCAACCCTTCCCTTCTCCATGAGGGAGTGAGTGAGTTTGGTTTTACAGATGGTATTGAGCTGTCATTACGGCAAATTGAGTCTATGTCCTATGGAGTTTCAATGTAGGTAGATGTGATCCCATTGAAACTTATAAGATCCTGTAGGAGCTTGAAGGGCTCATTGCTGTGACAGGGTTGGGTTTAGGGTTAGATTGTTTGCCCTTACTGCCTGAAAATCTGTCCATCTCAGTTTTGATAAACCTTTCCAATAAAGAATTCCACAGACTACTGTACAATATATTTTTATTGTCACAAGTACTCGATTGCAGGAGTACAAAGACATTGGAAAAGCTTTTCAATCTCCTATGGCAACATCTTAGATACAAGTACCTAGGTACAATTCTTGGATACAGCAGAGGAATAAAAGTAGTTGCATAACTTACAGAGTTGAAAAATAAATTAAAAGAGGACAACATTAAAGGGTTGACATTAGAGTAAGATAGGAAATTTCAAATAGACATTACAGTGCAGTTGCTCAGTGCAGGACCTCCACACATGGTCTGACCCCTGTCCAACAGCTGTTCCTGCTCTGCTCCAAACCCCAGACCGCTCTGTACAAGCACTCAGCTGCTCCAAGGTAAGTGCCAGGACTGCCTCCCATGCACAAGTCTCTGCCTGGGGCTCGCTGTCCACACGCTGTACCAGGGCTCATAGAATCTGTAGAAATCTGTCAATCTCAGTCTTAAACAGACTCAATGACTGATGTCCGCAGTGTCTGGGGCATTGAATTCCAAAGGTTTACCTTTCTCTGAATTCCCTCATCTCAGTCCCTTGTTTGGGAAATGTTCCTATTATGGGAAATTCACTTCTCTATGTATCTGATGTTGCTCCCAGCATTCCCTCTGGCACTTCACGGCCTCTGGGAGAAGAAATTCCTCCTCTTCTCAGTTTTAAATATGTGATCCCTTATAATGAGATTATGCCCTCTGGTACTGGATACTCCCACAACAGGAAACCACCATGCTGCATTTACCTTTTCAAGCCCCTGACTTGCTTCAATAATGTTGTCCGCCATGCTTCTAAATTCCAATTTGGACAAGCCCAACCCCCGTACTCAATCTCTCCTCATGAGCTAGTCCCTCTATACCTAGGATCAGCCTTCTCTTCACTGCCTCCAGTGCCTATGTATCTTTCCTTAGATATTGAGCCCAAACGTGTTCAAAGTATTCCTGCTGTGGTCTGACTAGTGTCTTATGATTCACCTTTCCTTGGAAACGGGCCTTGCAAACTGGACAGTCCATAAGAGGTCATTACAGGATCTTTGTACAGGGTAATTGTTTAAAACATTGTTAAACCCACAGACAAGGAGAGGCAGTAAGATTCTGGGTGAGTGAGATGGAGATGGAGAGAGAAAGCTGAATGATAGAGACAGTAAGTCTCTATGGTTCATCACTGTGAGTGTGTGAGCTCATGCTTAGATTCAATAGTCTAAAGTCTTGACAGGTTTAGTTAATGCTGGAAGGTTCACTAAGCCTAAATGGAGATATGAGTATAGCCACATCATAAAAAATAGAGAAGTTAGCTTGCAGAGAAAGGAGAAAGCAGCTGATTGATTTTGGACTGATTCCTAGAGAGTGAAACACCCACTCGAGGTGTAGAGTAAAGAATAACAATAGAGGGAGACTTTAGGTCTGTTTTAAAGGTTAAGGGGGTGGGGGTTCTTCTCAGTAATTTACAGAACAAATTATCTTGAAATAGTGTTTCGTCAATATTGTTTTAGTTTGTATTTTACAGTTTTAAAACTTAAAGTCTTGCTGTGCACTTTCCTCTAAGTTGGACATTGGGAATTCAAATTCATTTTTCAAAATTGTAGGTCTCTATTGGGATCATAATAATTGTTCATAAAGATAGTAAATGTTGAAGCATACAAACAGCAGTATGTTAAATCTGCAGTGCCTCATGGTAATTGCCACATTAAAAACGGATAAGAACTAAGGAAATACATTTCAACATTTTAAAAAAGTCCAACTTCTCTGCTGCTTATATTACTAAGGGTTTCAGCCCTTTTAACTCAAAAAGCGCTGGAGTATAAAAAGTCATGTAACCAACATTGCTTCATTACTTGCAGCCCTGTGTGCGATTATAAGCTGCTCAGCTAACAGAGTGGTGTCATTGCATTGTGAATCTAGTGGACAGATGAACACCTCCATGCTAGCTTCATGTCAAATAACAAACCACACAATGGTGTATAATATAATCATGTACAGTTAACTTGTTTACCCCTAGTAACACTATTTTACTCAAGGGCTCATCTCTGGAACCTATCTATTAGATGGAGCACAAGTTAAGTGAATTCTTAAGTGTAGAGTCATATCAAACTCAAATATCAATCCTGTTCCTCTCTTGTACAAATAGGAATGTATTATATAAAGATGCCTTTTTTCTGACATTTTCAAACACAAGAATTGCAAGATGCCTCACCATCCTCTACAAATACATCATAATTGGACCCAATAAACACATTCCTGAAATTATGAACGACCAACATGAAGGGAGTATACACAGGACAGAGACAAAAGCTGTCCAGAGCTAAATACAAGCCGTTTGTTTAATTCCCATGGGAAAGATCTGTCGCTTGTACCATCAAACCTCTGATGGAATGTCAACTCCGTTTCATTCTCTACAGATGCTGCAAGACCTGATGAATATTAAAGCATTTCTGTTTCTATTTCAGACTTCTAGCATCTGATGTACCTCACTTTTTGATTAGAGAAAAGACGTACTTCTGTTTTTGTTTTCAGATAAATTTATGTTGAATGGCTTCATAAGTAATAGCCTCCAAGCTGAACCCACAAGCTCTATCACTCGGAACAAATGAAACAACTGCTGATGTATCTATTTGGGAATTGCAATATGGGTTTCAGTAATCTGACATGAATTGAATGTGAGAAGCTTTTTAATTTTGAGGCTGTATTTACATGTAGAGGAGTGAGAATGAGGAAGAGAGCTCCCAGGTATCTGAGGGATTTGTACTAGAACAACCTATATCATAGGAGTAACTAATGCAATTTGTCACACCATCAACTTTCTTCCCATGAACAGTATTCTCAGTGTTGATGCAGTTCCCATTGCTGGAAGCCACTTCATTTAAGTGATCATTTTTCATCTACATTGAGCTATTTACTCTCTAGAGCATTATCACTGAACCACACTTGCAACTTGAAACCACTGCATAGTTATCATGAGCCAAAATCCTCATTATTTCCCATTCTAGTCCAGAGGATCTCACTGTAGCTCTTTTGTGAATCCAAAGATTGTATTGTCCAGAAACTCAAGTGTGTAAAATCGATGCTGACGTTTCAGAGCAGTGATATGGGATAGTGAACTCCTTTCCAAATGAGATGCTACACCAAAGCCATCGGTCCTCTTTGAGAAATACAAAACAACCCATGGCTCTTTCTCTGAAGATGATCAGAAAGAGTTTTACACAGCATTCGGAACAATATTTGTGCCATAACTGCTCTAATGATTCGGAAAGGGTTAATGTTGGTGACTGCACTAAGTACTATTTGATGAGGTCATGCAGTCTTCGGTGGGGAGAAGGGGAGTCTGGCTCATCATCTGATGGACATAAACATGTCATCATTGTTCTGAGGAAGAGGTTCCAGACTGAAGATATTAACTCTGTTTTCTTCCCACAGATTCTGCCGGACCTGCTGACTTTCACCAGCAATTTGTTTTTGTCTCAAAACTGCAGTTCTTTGCTTTATTTTCATCATTGTTTCCTGATACTGTTGGTTACTATGTTTAATTCGTCAAATGACTCACATGTATTACAATCATATAATAATCCACAAGGTATTAGAACAAGTGTATTTTCTCATTAAGTAGTAGATAGACTCCTTGAAACATCCAGAACAATAGTGTTCTTTCGGGACCAGTGGGCACTGCAGATGTATATCATTCCTCCAGTAATAAGCATTCGATTTAATTTCACTAAGGCTCTGTTTCAGTCCTTTAAGCTTCCATTAACCATTTGATTGTGTTTCTGTTGCATTACCCCATCAGAAGCTGCTTAATCTGGTGTATATTTTGTTTGGAAAGGTAGAGAGGAGAAAGATTCAGCACATTAGTTGCATCATCACCCCAGTAATATTATTTTGATAAGTTTCCAATGCCATTCTGTAATCTTAACTTTGGTTTTTGTTTCTGTTACAGTGACCCTCCAGGAGCTGGCTAACCTGTTTAGGGTTTTATTTAAAAATAAGTGAATGGAGAATTGGCAGCATTGTACCCCAACAGTTAAGCTGACAATGGCTGCTCCTGAAAAACATATGGCATTTAACCAACATCACTGAACTCATCTTCTGATCATTATCATGTTCCATGTACATACTGTTTTTCAGATAATTGGCAAAAAAAAAAAACCCACACAGGACATAAAGAAACTTTTCTTAGCACAGACATTTAATGTGAGCAGGAACACACTACTTGAATGGTTATTTTCAAACTGGGCTTGAAGAAAAGATGTTTGCAGGTATATGAGGAGCAAAGATGAGTGAGAGTAAAGCAAGTGGATAGCTTTTCCAAGAAATCAACACAGGCACACAGGGTCAAAAGGAACCCCCACCCCTCCTATCGCCACTTACCCAGACAAATTAGGTGACCACACTGATGGTATGCCTATTATGGTCCAACTCTACGTAGGCCACTGTACCATTGAGGGGTCTTTGATCCATTATTGGTTATTGGAAACAACTGGAATCAAGGGCCTAATGACACAGAGAAACTTAAACTAAGTGAAGAAAACTAAAATTAATGGGACCAAAAGCTAACCATTCCTCAGACACTGGTAGCCTCTGCAGCATCTAGAAGCAGAGCCCACAGAGATAATGATCATCACTTACGACTTCCAGTAAATTCCCGATCTCGACTTATTCCAGTGGATCAGAAAGTAGCAATTGCAGCACTACTGTTTGAGAAACAATAGAGAGAGAAAATAGAGAACCACGAGCCAGTTAACCTGAAATCAGTGCGAAGGCAAGTGCTGGAATTCAGTATTCAGGAAGTGGTAATAGGGTGAAGAGAGAATCATGTTGGCAGTCAGTGCTAACATGCTTTCATAAAGGCACATCATTTAGGATTCCAGGAAAGGGAAGGGTAAGGGAATTGGGCAGTAAAATGGAGCGGAGGTCAAATATCAAGTCTGATCTTATGAAACAGTTGAAGCAGGCTCAGGAGGCCACATGACCTACTCATGTTACTATTTCTTACATTCTTACACTAATCCCATCTGGCCAGTGATCCACTTACCTACATTTATCTTCATTCGACCGCATGAACACCTATCAATTCTTGGAAAGAAACCTTAAAGTTCCATTTTAGTGCTGCCCTTAAAAACTGTAATCAAACTTTTATTGAAACAGTTTGTTCCAACCAAGGGTAACCAACTCTTGAGTTAACTTGGAAGCCAGACAAGGTTCAAGTTAATCCTTGTCAAAAACATTAATTGCAAGTTTATTTGAAACTTGGTATTTTTAGAAGAATTAAAATGTAGTATTTTAGTGGCAGTAATTGCAAATGCAGAAAACGTACTCGAGTTTGTATTCCCCGTGCTAAACCAGGCAGTGGGTGGATTTTTATCTTATTGCTTGCGGGGATTCTAAAACATAAACAGGCATTGATCACATATAGGAGATAAAGAAGAATAAACAGTGCTTTACAGAAAGTAAATGATGGAGTGTAATTGAGAAGCAGTAAGTATACAATCCCAGATTCTGATGGTTGAGTGGGTTGCGTGGTTTAGAATGGAAATGAAGAGGATTAGAATGGCGACAAGGAGGAATTTCTTCAGTTAGAGGGTGGTGACTCTGTGGAATTCATTGCCGCAGAGGGCTGTGGTGGCCAAGTCACTGAGTGTATTTAAGACCGAGATAGATAGGTTCTTCATAAGTAAGGAGATCAAAGGAGAAGACAGGTAAATGGGGTTGAGAAACATATCAATAATGACAGAATGGCAGACCAAATTGGATGGGCCAAATGGCCTAATTCTGCCCCCCCTACCTTATGGTTCTCAATGTCTCAAGTTGCCTATTTTTTCGGTAACCTGTCACTCAGAAGGAACCTAACCAGTTTAAGAAAGGCATCAGTGGGACTTGGAACAAAATTACTGAACTAGAAGGAAGGCAATGGTTTTTGTGCTCACAGCAAGTAAACTACACTAGCCTAAGAGGGATCTCTTAAAGTGTATCTATGAAATAAAGAAACAAATAAAGGCAGACATACAAGACTTGCATTTATATAATGCTTTTGTGAACTTGGAACACTCTGATGTGCTTTATTGACAAGCATATAGTTTTGAAGGGTAATCACAGTCGTAATGTGAGAAACACAATTAATTTGTGTAGAAAGCTTCCACTAAGAGAAACATGATCATGACTAGATTCTCGGTTTAGAGGTTTTTTAAAATTCATTTGTGGGATTTGGGCGTCACTGGCTGGCCAGCATTGATAGCCCATCCCTATTTGCCTTTGAGAAGGTGGTGGTGAGCTGCCATCTTGAATCGCTGTTGTCCACTTGCTGTGGATTGACCAATGCTGGTAGGGAGGGAATTCACGGACATTGACCCAAAAACTGTGAAGGAATGGCGTATATTTCCAAGTCAGGGTGGTGAGTGGCTTGGAGGGGAACCTGAAGGTGGTGGTGGGTTTGGAAGGTGATAGTCAAGGATCTTTGGTGAATTTTTGCAGTGCGTCTTATAAATAATACACACTGCTGCTACTGAGCACTGGTGATGGAGGGATTGAATGCTTGTAGATGTGGTGCCAATCAAGTGGGTTGCTTTGTCCTGGATGGTGTCAAGCTTCTTGAGTGTTGTTGGAGCTGCACCCATCCAGGCAAGTGGGGAGTATTCTAACACACTCCTGATTTGTACCTTTAGATTGTGGATAGGGCTGTCAGGAATTGAATTACTCACCGCAGTATCCCTAGTCTCTGACCTGCTCTTGTAGCCACTGTGTTTATATGGGGAGTCCAGTTGAGTTACTGGTCAATGGGAACCCCAAGGATGTTTGACAATGGGGGATTCAGTGATGTTAACACTGCTGAATGTCAAGGGGCAGTGGTTAGAGTGTTTCTTATTGGTAATGGTCATTGCCTGGCATTTATGTGGCATGAATATTACTTGCCACTTGTCGGCCCAAGCCTCGTTATTATCCAGATCTTGTTGCACTTGTGCACGGACTGCTTCAGTATCTGAGGACTCACAAATGAGGCTGAACACGATGTAATCATTGATAAACATCCACACTTCTAACCTTATGGTAGAGGGAAGGTCATTGATGAAGCAGCTGAAGATTGTTGGGCCTAGGACACTATCTTGAGGGACTCCTGCAGAGATGTCCTGGAGCAGAGATGACTAGCATGCCACTCTCCATTGAACCAGCTTGTCATTTGAGAGCTAATTCTTGGACATTGGAATTTTTCAGTCCATCAGAAAGGGAAGACAGTGTTGCGTTTTAGGATCTCCTTTGGAAGACAGTGCTCTCCGATTATACAGCTTTCACTGAACACAACACAAAAGTACCAGCCTAGATGTTCGTGCTCACTACTCTGGAATGGGGTTATGACACGGCCTGGGGGCAAGGTTCCCCAGGTTATGATTCTAATGAGATATTCCAAACTGTTCAGCTCCTGACTGAGGACAGTTTGACTGGCTCCCCCTTCTTTATTCACCCACTCACCCTCTTCCCAGCAAGGTCATTTACAGACGATTCCCCTCACTTGTGGATATCTTTCTTCCAGTCCAAATGAATTAAAGGGAGCAAATTTAAGCAGGCTTTCTTGAGTTAACAGAAGAGAGAATTTATAAGTTAATAAACACATGGATAAACACGGGTCAGTTGCAGGTCATTTGTGAAGACTAAATCATGGATGTTGATGTCTAAGCAGTAAATTTTGGGGTTCTTGGTTTTGCAGATTAGCTGAAATTCTTTTGTCTTGTTTCCTTTTGATGGTAGCTGACAGGCAGCACTCAGAGCAAGAGAATCCTTTTGTATGCTCTGCGCTCTGAACAATAGTCTCTGGACCTGAAACATCAACACTGCTTTCTCCCAAAAGATGGTGACAGAATTTCTCAAGCAATTTCTGCTTTTAAGACTATTGTTCTGATTCCTTTTGACTGGATTGTTAGCTTGTTTGCTGCTGGTAGAGTGAGAGAATCCTCTGCCCCCAAGACAGGGGTGACTTTGACTATGACCTTCCCAGCACACTAGTGCCTGAAAGCAGAATAGTACATAAGAGTACCTCAGTACATGGCATCTCAGCTCACTATCATTCCTTCTTCCTCTCACACCCACAGATCAGGATTGGTTTTTAACTCTGTTCTGATATATTTGTGAAAGGCAAAAACACAAATTATGACTCCCACCTGGGGTTGTTCATTCTTCCAGAGCATTCAGAATCTGAAATAACGCTCAGGAAATTACAGTTCAGTTTTTAGTGCACTGTTTTTTTAACTTTGTCCCTTTGAAGCTTCTTTGACAGTTTATTAAGTGCAACCTTCCAAGCTCTCTCTCTCTCTCGGCCAAAGAATTTACACCTGCAGTCATCTTTTAACTGCTTGCCCCCTTCTGCTTTGGAAAAAAAACATGTTGCAATTAAAAGCTCAGTATGGCTACAAATGACTTGAGGTTATCATCCATTATCATGACACCAACAACATCCAGACTCAGAACCTATTCATGGCTGGCATCCTCAAACAAAATAACCTACCGTGATATGTAAGATGCAAGGAATAATGTTCAATTAGTTTAAAGTTAAAAATCACACAACCCCAGGTTATAGTCCAACAGGTTTATTTGGAAGCACTAGCTTTCAGAGCTCTGCTCACAACCACCTGATGAAGCAGCAGCGCTCTGAAAGCTAGTGCTTCCAAATAAACCTGTTGGGCTATAACCTGGGGTTGTGTGATTTTTAAAATTTTGTCCACCCCAATCCAACACTGGCATCTCCAAATCATAACTAATTTAATGTTTCAGCAACATTAAAAAAAAACTTTCATTTTATTAGCTGGGGCGCTCTATTTTTAAAATTGCAGTGCACATCTCCTTCTGTACAATTATTTCTTGGCAATACCTAAATAGTTAATTGCCCTAGCAGTACAGCAGACTAGTTTCTAACAAGTTATTTTTGTTGGCCTTTTTTGAATCATTTATGTTAAGATGTCGGCTCTAATTGGAAGTTCTACATTTTGACCTCCAGTCAAAATCTGTTTCCTGAAGAGATTCTTATTATAAAAGTGACTGACGTTTTCTGCTTGTAATCAACAGATAATTTAAGAAATTTGCAACATTTGAACTTTTAGCACCTGATTTGAGAATATTGTGTCAGCGCAGAAGTGTTGTTAAATTTTAGAGTGACAATTAACACACTTGAATTTAAAAATATGATATTTGCAAGTTTTAAACTCTCTCGAATCTTTCTTTCTGTTATCCAATACTAATATATTGATAGGGAAGATAGTGAAATTTTCAATACTTTAGTTTACTTTCTTTATGTATCTAGAGCATAGGGTTGAATCTATTTCATGGTATTAAACTGACCAGCTCCCCAAAGGATCAGCTATAAGAAGCCCTATCTATTTAGGTGTTGCTGATGGTGCTGAAAGAGCATGGTACAGGCTTCTCATTGACCAAGTGAAAGCAGGACCGTAACATGTCTTTACAGATCAGCCCCATTTAGACAGACAAAATGAACTTGTGACAAATTATTCAGTAACTGTCAGGGACCCAATCATGGCTGGATTAGTTCAACTATGTTTATTCTGGATCAGTGGTGCTGGACATGGAGGTCCTGGGCCTCCTTCACCGCCGCTCCCTCACCACCAGACGCCTGGAGGAAGAACGCCTCATCTTCACTCTATGCTACTCTCTCCCCACCCCCCCCCTCCCCTCGCTTATCTCTCCACGCTTCAGGCTCTCTGCCTTTATTCCTGATGAAGGGCTTTTGCCCGAAACGTCGATTTTGCTGCTCTTTGCTTGCTGCCTGAATTGCTGTGCTCTTCCAGCACCACTGATCCAGAATCTGGGTTCCAGCATCTGCAGTTATTGTTTTTACCTCACAACTATGTTTATTGTTTAGTCAGGAGCTAATTTTATAGACAGAGATCCAAGCAGGTGTTGTTGAACTTGTGCCAGACTTAAAAAAAAATTCCAAAGAACTCTGCTAACCGTTCTGATGAAGAATCACCTGATTCAAAACATTGACTGTTTTCTTCCCACAGATGCTGCCAGATCTACTGAGTTTCTCCAGCAATTACTTTTTGTCTCAGACCTCCAGCATCCACAGTTCTTTGCTTTATTTATGCAGCTAACTAAATCATTTGCATTGTATCAGCTTGAGAACCTATTATTCTAAAATTATATAATTTATGGTGAAACTATAATTTATTATAAAATTGTTCTTTTAAGAAAACTGTTACCAAAGCATTAAGCATCTCTTCATAAATCCTCTAATAAAGAAACAACTTTTGCACAACACCAAAATACTATAGGAACTAGAAATATGAAATAGAAACAGGAAATGTTGGAAATGCTCAGCAGCTCAGAGAGCATCTTTGGAGACAGAAACAGTTAGCTTTTCAGGTCAAGTGTCGTTCATTGGAACTGGAAATAAAGAAACATAATAGGTTTTAAGCAAATGCAGAGGCAGATAGAGGAGATGTTAAAACAGTAAAAAGTAAGGTCATGGTGGAATTTGGACATTGCTGGAGAAACTCAGGTCTGGCAGCATCTGTGGAGAGAAAACAGACTTAATGGTGAGTCCAACGATCATTCTTCAGGACTCAGTATCATAGGCTCAAAATCCCTACACAGTGTGGAAACAGACCATTCATGTCATTGCATCCACACCGACCCTACAAAGGGCATCACACCCATACCTACCCTATCCGTGGAACCCTACATTTCCCATGGCTAATCCACTTAGCCTCCACATTCCTGGACACTATGGGCAATTTAGCATGGCCAATCCACCTAACCCGCACACATCTTTGGACTCTGGGAGGAAACCGAAGCACCCAGAGGGAACCCAAATAGACATGGGGAGAATGTGCAAATACCACATTGGCACTTGCCCAAGGGTGGCACTGAACCACGATGCCTGGATCTGTAAGGCAGCAATGCTAGCCACTGAGCCACCGTGCTGCCCTTAGAGAAACTTGGAAAAGGTGATGTTTATGCTGTTTTCAAGCAGTGAGGGGGGAAAGCGGTGAATAGATAGTTGATGACAAAGTGAGAGAGAGAGAGAGAGTGTGTGAGTGTGTGAGGGGGAGAAAGAGAGAGAGAGAGAGAGATAGATGGGGGGAGAGAAAAAGTTGGTCAGAAAAGGGGTAGCTACTGCTAAATCAGGAAGGAAGAAAAGCTGATAGCGGTGACAATGAGTCAGTGGAAGTGGACTGGCTATGCTGAAAGCTGCCCATGTGATAACAGGGCATTGGGGTGTGGGGCTGAGTAAAGGACAAGGATGGAGGTGTTCAGACTCAAATTGCTGAACTCAGTATTAATTCCTGAAAGGTGCAGGCCCCAAAGCAGAAAGGAGGTGCTGTTGTTCCAGCTTATGCTGAGCCCCACTAGAGCACTGAAGCAGGTCCAAGGCAGAGATGTCAAGGCAACATGGCGTGGAAGTGGCAAACAACTGGGAGTGGGGTCACTCTTACACAGAACATAGGTGCTCTGCAAAGCAGTCAGTCACTCAGTCTGTGTTTCATCTCCAGATTGTAAAGGGCCTCAGAATATTAACCTGGGCTTCTGGACTATTATTCCAGTGATGTTACCATCAGGCCACTGTCTCCTCTGGCTTTTCTTCTGAATCAATCTTTATTTTTTGCTTGTCCCATGCTGCACCCTCTTCCATTTTGTCTCCAGCCTTCATGTCCGATTTGCTTTCTCTGCTTTCTTGGCCTCCTTACTTGCTCAAAGCCTGTTACATCTCATTAATTCTGATGAGAGGTCATTGGCCTCAAACATTAAAGCAATTTTCTGTCATTTGTTAAGAAGTAGTAAGCTACATTTCTGCATCTGGCAGTTATTAAATATGAACTTGGATCTACATTTTGTCGTGAATTTAGAAAATTCTCAGTGCTCATAAATGTCACTGTTCCCCAGTACGCAATGGTTTGTAACCTTACATAAATAAATTATTACTAATGCCACAGTACAATGGGTTGACATGATTATAGCTAATAATGTGTCACAGAGATACTGAGTAATCTAATGGGCAAAGCTATATATTGGTGCACAGAATAGATGATAATATCATATTCATTAAGTGTTCTTAATCTAGACAGATCCTGATTATCACTTAATTGGCAGATCTCTAAAGAGATGTGGTTATGATCATACTTGAGTCAACTCTCTCACTGTCTGTCTTCAGGTCTACTTTAAAAGAACTTACCACATCAGACACAGTAGACAGCAACAGATAGATGCATGTTTACGATAGGAAGAGAGAGCTTGTGACCAGTTTTTACAAACATGTAAAATAATTTAAATAGCTAAGATGATAAGACATAGGAGCAGAAATTAGGCCATCGACTCTGTTCCGCCATTCAATCATAGCTGATAAGTTTCTCAACCACATTCTCCTGCTTTCCCTCATAACCTCATAACAATCAAGAACCTATCTCTGTCTTAAATATACTCAATAACCCAGCCTCCACAGCTTTCACCACTCTCTGGCTGAAGAAGTTTCTCCTCATCTCCGTTTTAAAGGGCCTTCCCTTTCTCTAAGGCTGTGCCCTTGGTCAGAATCTTTCCTGCCAATGGAAACATCTTCCTAATATCCACTCTGTCCAGGCCTTTCAGCATTCTATAAGTTTCAACTAGATCTCCCCTCATCCTTCTAAACTCCATCAAATATAGACTCAGACATTTCTAATATGTTAAAACTTTCATTCCTGGGATCATTCCTGAAAACCTCCTCCGGACCCGCTCCAGGGCCAATACATCCTTCCTGAGATATGGGGTCCAAAACTGTGCACAATATTTGTAATGTGGTCTGACCAGAGCCTCCTAAAGCCTCAGAAGTACATTCCTGCTTTATATTCTAGTCCTCTTGAAATAAATGCCAACATTATATTTGCCTTCCTAATTATCGACTCAACCTACAAGTTTCCCTTAAGTCCCTTTGCACTTCAGATTTCTGCCCGCCAACTCTCTTGAATTTTTAGCACGTTACTCATGTCTTCTACCATCAAGTCTGAACAAAGTACTTGTTCAGTTCCTCCGCCATTTCTTTGTTCCCCATTGCTACTTCTCCATCGTCATTTTCCAACAGCCCAATGTCCACTTTGCATCTTTTGCACTTGTTATATCTAAAGAAATTCTTGCAATCTTTTAGATTACTGGCTAGCTTACCCTCATATTAAATCTTCTCCCTCCTCTTTTTTTTTTAGTTGCCCTCTGTTGGTCTTTGTAAGCTTCCCAATCCCCTGGTTTCCCACATCCCTTCGCCGCATTACATGCTTTCTCTTTTGCTTTTAGGCTATCCCTGAATCCCTAGTCAGCCATGGTTGCCTTATCCTCCCTCAACCACGTTTCTTTTTCCTCGGGAAGAATCTCTGCTGTCTCTCCTGAATTACTCCCAGAAACTCCTGCCTTTGCTGTTCCACTGTCTTTCATGCTAGGCTCCTCTCCCAGTCAATTCTGCCCAGCTCCTCCCTCATGCCTCTGTAGTTGCCTTTATTCAACTGTAATACTGTTAACATCTGATTCCAGATTCTCCTCAAATTGCAGAGTAAATTCTATCTATTATGATCACGGCCTGAGTTCCTTTACGTTAAGCTCCCTCATCGCACACTAAATCCAATTGCATGTTCCCTAGTGGGCTCCACCACAAGCTGCTCCAAAAAGCCATTTGTAGACATTCCACAAACTCCTTTGCTTGCAGTCCACTGCCAACCTGATGTTCCCAATCCACCTGCATATTGAAATCTCCCCTGATCACGGTAACCTTGTCTTTCTTACATGCCTTTTCTATCTCCTGGTGTATTTTGTGCCCCAAATCCTGACTCACTGTTTGGAGGCCTATATATAACTCCCATTATGTTTTTTTTTAAAAAGCTTTGCAGTTCTTCAACTCTATCCACACAGATTCTACATTATCTGACCCTCTGCTGTTTCTTGCTATTGATTTAATTTCACTTCTTACTAATAAGGCAACCCCACCCCCTCCGCCCACCTGCCTGTCTTTTCAATAGGACATGTATCCTTGGATATTTAGCTCCCAGTCCTGATCACCTTGGAGCTCTGTCTCCTGTGATTCCCCACTACATCATACCTGCTCATTTCAATCTGCGCCACCAGCTCATTTACCTTAGTTCATATACTACGTACAATCAGATACAACACCTTCAGAACTGTATTTACCATCCCTTTTCTCATTGTCATCCCTTTCTCCGATGTGCTTAAAGTTACATTCCTAACCCTTCCCAAACACACTGTTGTGTGTGAGTTCTGGGAACTTTAATAATCTCTCCTGAGTTCTCCTTTCTTTTCATTTCATCATACTTTTTCATGCAGTTGAACCCATCCCCACAGAAGTTAACCTGCTCCTTTGTTTCCTATCGGCCGGGAGTTTTACCCCTCCCTTTCCCCCCAACTTTCTAGTTTAAAGTCCTGTCGAGCTACAATGAAAAAGGAAAGAGACAATAAGAGGAACAAAGTTAATCATAGAGTCATAGAGATGCACAGCATGGAAACAGACCCCTCGGTCCAACTCGTCCATGCCAATCAGATATCCAAACCCAATCAAGTCCCACCTGCCAGCACCTGGCCCATATCCCTCCAAACCCTTTCTATTCATATACCCATCCATATACCAGCCTATGACTCTAAGGGAACTGGGGAATATATAGTACACCTGACAGGAGACAGCACCCAAAGGATATTACAGTCCGTTCTGCTATAAGACATGTTTCTTCAACATGAATTGGCTTAACGTGATTGAAGAATTTAGACTGTTATTTATAGAACATGAACTTTCCTTACCTGTATTGGCTATAATGTGATTCTGACCCCATTAGCTTAAATGGCGTGGCTATTACACAATTCTCTTATAACATGAGATCGCACGAGAATGGAATAATCGCTTTATATCAGAACTGACTGCATTAGTTCAAGTAATTCTTCCTGTTTGATGATGAGAGATAGGGCACACCTTCCCACAGCACTTAGGACATTTCAGTCCCACACGTCATTTCCTTCAAAAAGACTCAATGCATAACATACTTCCCTGGGTGAGCAATAGCCAAAATACCCAGAATGAGAACAGATGAAGGACCATTTTCAGGTATAAGAGAACCATCGCAAAGGATGACCTTCATTGTAAGGCCAAACATTGTTGCCATGACACCTTTCAATGATTCACTGTAAGATAGCGTGGATTTATTTAAAAGCAGATACCTGCTATTTCAATGAAAGAAGAGAAAAGGATAAGGAAAATGAG
Source organism: Chiloscyllium plagiosum (assembly GCF_004010195.1). Taxonomy (NCBI): domain Eukaryota; kingdom Metazoa; phylum Chordata; class Chondrichthyes; order Orectolobiformes; family Hemiscylliidae; genus Chiloscyllium; species Chiloscyllium plagiosum. Next base: position 15,378,194 of record NC_057731.1, read on the forward strand.
CCACTGACAGAAGAATACCAAAACAGCAAAAGGAATAGTGGCTTTATTGACATGGACTTCATTTGGATGAACTTATTAATTATAGTTGACTTTGAATTCAGTGCCATTGACCCAGTGCTTGAGGAGTTAGGTTTATCATTATTACTAACACTAGAAGTAAAAAGAGACGGTTATTAAATGCTGTCCAATTATTCAAGTTGAAGAGAAATGCATTAGCTGATTTTGAATTTAACACGTTAGGAATTTGGTGGCACCAGACTTTAACAGCATTTGTAAATATAGAATAATTGAAGGGTCCGGAACAGAAGGAGGGCACTATATTACCAGAATATCAAGACATAGTCAAAGGAAATACTTGATTCAGTAAAGCAGCGATACTAACTGAGCCCCTTATCAGTATTGTTCAGATTTTCTTCATGTAAATGGATTGATCAATGACAAGTCTAAGGCCTAAGTTTTAACTCTGAGCTCTAAGGCATCATCCAGTCAGATTCCTAAACAGGGAGGGATTTCACACCCTCAATATCCAACTCGCTGTGATGACAGGCAATCATTTCAGTCAGTGTGCGCCCGTATCCAGGAGCTTGTCATAATGCCTTTATTCTAAAAGTCTCCCCAAGTTCCACACAAGTTCACTCCCTGCATCCTCTCCAGGATAGGATTATGGGTGGTAAGGGGTACCCTAGGGGGCACGGCTAATGGCCCAGTGTGAAACCCTCACACCGATGGCAAACAGCGGTGCCATGCTCACCACGTATCCAGCAGGACCATCAATGAACACGCAGCTGGTCTTCTGAAAGTGTGCTGCTCCCTGCATAACCAAGTTCAAGGACACTGGGCGAACTTAGCAGAGAGGGTCTTAGGTCAACCAGCTGTCACCTCAGGTGAAGAAGAAAGGGGTTCAGAAGGAGCCAATGCTGAAGCTGAGGCAGTACAGTGACAGGGCAGGGAGGGAATCTGATAGCAGGTAATTTGGAGAGTGAATGACTTTACACTAATACACATGGACACACAGAATTATTTGCCAATTATGGCACAGAAGCACTTGATGGCTGTAGATATTCAAATCTGCCCTTCAACATAGGCACATTCATTTCCCTTGTACTCCTGACAGCTCATTGGCCTTCTCCTTGAAGGTGGTCAGGAGCCTTATGTTAGGTATTCCACCAATCCCACACACAGAATTATTTGCCAATTATGGCACAGAAGCACTTGATGGCTGTAGATATTCAAATCTGCCCTTCAACATAGGCACATTCATCTCCCTTGTACTCCTGACAGCTCATTGGCCTTCTCCTTGAAGGGGTGGTCAGGAGCCTTATGTTAGGTATTCCACCAATCCCACCCTGCCCCTGCCCACCCACCCAACCCCCCAAACTGTCTGTACATTTGCTCAGGTTGTACATATTCTTCCTTGCAGATGGAGACAGGCAGTAAGAGACAGTAGCATGGATGTATCAGCACTTTGCCTGCAGTGATAGATACAGTTAGAGATGTCAATCCCCAGAGCAAATGATTGTCTGTTTGCATCATCAGTAAGGTGGTTCAAAGAGCTTTAGCTGATAACAATTAATAAAAGCTTGGTATAATGTTCATGATACTGCAGAGGTATTCATCTCAAAAGATATCTGGTGGTGTCCTTATCATTCAGTGAAAAGCTATCAGATGTGTGCATTCTCCTAGTGAGGCTTGGCAAATGTGAGAGACTACATTGGCAGCTGCAATAAAATGACAGACTCTGATCAACCATAAGGCGAGCATGCAGAAGTAGGCCATTCAGCCCATCGTCTCTACTTTGCCATTCAATGAGATCATGGTTGATCTAATAATCCTCAACTCCACCTTCCTACCTTTTCCCCATCCCCTTACTGATTAAAAATCTTGAACGTACTCAATGACCCAACCTTGTCAGCAACCTGCAGGAAAAAGTTCCATGATTCACCACCTTCAGAGAAGAAATTCCTCCTCATCTTTCTTTGAATGAAATGGGTGACCATTTATTCTGAGATTATGCTGTCTGGTCCTAGACTCATCCACATGGGAAACAACTTTTCCACATCTAACCTATAAAGTCCCCGAGGAATCCTGTATGTTTCAACAAGGTCGCCTCTCATTCTTCTCAACTCCAATTAGTACAGACCTAACCTTCTCAACCTCTCCTCATAAGAAAATCACTTCATGACTGGGATCAACTTAGTGAGCCTTCTCTGGCCTGCCTCCCTTGTCGGTATATCTTCCCTCAGACAAGGAGCCAAAACTGTTCACTGTATTCCTGCTACAATTTGACTTGCACCTTTTATTAAAACTACACAATCTCCATATTTTTGTACTCCCTTCCCTTCTCAATAAAGGTCAGCATTCCATTTGCCTTCCCTATTACCTGCTAAATGTTATGTCAACGTTTTGGAGATCTACGCACAAAGGTTCCCGAAGTCCTTTTCTGGAACTTGCTGCAGTTTTCCTCCATTTAAATAATGGTCAGTTTCACTATTTTTTCCCTCACATTTTCCCACCTTGTATTCCAAGTTTTTGACCACTCTCCTAACCTCTGCAGATTGTGTCATCCTCAGTATTTGCTTTCTCAATTATTTTTGTGTCATCTGCTATCTTGATGATGCAGCACAGTCACATTCCTCATCTAAGTCATTAATACATACAGTAAACAACTGTGGCCCCAGCACTGATCCCTGTGGCACTCCACTACTAATAGACTTGGGTCATCCTGAAAATGTGTCCCCTTATTCCACCATTCACTTCCATTCATAAGCAAATCCAAGTATCAGTCTTTAGCTTCAGTATTTATTCCCAAGCATTTATTCTCTACTGTTAGTATACTATTTATGCCACCTCTTCCTTTCACTCAATGATTTCTGAATATTTTTGGTATGTTATTAATGCTTACTACTGTGAAGACATGTGCAAAGTATTTCCTCAGCTCCTTTGCCATTCGCAGGTTCCCCATTATTATTTCCTCAGCCCCATTCTTTAAGGAGCCAATATTCACCTTGGTCTTTCTTTTCCTTTTTATACATTTTAAGAAGATTGCACATGAGACATTGAATGGAGATGCCTATCTAGTGTGTAACAGTCCTGTGTAGTAGGGAGCTAACAATGCTAGCGCACACTGATATGGAGCATTGAGTAGACAATGGTTCACACCCTGGCAGAGAGCAGGGGATCATTCATCACCTTCTGACACTGGAGCCAGGCTTTCCTGTGACACCCAGTGGCACTGACCTCCGCAGCCCCCTCTGACCAGGCTTCATTCATCATGGCGTCTTGTTGCTATCCATCGGAAAAAACACGTCTGGTTTCTCCCAGGTATCTTCAGGAGAACCGGTGGACAGGTGGTGCTGAGTATGGTGTTGCTTCTTGCTAGGTCTGTGATATCTCCAGAAGTGGCTGGGGCTGTTGGGCAGAGGTTGGGGACAACAGGTCAGGCAGCATCCGAGGAGCAGGAGAATCGACATTTCGGGCAAAAGCCTGTATTCAGGAATGAGGCTGTGAGCTGAAGGGGTGGTGACATAAATGGGAGGGGGTGGGGCTGGGGGGACGAGAGTAGCTGAGAGTGCAATAGGTAGATGGAGGTGGGGTTAATGGTGATAGGTCAGAAAGGAGAGTGGAGCAGATAGGTGGGAAGGAAGATTGACCGGTGGGACAGGAAATGAGGGCGGTGCCAAATTGGAAGGTTGAATCTGGGATAAGGTGGGGGAGGAAAGAGGAAACTGGTGACATTGATGCCATGGTGTTGGAGGGTCACAGGGTGGAAGATGAGGCATTCTTCCTCCAGGCATTGGTTGGTAAGGGCGTGGCGATGGAGGAGGACCAAGACCCGCATCTCCTTGTCAGAGTGGAATGTGGAGTTGAAGTGTTCGGCCACGGGGCATGGGATTGGTTGGCGTGGGTGTCTCGGAGATGTTCTCCTGAAATGCTTTGCGAGTAGGTGCCCTGTCTCCCCAATGTAGAGGAGACCACATCGGGAGCAACCGATACAGTAAATGACATGTGGAGGTGCAGATGAAACTTTGATGGACATGGAAAGCTCCTTTGGGGCCTTGGACGGAGGTGAGGGGGAAGGTGTGGGCACAGGTTTCGCAATTCCTGTGATGGCAGGGGAAGGTGTCGGGAGGGAGGGCGGGTTGGATGGGAGGTGGAAGGGGTGGACCTGATGAGGGAGACATGGAGGGAACGGTCTTTGTGGAAAGCCGATGGAATGGGAAATATATCTCTGGTGGAGGGGTCCGTTTGTGGGTGGCAGAAATGGCGGAGGATGATGTGGTGTACATGGAGGTTAGAACCAGGGGGGTTCTGTCCTTGTTGAGGTTGGAGGGGTGGGGTTTGAGGGCAGAGGTGCGGGAAGTGGATGCGATGCGTTGGAGGACATCAACCATGTGGGAGGGGTAAATGCGGTCTTTAAAGGAGGCAACCATCTGGTGTATTCTGTGGTGGAACTAGTCCCCCTGGAAGCAGAGGTGGTGGAGGCAGAGGAATTAGGAATGGCTTTTTTACAGGGGGCAGGGTGGGAAGTGGTGCAGTCCAGGTAGCTATGGGAGTCAGTAGGTTTGTAGAAGATGTCAGTGTTGAGTCGGTCACCGTTGATGGAGATGGAGGGGTCCAAGAAGGGAAGGAAGGTGTCTGAGATGGTCCAGGTGAACTTAAGGTCAGGGTGGAATGTGTTGGTAAAATTGATGAACTGTTCAACCTCCTTGTGGGAGCACGAGGTGGCACCAATACAGTCATCAATATAGCGGAGGAAAAGGTGGGGAATGGTGCCAGTGTACCTAAGGTAGATGGACTGTTCCACGTAACCGACAAAGAGGCAGACATAGCTGGGACCCATGGCTACCACCCCTTTCATCTGGAAGAAGTGGGAGTATTCAAAGGAGAAATTATTGAGGGGGAAGGACCATTTCAAACGAATGGAACGGAGGGCTTGGAGGCTCTGGGCATGGTGGATGGAGATGTAGAGGGACTGGATGTCCATGGTGAAGATGAGGTGTGGGGGCGAGCGAAACAAAAGTCTTGGAGGAGGTGGAGGGCTTGGGTGGTGTCCCGAACATATGTGGGGAGTTCCTGGGATAAGACAGTATTGAGGAATGTGGAGATGAGTTCGTTGGGTTAGGAACTGGCCAAGATGATGGGTTGGCCGGGGTAGTTAGGCTTGTGGATCTTGGATAGGATGTAGAACTGGATGGTGCGGCGTTCCCAAATTATAGATTAGATTAATTTCTTTTTTAATATAGATTACATTACAGTGTGGAAACAGGCCCTTCGGCCCAACAAGTCCACACCGACCCACCGAAGCGCAACCCACCCAGACCCATTCCCCTACATTTACCCCTTCACCTAACACTGCGGGCAATTTAGCACGGCCAATTCACCTAACCTGCACATTCTTGGACTGTGGGAGGAAACCGGAGCACCCGGAGGAAACCCACGCAGACATGGGGAGAATGTGCAAACTCCACACAGTCAGTCGCCTGAGGCGGGAATTGAACCCGGGTCTCTGGCGCTGTAAGGCAGCAGTGCTAACCACTGTGCCACCGTGCCGCCCCAAATGAGATTGGAAGCTGTGGGTGGGAGGTCCCCTGAGGTGATGAGGTTGTGTATGGTCTGGAAGATGATGGTTTGGTGATGGGGGGTGACGTCATAGTCAAGGGGATAGTAGGAGGAGGTGCATTCAAGTTGGCACCTGGCTTCAGCAGTGTAGGGCATGTGCACCAAACTACCACTGCACATCCCTTGACAGCTGGTTTGATGGTGAGGTTGGGGTTGGAGCAGAGGGAATGGAGGGCTGTGTGTCGCGAGGGTGAGAGGTTGGAGTGGGTGCGGGGGATGGACAGGTTGAGGTGGTTAATGTCATAGCGGCAGTTGGAAATAAAGAGATTGAGGGCGTGTGTCAGACCAGCACAGGGTGTCCAGGTGGATGGGGTGTGTTGGAGGCAGAAGAAAGGGTCCTTGGAAGGTGGGTGGGTGTCTTGGTGGAAAAAGTAAGCTCAGAGGTGGCAGAAGAAGTAGGTGGCAGAAGAAGTGTTCGAAATCACAATACGAGTTGAATTCATTGATCCAGGACCGGACGGGGTGAAGGTCCTGGGCCTCCTCCATCGCCACTTCCTAACCACCTGACACCTGGAGGAAGAACACCTCATCATCTGCTTTGGGACCCTCCAACCCCATGATATCAATGTGGAGTTCACCTGGAGGAAGAATGCCTCATCTTCTGCCTTGGGACCCTCCAACTCCATGGCATCAATGTGGATTTCACCAGTATCCTCATTTCCCTTCCCCTCACATTATCCCAGTTCCAACCTTCATGTCCTGTCCTACCTGTCCATCTTCCTTCCCACCCCTGCTCACAGCCTCATTCCTGAATACGGGTTTTGCCCGAAACATCGATTCTTCTGCTCCTCAGATGCTGCCTGACTTATTTCATATCAAGTTCTTAGCTCTCTAAGTGTAGGAGTTCAGCGATTGTATTTTGAAAAAAATTATCCTCTACAAATCTGTCAAAGGAGAAGTTCTAAAACAGCAACTCGCTGCATGAGGTCACAATAACGGAGCCGATGCTTTACCAGTTTGCCCATAGCAAAGGAACATGGCAACTCTGCCTCACAATGCAACCTCTACTCATTTCTATAGCCACCTGCACTTAACAGAAGCACCAATGGAGACAACTCAATCATGGGTTTTGGGCTTGGCACAGAAATGGTGCTTTTGCTTGATCAGTCAGCAGAAAGGCCCTTGCCATGTTTGTGTCCCTTGAATGCCCCACAAGGATCACATGGCTTGCCAGTGGCCTACAACCAATGTGTTACTAGCACAGACTGCAATACCCTTCATCTCTGTCCACCCATAAATCAACTACATTGGAGACATAGTAGATGAGGAACTGCCCAACTGTGAGCTCAAAGTTTTGGCTCATTTTTATTTTTCAATCTACAGACCAAAATTAGAGGTCTCCGGCTGTGAACGCCCAGCAACTAGCTTCACAATAACCTGCAGCTGAGTGCTTCCCAATGTGACGCTGTTTTAAAATTAATATGACACCAGAGCCAGCAAAAACAAAAATCACTGCATAGCAAAATATTCAACATTTAAGCATGAAAGTTCACATATTATAGATCAATATATATAAATATGAAAATCTATATTTATAAAGTACTTTGTGAAAATGCTATTACATTTCCTCATTTTGGCTTCAGGCAAACTCTCCATATGCCCTGGTGATGGAAGACTCAGTGAAGCCCTTTCCCTATTGTAATTAGCCCCTTTCCCAGTATTTCACTGCATTCATCTTCTCCCTCTGTGCACACAAAGTCATTAACACACTCCCCCATAACCACACACAGTGACCAGCTTCTCTGCCACTGTCCCTGCCACCATGCTTTCAGTTTAGTTGCTAGTACCTGTGAAGAAAGGTGGCCATCCTGGGAGCAAGTGCACTAAGGAGCCAGGAAGATAAGAACTAACATGTTGGAAGCCATCGCTCACCATCACACCCCCTCAGCTGCATTACTCCTGTCTTTGTTACCCCTCCCCACACTCAGTTGGTTACTCTTGCCTGCCTCACCAGCATCAGGTCAGTGCACACACATCCTGGACCTGCCCGCCTCCCCATGCTAGAAATGGTTCTGACAGTTAAAAGGTGCTTTGGGCTCACCCTGTCCTTCCCTTTGCTGTTTGCTAGTCTTGATCCACTGGGTCCAGAGCAATCCCACCAGATTCCCCTCTCACCATTGCAGCTTCAGAGAGATAGCTTGCAACTCCAAAGACTGTTTCTAGGACCCAGAGTTTGAGGTCTGGGTACTGCGAACTATAATGATTGCCAGAATGGCTGCATATGCATAACAACTGAGAATACTGGAAGAACTCTTAAAAAAACTCAAGGATTTACATAATTAGCCCAATTATACATGAAAGTTTCTTACCCAATGCTGGTTAGCATGCAGAAAATACAGAAAATGAAGACTGTACAATCCAGATCGAAAACGATATAATCCACACTGGAGGAACGAACGTGGTGACTGGGAACAAAGGAAATAACAAACCATGGCCTTACATTGCCTTAAGTAGCAACAAGCAGCAATCCCCAGAGTTTCTCTCCTCAGGACCACCCATTCACTTACACACACAAAACATCGATTCCCACACAACCTAGCTCCTGCTACACCATCCAGTAACTGTCCCCATGCAGCCTGTTCCAATGCAATCTCTCAGCTGCCACACATCCTCTCTCAGTGCTATACATGCTCACTACTCCCATGTGGCTTCTCAGTGTTCCAAGAACAACACCTCCCCGAGGACAAATTAATTCTGGACCAGCTAGGGATTCAGTGGAGCAGCGGCAGTGACTGTATTTCAAGACACTGGGAAGAATTTCCCAAGCATCAACCCAACATATAGAAACCTGAATGTGCTGTGACTCACTGATTTGAACTGTTCATAACATTAAACATACAGGAACTGATAGTCCTGTGGGTCAAAGCTTTCACGCAATCGTTGCTTGTGTCTGAGTACCACAACAGGATGGCAATCAGGTCCACTAACAGTTTATCCAGAAAATATCTCCCTTCTCAAAGGCAATTCAAAGCCAACTGCCTGCACTAGGTGTCTATGTATACACATTTTCCACAGAATATGCCCCTAACAAGGTCCATGACTGAGCTGTTACCAGTGATAATGCGACTTATGGTCACGCTCTATTCATTGGTTCAGCTGTGACCAATTGGTTCACTACAGGTCAACAATTGAAATTTGGGGTAGACAAATGATACTGCGGAACATCTTTAGTGAACAGGAATCGGTTGATTTTTGATGTCTTATAAAGAGTCATTGTAATGAACTCAACAAAGTTATTGATTGACTTGCCATGGGCACAGCTCAAGGTGCTGATGCTAAACAGTCTGAACGCATCAAACATAGAAAGCACACTCCAGCACTATCTGCACAAACCTCTCGGCTTCGGCTGGAGGGAGAGACAGTGCCTCAGGAAATAGGCAACACAAAGGTTCAGGCATTGTACAAGCTTTGGGCGGTTTGCAGAAATTGCAGCAACTATTGAGGCACCATCCTGCTGAGCATCCTGGGGAAACCACATACCTGTGTTTGCCTTATCAGATTGCAGATCCTGACTTGAATGTGGTTACCCTGAATCCCAACGTGGCTTCAGAACTAGACAATGAACAATCATCTTGACTTTCTCAGTCCAGAAACCGAGAGAGAAATGCCGAGCAAATAGGAGGCCACTATAAATTGCCTTCACCAGTTTCACCGAGGTATGTGAGTATATGAACAGCGTGGTCAATTTAAGCTGCTGGAGGAAACTAACTGTCTGCTAAAGCTGCTCAAGCTAATCCCTTCTTTCCGTGACAAGTTGATGGATAATGTCAGCTGTGACAGGCCAACTTCAGGACTCGGAGATCTGTAGTGGGATCAAAGAGGGATTGTGTCCTGGCACTGATGTCCTCTGGCATACTTCTCATTTTACTGCTGTCACGTGCCTCTCTATAACCTAAAGGCATTGCCTACTTACATCCAAAAAATGATAAGACAGCTGTCAGCCTGGCTCACCTGAAATCTAAGACAAAAGGGAGGCAAGTTTTTAGAGAGTTACATTAGAGAGTGACAACGCCACACTAGCAATTCATAACAAGTAAATTTCAGTGACAAATGGTGAGATTCTCTCATGCCTGTAAGAGCTTGGTTTGACAATGAGCATCAAGAATACAAGAGTCCAAGATATTGCCACTTGCTACCTATCAGCATTTACAATGTGATGACAGAGGCTAATGATAGCTTCACATATCCAGGCTCAGGAAGTCCCCAGGAAGGGGAAAAGGCTGAATAGTTTACACCTTCACTGCCTGAGATTTTATCCTCTCCATCTCTTGGCATGGACCAACTGGGAGACAGTCACTGATGGCCTCTGGAGGCTGACTGTTTGGATGGAACTTGGGAAGGAATGAACAGAATTGAAAAGTTCAGTTGGCCAAAAAAAGAGGACCCAGCGAAAACAGGCAGTGAATTGTGTACCTTCTCAACCCTCTTGCCTTCCTCTACAATGATTGGAGCAGTGAGTTCAATACCAGGTAAAGCTGAACATGGAGTACTGCAAAACAGAAGACAGAGGGCTGGCACAATAACAGTTCATGAGTATCAACTACAATGAAGATAATGAACAACCAAACATCTAGCAGTAAAGTTTCTTCTTATTTTGCAGGAAAGTAGACACACACTGATTGTATGGCACAGAGTCAACTTTTCAATGTCTTACATTGCAGAAAGCCCCAAACTAATCAAAATATTCACTCTGCTGACTGCCAGGCCTCCCTCCATTTCAGTAGCACCAGTAATGACACAATCAAATAACTGCAGACGCTGGAGATCTGAAACAAGAACAGAAATTGCTGGCAGAACTCAGCAGGTCTGGCAACATTGGCAGCAAGAGAAACAGAATTAACATTTTGAATCCGGCAACTCTTCATCAGAACGCTTCTTCTGAACTGACACCAGATCCAAAACTTTAACTCTGCCTTCTCCTCACAGACTGTGCCAGATTTGCGAGTTTCACCAACAATCTCTGTTTTTGTTTGATACCAACTGCACACAGTGACCGAGTACACCACATATTGTCTCAGAGATCAAGAAATACAGGGAGGCTTCATGCCTCAGCAGCAAGTATGATGAACCATTGGCACACTTCTAGAGTCTTTTCGTAGATTTCCTTCTGGGATTTAAATCAGAATTATTATACAACACCCAGAAGCCTAATTTTAAATGGTGATATATTATTCCTTCTCTTACTGTACCATAATCTTTTCCCCTTCTGCTCTTTTGGCATAGCCACTAGAATCTAATGGTGCCGCTGTGATTCACACCATGTGTCATATTTGGCGTGACTTACAATATTTGAGCAAAATAAACTTTGTTTAAAAATTCTCAATACTTCCCCTACCACGTAAAACATTGTTTAGGAGTACTGTCACATTTGCACCACTTTGTTTGAGCTAACAGTACATCTGTTTCAATGTATTAAGTAAAGATCATACCATAACAGCAACAGACAAGGGTTTGAAAGTGCAAACTCAGCCATATTGAAGTGGTGTACGACAGCAGATTCAGGCTTCTGATTTCTTCCAAGCACGTAACTATCAAAATCCAGTGTATATGTGTGATTTTAACTCTTATGTATAAACAGTGAATTGCTCTAAACATTTCAAAGCACCTCTTCAAGCAACAGAACTGCACAGATTGACAGTAGGGAAACGTTGCAGACCCATCTGAGAGAGATCAGTAACAAATCCCTCAATGCATTAGCCTTTGTGCAAAGTTTTATTTTCAGTTAAGTATTACGTCTTTCCCCTGTAGAAATAAAAGAAAACATAGAATAAGGAATGCTCATTTGACCCACTAAACCCACTCCTTTCACTGACCCACTGCAATTTACTTTCTTGAGGGAAATTTTCAAATCTAAGTACTTTCTGAATTCTACAGTTAATCTATGCAATCCAGCTTGCGATTCCACCCTGGCTGGCTGCTCAGCAGAGACATTGAGTTTACTCGCCCCAATCTAGCAACACGGCAACCACTGGGCCAACATGCATCTCTCAGTGGTGGTCAGGTCAAAAAGGTGATGTTAATCTTGCTTGGCAGGAAAAATATTAACCAAGTCCTCACATTTTCTTGCTCAATTCATTTGCACTATCATTCCAGGACCTAGGGCAAGGTGAGCAAGTGAGAAATTGTAATTATTGGGCTCAGCTTCATCTTGCCTATTTTCTAAAATGGTGACTATTAGCCAGAAAAGAATAATGGAAGAGCTAATTACTGCAGATGCTGGAATCTGTACAGAAAACAAAAAAAATGCTGGAGATCATAGCGGGTCAGGCAGCATCCATAGAGAGACACAGCAAGCTAACGTTTCAAGTCTAGATGACTCTTGAAGATTTTCATTTCCATTGACTTCAGGGCTGGTTGTAAAACAAGCTAAGGACTCACTATTGCCTATTTTGTAGGTACTTTCAAAGACAAGTCTCACCTTTGGGGACACAGAGATAGGAGCATTACAATGGGCAGGCAAGCATTCTGATAGTTGTTGGAAAGGTGCCAGAGCCATCTCAATCCAGTCACTGACTTTGCAAAGGCAATAATGTAAAGGCATTGAGAAGTCATTTATATAAATGATTTGGATATGAACATAGGAGGTATAGTTACTAAGTTTGCAGATGACGCCAGAATTAGGGGTGTAGTGGACAGTGAAGAGGGTTACCTCAGATTACAACGGGATCTTGATCAGATGGGACAATGGGCTGAGGAGTGGCAGATCGAGTTTAATTTAGAATAATATGAGCTGCTGCATTTTGGGAAAGCAAATACTTACACACTTAATTGTAAGGTCCTGGGGAGTGTTGCTGAACAGAAAGACCTTGGAGTGCAGGTTCATAGCTCCTTGAAAGTAGAGTCACAGGTAGATGGGATAGTGAAAAAAGTGTTTAGTATACTTTCCTTTATTGGTCACAGCATTGAGTATAGGAGTTGGGAGGTCATGTTGCGGCTGTATAGGACGCTGGTTAGGCCACATTTGGAATATCGCGTGCAATTCTAGTCTCATTCCTATTGGAAGGATGCTGTGAAACTTGAAAGGGTTCAGAAAAGATTTACAAGGATGTTGCCAAGGTTGGAGGATTTGAGCTATAGGGAGGGGCTGAACAGGCTGGGGCTGTTTTCCCTGGAGCATCAAAGGCTGAGGGGCAACCACATAGAGCTTTATAAAATCATGAGGGGTATGGATAGGGTAAATAGACAAAGTCCTTTCCCTGGGATTGGGGAATCCAGAACCAGAGGGCATAGGTTTAGGGTGAGAAGGGAAAGACATAAAAGAGACCAACTTTTTCACACAGAGAGTGCTGCATGTATGGAATGAACTGCCAGAGGAAGTGGTGAAGGCTGGTACAATTACAGCATTTAAAAGGCATCTGGATGGGTATATGAATAGGAAAGGTTTTGAGGGATATGGGCCAAGTGCTGGCAAATGGGACTAGATTACGTTAGGATATCTGGTCGGCATGGATGAATTTGACCAAAGGGTCTGTTTCCATGCTGCACATCTCCGTGACTCTAAGTGACAGCATCAAGCAAAGGAAAGATTCATCAGGCAGGCTCGGCGACACATAGCTCAGACGTTCTGTCAGCATCCATGTCAACCTTGGAATAGAATGTAATTAGGACACCATGACATCCCATAGAGGGCAGGTTCATTATGGAACTTAATCAAACTGTTCTCCTTTGGAACAAGAGTAGAAAATTAGCAATTGAAAGAACGGTGCACCAGTGGTTTTGCTTTCCAAATTAGCCCTATTTTAAGAACTTTTTGTCATATTTACCATAAAGTAATCATTTAATAAATCAGAGCACTTAGATATCAATATTGGAGTGGTGCAGCACAGAGATACATCCTAAGGGTACAAGAGACTGTGACTTTTCCATCTAATGAGTGTGAATCCATGGACATTTATTCTCTAAGTTACATGCCTCAGCAAAAGAGACCGTTTAGCATGATGAGAATTGAAGGAAATATCACCACGTTGACAGAGTTGTGGTTGTTGTGTTGTGAAGTCGAGTAGAGTAATTGTAAATTGGCAAAACGCGCAAGCCCCTGCCCGCAACACAGTCTCCCGCCAACCACCCCTCCCCCTCTCCAGGGCATCCAGACTGCTCATCAACAAGACTACTGCTGCTCTGCCTTTGTGGGGTAAGTCTCCAAATAGCATACTTACAAACACACTCAGCCACATCCACTGCCATACACACAACGTTTTGGTGCAACGTTTTGACAAGTTCCAAGTTCGCCCTGCACCAGACAATGTTGGAGAGGTTTTAGAATTTAAATGAGGATCTCATAATAGGGTACTAGAGCATTTGAAGCAAATTTTTAAAAGTCCTTTCCCATTTCCCACAAATGTTGGTTGCCTATTTCCATTAACCCTCGAACTATTGTCGTGCTAGGTCTTTTTTAGAGGACAGTTAGGAGTCAACCAGACTACTATAGGTCTGAAGCTGAAAAGGTGGATCAGAACAAGAAAAGATGACAGATTATCTTCCCTTTAAAAGGACATCTTTTGAACAAAATGGTTATTGAGAGTAACTTTCAGTTCCACTAATCATAGCTTGGAATTGAGTTATACCATCCATCGAGGCAGGACCTGAGCCCATACTTTTAGATTATTCGCCCATGTCTCTAAGATGCTACCAGAGAAAGTGGTGCAGGCTGGTACAATTGCAACATTTAAAAGGCATCTGGATGGGTCTATGAATAGGAAAGGTTTAGAGGGATATAAGACCAAGTGCTGGCAAATGGGGCTAGATTAGGTCGAGATATCTGGTCAGCATGGATGAGTTGGACTGAAGGGTCTGTTTCAATGCTGTACATCTCTATGACTAGGATAGTGACCTCATCACCACAGAACATACTCCCCAAGGCTATGAGACTGCACAGAACAGGAGAGAATCTGGCAATTCTGATTCCCATTCAAATTCCCGGTGCTGACTTGACTCTCCCCTACAAGCAATGCTGGATATTTGTAATCAATGACTTGGTCCTAACGCATTCAACAAATTGAGGATTTGATATTCTTTGAAACCTTCACTGTAATTAAAAACACCAAATGTTATAACATCATTTCTGTAGAAACACTGTTTAAAATGGTCTTGGAAGAACAAGGTCATTTTCTAAATCTAAACCCTTTTATTTAATGTGCTTCTCCAATTTTCCCAATGGCATCGCTCTGAGGAAACATGTGTCAGGGTGCTTGAAACACTGACACATTTATTAGTTTAATATATTCATGGTCTCATGCTCTCTAGATGTAAGATAAATTAGGTATGTGGATTCCATTTACCTGAAGACCTCTGATGAGTTTATTTAGAGCCAAATTAAAACAGACATTAGTGATCTCTAGATACAGCCTGTGTCTAGGGTGCTACAGTGCAAAGTGACTGAGAGCTCTGGACATGAGACAACATCCAGGTCAGACCAATCGGCATGTTGGGTTTCTTAAAAGTACAACACTCTTAAATAATCAGCCATTCGTTTGTTTTCCCCATAAGGATAAGTCTTATACGTTATAAGTAAAAACACATGAACGTTCAGTAATAGCGAAATTAATTGTAAGAGGTAGGGACTGTTAAGTTTGCACACAGAGATAGCGATGGCAAAATTTATAAGTACAGAAATCTAACAGTTCAAGTATTATTTCAGGGGCTTGACAGATGCTCCAGATCTTGTTGTGATATAATCTTCTGGAAATGTGGATTCACAGACTTACAGTCTCAGTGTTGTTCTTGTCCCAACGTCCCATCACCTGTTATTATCTGGGTGTGTTCCTTTGTGTCTGCCATGCACTATAGGAGTACTGCACACTTCCCTTTCCTAGCTTCTGTTCCGTTGGGACATTTCACCATCAGGTGATCTCATAAGGCCTTGATTAACTACACACTTTGGAAACCTCTGCAGTAAGCATGTTCCCATTGTGGAGTGCATGCCCCTGATCTTTTGTTGTATTTTAATTGAGGTAGCACCACACTGTATGCCAGTCATGCACCACTGTCATCCTCCCTGACTGCAGCCAGTGTCTTCTATTTGTGTGCTATCGATGACAACCATTTATCTGGGGTCATGTGGTGAGGAAGGCATATACCATCCTTCTTTAATACACACATTACACCAATATGTAGTGATGAATGCAAAGATTGATATCATTGTGTTCCATCTCATCAATTTCACTCTTAAGCTGTTCTTGTATGTGCATACTGCACTTTGAGGGAGGATCAGACTGACAGAACTGCATCATTTCTGAGGTGTAAAAGGGCATCACCTTTAAAGCTTCATATGGCATTAAAAATGTACAGGTACAACTGTCCTAAAACTGGACTCACTCTACGCAAAATAAAAAAAGAACTGCAGATGCTGTAAATTAGAAACAAAAACAGAAGTTTTCTGGAAAAGCTCAGCAGATCTGGCAGTAAAGAGAAATCAGAGTCAACGTTTCATGTCCAGGAGTTCTGAGGAAGGGTCACCAAACCCAAACTGTTACCTCTGATTTCTCTTCACAGTTATTGCCAGACCTGCTGAGCTTTTCCAGAAACTTCTGTTTTTGTTTCGGACTCAATGCAAGTCTTCTTAGTCCCTTTTGCTGCCATGGATATCTTGATGAATACATGGATAGTCAGTGTACACAAAGGTAATCTTCCCAATGTCGCTCACTCATGTCTACCAGGTAAAATGTTGGTGGTTTCCATGCCATAGCTCCATTGTACTGTTAAAGTATCAGTGCACTGGGGATCGGTGGCCTATTGTATGCAGTCGTTGGCTTTGCCAATGAGTTTCAATGTTCCTGGTACATACCCTTCAGTATCTGGACTGATTGGATATTTACATGAGCCCACGTGTCAATCTTGGCTGTGTATATGTGTTTGCTTCTTTCCTTTGGATGAATACTACTGATTGTGGAAAAGCTGTAGTTGTGAATGGAACACATTGGTGAATAACATGGAAAGGTTTTATATCCTCTGGTTATGAGTTGTTCCTCAGTGTCTTGGCTCAAGCTGGTCTTGCTGTGATCTTGGCGTATTGACTCATGTTTACACAGGTCTGTGACACATTCCTTACTGCCATTGCCTAACTGCAGCCAGTGTCTTCTATTTGGCTGTTTCAATTTTATAGCCTCTGGCTGAATCTTAGGAGCTATATTTCACACACAGATGAGCTCAGCATTATTTTTTTGTTTAGATTAGATTAGATTACTTACAACAAGTCCACACCGACCCGCCAAAGCGCAATCCACCCAGACCTATTCCCCTACATTTACGCCTTCACCTAACACAATGGGCAATTTAGCATGGCCAATTCACCTAACCCGCACATTTTTGGATTGTGGGAGGAAACCGGAGCACCGGAAGAAACCCATGCAGACACGGGGGAGAGTCGCCTGAGGCGGGAATTGAACCCAGGTCTCTGGCACAGCAGTGAGGCAGCAGTGCTAATCATTGTGCCGCCTACTATTTTGCACTATGTTACACAGACTTTGGAAAATAGAATTGCTGGTCATTGGGCACAACAGTTCACACTTGCCACACTAATCAGTTGTTTCTTTGTGACCTGGTTACCATGACAATACTGTCAGCTGCACCTAGTGCTTGCAGATGCTGTTGTCCAGCTGCAATAACGTGTTATTTCCAACCATGTACTGGTCAAGGACCAATGCTGTGAGTTTTCTCCCCAAAGAGGAACTAATGGAATGCTTTAACAAGCATAAGGCAAACAGCAACTCTGTTATCCACTCTGAAAAGTCACATTTGTTGCCTTTGCTGTGACATTTTCTGATGAGCTTTTCAACTGATTCTTGTGGATTTTGTCTGAAGGACAACTATTCAAAGCGATGAATTCTAAAACTGACTCTCCATGCAGCTGATCTTCTCAAACCTTCCAAAGCCTTGCATGATCTTTCTGATCACCTTCAGAGGAGACAGAAGTTGAGACTCTGGATAATGACTCTTTTCCAACTACAATGAATATTTTCACAGTAGGTCTATATAAATCTGCAATGGTTCAGAAATACAGCTCCATGTTAAAAGCTGTGAACTCAGATAGGAGATGCAGGCCCTTCCAGCTCGTGCTGAAAAATCTGATATCAATACTTCTGCTCACCTATTGCCTTTTTCAGAGACTTTTGATATGCAGGAAATATTCAAGTGCTCCAATTACAATGTTGGCATTCATAAGTTTCTTCACCACTGTTTTTGCTGTGACCTTCGCTGTTACATGTTCTTTTTCCTTGTTATACTTGGTTTGAATTGAGGCATGATCTACCTTAGACTCAGCACAGATTTGACTTCCAATGGTCCCTTCAGATTTGACCTTGGGTTTAGGAAGCTGGCTTCCTACCAGATGGCTGGCTGGAAGATCCTGGCCAACTTGGAGGTATTCACTATTTGTGAAGAAATCTTATTTTCTTCTGTTTCTGTAGGAACTTCTAGATCACTAACGTCACTTGCATCATGTATATGGCTTTGCCTCTGACCCTGGAGTTGTACACACTCTGTTCTTCTGCTTTTTTTGAGGAAAGAAAATCCCAACTACACACTATGTGGTAATATTGAGTGTGACTCAAATGAGATACATGAACTCTTAACTTCAAGATCTCTTGTGGTCTCTTTATTTCAACTAGAATGATGTCAAGAAACAGCCTATGTCCAGACTGCTACAAAGCAGAAGGGAGATGGCTCCTGGCAACATGATGGCCTCCAGCTTCATCTGCAAAGATTTCTCAAAAGGAGACGATTCTTAATATAATATACAGTCAAGTCATTTCAGTCTTCTTTATCATGTTATGTGGGAGTTAGTTAGCTCAGATGCAGAGAGATGCCAACAGCACAGATTCAATTCCCACACCAGCAGAGGTTACCATGAAGGACCCACCTTCTCAACCTCACCCTTTACCCGAGGCGTGGTGACCCTCAGATTAAATCACCACCTGTCATCCCGGTCTACTGAGAGCGCAGCCCTAGGGTCAAGTACCACGTTACCTATTAACATACAGCAACATTCACTGACTCCGTTGCTCAAATGAAGCAGCTTACTCCAAATATACCTCGAATGCCAGTGAGTCATTTCAAAGTCAAGATGGTGCTACTTTCACTAAAAAGCACACAAATGGAGGTAAAGAAAAGTCTTTTGCCTCAACAAAGTCTGCAATTGTCATGTCAATTCTGTGCATATACAAAAGCTTTTGGCCTTTAACTGAAATGTTGCGATTGTAATCACTAGGGATCCATAACAGTGGTTTGCAAATGGAAAATAATATCAAGTTATAAGAAAAGGAGCAGGGTTTAAGTGAGGATTATATTTCCCATCAACCCTAAGTACACATCATTCCACTCGACCGTGAAACATACATCATGTGAAAAGAAGGGGTACCTTGAGCCGATCACAATCCACTGAAC